>NW_005054417.1:1294595-1349184 GCF_000277835.1 Geospiza fortis | reverse complement strand
AGGGGCAGAGCTTGGTCATGCTAACCTAAACTTATGTCTCAGCCACTTATAGACAGAAAAAAGAAATTTACTGATTTTGAAGTGTGGAATGAAATAATAAGATTTTATATTTTTGGTTTGCCTGAGTTTAGTAATCAGCTTGTTACAGTTAGCGGTTATGCCTAATCATATATTTAGTTAAATTAGGAAAGAAAAATGGCAATTAGACATTCAAAAAGAATCTCTGCATGCATCTAGCTAGCCAGAAGGAACTATTATTAGAAAATCACATACTGAATTATACTTGGATTAGCCTCAACTGCCTGCAATAAAGGACCTTGAGAGAAAAGCACCCCACAATTCTTGCATTACCAAGGAGAGAGAAGACATGCACTGGAGGCAATTGCTGATTGACAGGTTGATTTTTTGGGAAATTTGGGGTTTTTCTCCTGAAACCCAGAGCAGCTATTTCCCTAGAGGAGAAATCAAATCTGTTAGTGAGCCACACATGAACACAAATTCAGAATGTCATAGGGATCCTTGATTATATCATCTCAGCAGAGAGAAAGTGTTTAATTGTTCTTCTGATATCTGTTTGAAAAGACTTCACTAATTGATCCAAGGCTGCTGTCCTTTACTCTCCATGGCATGGCAATAGCTTTAATACGGTTATATTTAAATTATTGCCCACAGTTTGTCTCTTTTCCTGTGAGGCTAGGCTAGAACTGATCATAGCCTGAGATGTGAGCTGTAGATAAAATCTTGCTGAAGGACACAGTTTTCACACAAGCTCAACAGTGGAAGGGAACTTCAGGGGAAAAAAATTGAGATTGCAGCCACAAAAGCCTGAGGGGCCTTTGCTACCCTGTAGGGAGAATACAATCAATATCCATATAGTGATCAACCAATACCCATATAGTGATCAACCAATACCCATATAGTGATCTATCTGGAGGGTGCCTTGGCTGAGGTTTTGGGGTGACCAAAGTATTGCACATTGTGAATGAGGGGTTCATCCCTAAGTCTACTTCCCACTGTGTCTCAGTGTCACTACGGGAGTAAAAGGATTGATTTAAGAGTCAAAATCGTGTTCCAGTAGAAAGAGGGAAACTTGTTTTCTCTTAAATCACTCCTATGGTTAGTGAACACCTTTTATATCATGAACTTGTTGACACAAGTATAATTTGTCAGCCAAGTAGCCTGTGATGGCACCTGCTTTTACAGCTTTCCTGGAGTGAAAGAAAGATTGCATTCACTGCTAAGATATACAAAAATCCCTAAACGTTATTGCCATCATATCAAATCATTGAATTTAATACTTCATTTATTTGGAAGCTCTTCTGGCGAAATTTGCATAGTCATGGTTTTATTTTCCTCTCAGCTTTTTATTAGTTTGTTACAAATCAAAGAAAACACACTTCACAGAGAGCTGGCCTTGTGTTGTTTTCTATAGAAAGAAGGACTGAGGTGGATTTACTATTTCTTTGCCTCTAGGAGAATGCAATATTAAAAATCAACAAAGTTTTCAATACTGCCTCATAAAACAAGCTTGGTGAAATACTTAATATTGCTAGGCTCTAAAACAAATTCTGTCCTTTTTGATATTCATGTAATTTCTATAGTATTTTCATGAAATCTAAATAAAAAGAGATACTGGGAAACTTTTCTGTCTTCTCTAAAATTTAGTTGATATATTTCTTTTGGAGATACCAGAAAATCTTACTAAAAGTTGCAAAGCATGAGCATAAACTGTCCACGCTTCCAGGTACTGAGAAACATAAATACTTAAAAACCAATCTACTGTTTCAGCTGTTGGTAGCTTTTACTAAAGAAAGCTAAATTCCACACCTAAGTGTAATTTCTATTCAAACATGCTAAAAAGAGATCCTGTTTGACACAAGAGTAATGAGATACTCCTGCCATGGAAAGGGACTGCTGTGCCCCCATGGTAGCTCGGAAAGAGGCTTGCTGTCCTAAGAAGAACATAGGAAGGTGGCCAGGGGATGGACCAAAATTGTGTAAAGAAAACAGAGGTCTGGAAATCAGCCCCAGGCACTGAGCTGTGCCCTGGGTTTACACACCAAAAGAGCAGTCTGATATTCTCTGTAGGATGCCACGTGGAACAAAATTGGGCGTTAACACTGTTGGCTCAAACCCCCAGTGTGGTTCCTGAAGGAGCTGATGGTGCTGCATCAATCTGCAGGATTGGCGCTGGCCTGCTGCATTCTGCACTCTGGGGCCACACAGCACCGAAGCTGACAGTAGAGGCAGTTCATTTCCATCTCATTGACTCTTTTTTTTTTTTTAATAATGGCCTGACCCTTTAAAAACTGTAATTAATTCCTGTAAAATACCAAAGCATTTTGAATACATGAGTATGTGTAAAACAAATACCAACAAATGTAATGTTATCCAGCATAAGGGAAAGAAACTGTTCATTTATCACGATAGCTGGTCTTATGAGCATTAACAAATCTCATTTCTCTTCTTTGTCAGTCAAAACTTTTTTTGACACTGTTTTGTCTCTGTAACTTTGAGAACTTAAACTAAAAATAACTTTACGACAGCTGTGACTGAGCTCATAGAATGCTACTTTTGATTTTCCTTCATTAGAGATTCAGGGCTGATCTAGATAGACACTGAAAATTAAATTTATGAAAGCTGCTTCAAAAATGCTTTACCTTCCACGCCCAAACTTTGACAAGAAAGACCTCCTCCTGGAAGTCTCCTCCTGACCATTTTTCTAATTTTTTTTTCTCCATTAGCAATGAGGTAATTTCCTGTCTGTTGGAAGCTTTGAACCTGGTGCAGCACTGTTGTTACAGGACGAGCCGCAGTTTTCCCAGCAGCTCAGCAAGGAGGTGAAGTGTGTCTGGGCACCACAGGCACAGCCCACAGGACACACTGTGTATCAGAGCTCTGCTCCCTGTCTTCTGTGCAAAAGCTCTGCAAAGGCTGGGGAGGGGGGAGATTAAGCCAGGCTGCTCAGACCCTGATTTAGTTCTTCATTTATACAGGTCTCATACCAGTAATTTATATGACAAAATGTTTATGCTTCAGTATTTATGTGCATTATGTCAGCTAAATTAAGGGGTCCAACAGTTCTAGCATAAAATAAGTAAGCACAACATAGCATAATGAAATAAGGTCCTGTTTTAAAGTGCCCGATGTCAGCTTGATGTGCTAGCTTTCATAAATAATTACTTCATCTTTTGCTATATGAGAGTTCTGACCTCTGACTTGAGTGTACACCTTCTATATCTTTTGAAAGCCACTATACCTTTATACCACATAAAACAAAGACATTCAAAATGACACAGAAGAGCTTAAAGAAAAATATTTTCAAAAAGACAAGGTCAAAAGGTAGAAATGATTGTAGTCCTGTATGCTAAAAAAGGTGTAATGGATATTAGCATTAGGTTCTATTCTAGTGAAATATTTGTGTCTAAAGCATCTGCACAGGGCTGACACACAACTTCCTATTTTCTCCTTGCTAGATGAAGAACTGAATACCAGACTATTCCTAAAAGGACTACAGAAAGCTACATCTAAATATCTTTGCTACACTGAAGTTGAACTTATTTCCTCTGTGTTCCAAATTTGTATTCCAGAGGTAGCAGCTAGCTAAAGCAAAGTAAAAAAACAATAGCTAAACAAGCAAAGCAATAACCATTCTCCCAGGAAGGCAAAAGAAAATATTATTAAAATATTTAAAATAGCAAAAACAAAAAGTAAAAAAAAAACAGTCCAAAACCAGAAACAAATTTTTACATAGCTTAAGATTGGAATAGGAACCAGCCCATCCAGCTGCTCTCAGGGTAGTATGTAACACACAGAAGGACTTGCCCTGCGTTCCTTGAATTTCTGGAGAGCACTGCTGTGATTGCTGAGCCATCCACAACAGATACATTTTAGAATCCCACTTAGTTTCATTTTTTTTTGCACTAGAAAACTTTTTAAATAAAAGACAAAGAAGTAGAACATATGAATACTAAGATGCTGACAGAATATTCGTAAGAATATTATTGTGAGCTAGACAGAACAACTGGTTTGTGTATAAAAGTATTTATGCACAACACTCAGTTCCCCCACAAGCCACTTCTTGCCTGAGGAAGCCCAGCTTCCTCAGTATCTCCCTATGTAAGAGATCCTCCTATTCCTTAATTATCTTTATGACCCATCACTGGACTCAGTCCAGTAAGTCTACATCTTGTCCTGAGGAGCCCAGAGCTTGACCCAGCACACCAGATATGTCTCACTGGAGCTGAATAGAGTAGGTAGATCACCAGCTCCAACCTGCAAACAACACTCATCCTAAAGCATCCCCAGGATGGTGCTGGTAGTCAGTATTTAAACACTATTTTTATTTTCCAGGTATGTATTTTTACTATTGGCACACTGCTATCTTTTAAATCTTCTGGTATATTTAAAAGATAATTGGTATAAAGGTGAAAGAAAAATGCAGTAATTCAAAGAGTTTCAATCCATAGAAGATGACCACATGATTATTAGTAAGGAGTAAATGGAAAAAAAGCAAATATTACTATATCTGGTCTTGATTGTATAATCCCTAGCTTGACATCCCTATCCACTCCATCTTTTATCTGCATAGTATAAATTTATATTCCAGTCACATAGTCATAACATCATTTTTGGAGAAGGAGAAACTTCTTTAATTTTTGAGTTGTCTTTTTGTTTTAAGAAAACATGAAGCATATAAGCATATAAGCAAAATGTGTCTCTTCCTCATTTTTTGAAAAACATTAAATATTTCATTGTCCATTGTGGCAATGTACTCAAACATTTACAACTCTATTAGGTTTTTTGCAAATGTTTTTTAAGATATGGAACATATTTCTTCTTAATTTTAAGAAGTCAGCTAACCTGCAATTATAGCAAAGCATTAAAAAATTTATTTCAGTATAGGATTTGGGGGATAGGTTTTTTCCTTCGTATTTTGCTATTCATATTTGGGGTTTTTTTTCCTTAATGGCTATTCATGATTAATTTTGTTTTGCTTGAAGGTAATTTTACCCAACTGTTTCATCAGATTGGAGAAATAAGTGGAAAGCAAGTCCTGAACAGAAGGGAGAATTTGCAAGGCAACACACAAGAAGGTCCCATGCAACCCTTTCTGACTTGTCAGCAGCAGGGAGCTAGAAGTTGGATGTACTGTAAGGCATCATGGTTACTGGATCTGTAATGACCTTTTCCATGGATCAGACTGCTGTCCTCTTTCATAGTGCCAAAGGAACTATTGCTGCTCCCTGTGCTCCTGGATGGTACTGAGAAATCACCCAGGCCACTTTTTCTGTGTTTTTTTTATTCTTCTTTCTTCTCTTGGGGATGACTGAGTACAGAACAAGAACTGTGTTTTTGACACTTCCACAACCTCTCACATACAGTGAGGTCCAAGAAGGGCTGGGCCAAGGCTCTCAAACTGAGAATTTATGGAAATGTTTCACATTTCCAGTTTGCAGCTGGTAGACAGTGGGAAAAAAAAAGAAAAGGAAAAAAGAAGATAATAAAATGGACTGAAAGATTCAAAATATTCCTAGCGGATGTGTCTACAAAAAAAAAAGGGAGACCTAATATCTTTACACAGTAATGTCCCTCTATACTGCCTCTACTCCTCTCATCTGTTTGTGAGGATCAAAACCTGAGAGGAATTGGAAAAACTGATCCATATCAGAGAGCCTGAATAAAATAGACTGAGCTCTATGTGACAGAATAAACACCCTACAAGCTCCACCTTTTTATTTTTACTGTAAGCCATGTATGTATTGTTTTACTGTAAACCATTTCTACGATAAACCAAAAATAATTTACACTAATTTCTGCTTTATACCAGAAGATTCTGCAGTATAATGTCTTCTCTTTGATTCTGTCCCCTTACTTCTTTTCCCAGAAAGTTCTAATTCCCAGTCAATTAATAATGAATACAAGAATTAACCTAATAGCAGGATAATTTGTAAAGTTCTTTGAAATTCAGAGTAAAGCATTTAATAAGGCTATTGTTGTCATTAAAAAAAAAAATAAACCCAAAACATATTTCTGAATTGGGCTTTATATTATTACTCTTTGTAGTGGTTACACCACAACATTGTTTTTACTTCTGCGACAAGAACAATTCTTTCTCCTCTCTTCTCTAATGTCCTTTCAATTGTTTTTCTGGAAATTATACATCTTGAAGATATTTACAAGCTACTGAAGAAAATGAGAACAAAACAAAATAAAGCCTTTCCCAATATTGTATCAATGATTCCATTATCATTCTGTTTTTTCCTCAGAAGAAGTAAATAATTCATTTAACATTGATCATGCACACAAATGGCTTTACTTATAAAACCCCTTCTATGGCTTCAGCCTCTTGGCATACACTGACACGAGTCAGATTGCAGCTGCATGTGCACATTTTTGTTGAAAAGCCTGCTCTGGGCTTCCCTCTACATATTCTATAAATCTCTGTAGAACCTTCCATAGGTTCTGCATTCCTTGCAGCAGTACTAAGTTTCCACATCAGCTCTGGGTCCCTAAGATATTTTTAGCTTAGCAGTCTCACAGGGTTTCCCAACTAAAACATAGTCCAGATATTAGTGAAATATAAATTTAATTATACATTTAAAAGCTGATTTAAAAGCTGATTAGATTTGGCTTTTGTGACAATAAGCATTAGTGCTTAATGTTTCCTGATTATCACTTTAGCAAGTGACAATGCATTTATCTTTTTATTATCAATTTAAAATAGCTTTCCAACTTCTGCTTAAGCTGCAGTCTCTATGAGAGATTTTTGCCCTCTCTGTCAGGAGGTGCAAACACACACAGTGAGATTGTCAGTCTGCAAAGGTGGAGAAACAGGCAACTTTGGCAGAGGAAAAAGGAGTGAATGGCTGAGTAGAGGGCAAGAAACCCTCTTAGTTTTGTTTTGCCTTCTGTGTGCATGCAAGCAAGGTGCATTTGCCTGTTTGTAAGTGGCTCACTTGCACAGCCGTGGAGCTCCCAGTTCTCAGTTCTGCCTTGAGTTTTTCTACCATCACATTTTCTACCAGTGAATATTGAAACTACCCAGGGAACCTTAAATCTAATCCTCTTACAACATGAGGAGGGTGGTGATGTTATGATATATTTTAGCCAACTAACAATATCAGTGGGAAGATCTGGTGAGCAGATGGAAATTCTGCCCAGAGCGTCCATGAATAATGATCATTCTTTACCAATAAATTTTGTGGGTGACAGTGGAAAACAAACGTGATGGAACCTGAAAAACATAGAACCGGGAAACCTCTTTTATTTTAAAATACTTTATTTTTCTTCGTGTTTCCATTACAGCAGAACCTATAGAGTCTTTATGCAGAATTTTGATCTGCTAGACTATGGAAAGAAGCAAACAAAAGACAATCTGTGGGTGGAATTGTGCCATTAAGGGTGGACATCCCAGGATGTGCCTCTAAAACCTTAGACTTAATTTGTTCACCTTTTCAGATGAAAAGATTTACTTGCAATCTCCAAAGGATTAGTAAAGGATAGCTCTTGCTTTTTCAAAGCATAGCTACTGGGAAATTTTAGCTGGACAATCTCAACAAGACTGTTCAACAAGACGAATTCAAAAATGTAGCAGAAAGTACTCAAGGAGGATAATAGCCACAACTCAACTGAATGCATCATTCCCAGTGGTGAAAAGTCTGTCAGGCAGAAAATACATTAAGGGCATACAAAGATCAGAGGTGCACTATAAATTCATAAGGGACTGCTGTTGTAAAGACAGGTCTCACTTCAGGATGTGTCCTAGGAGGTCCTATTCAGAACAAGAGAGGTAGTTTTCTTTTCCCTCTTTACTGGTACCATGGAGTCCCTGAAGGGTTCAGGCTCATTTTGGATGTCTTAGGAGTGATACTGGCAAACTGCAGATTCCAGCAGGGAAAATTGAAGAAAATGTGAACATGCAAAGGGTTTTATAGAGCATGACTCAGGAGAAAATTAGGGGATTTGTTCAGTCCAAAAAAGAATGGTCTGGCTGGTAGAAAACATTATCTTAAAAGCAGTTAGAAAAGGAAGATGGTTTGTTCTTCATACACGTCAGGAGAAGGACAAGTAGAATTCAGCAAAGACTTCAGGTCTGGGGCAGTCGAAGAGTTCTAATGAAGAGTAATGAGGCACTTCACCAGCCTACCCAAGGATGTGATGAACTATTCTTCACTGTTTTCCAGAACAGATTAGACAAACATAGGGTAGTTTTACATGATCCAGCTTTAGTGCAATAGATGGAATGAAATGTCTTGAACTCTGGAGATTCCTTCTGACAACATTCCTTCCTTCATATGTCTATGATCCTTTCTTCTTTTCTTGTTACCCTGAAATGTACTTTCAAAACATCAGTGATTACACTTTTTTGTAAAAGAATGATTATCAGTAAGACTTAGGGTAAAATGCCAGATTAATTTTGAAAATAACACAATCTAAAGTATGCTTCTCTATAATATGCTAAATGATTCCTTCATTTGAAGTATAGGAAAGGAAGGAAAATTTTCAATGCCATACATTCACCTAAAGCATATCTCCATTGCAATGCCCTTTTTCCTCTTAACTGCAACGAGAAAGGATTTTAATCAAATATCCTTAAAAGGAGATCTGATGAGTAAACTGAATATATTTAAATATAGCAGAAGCAAGCATGATTAAGTGCATAACAAATTGAGGTTAAAAGTGGCTGCAATAAAAGATTGAGTAAAAATTAATTTTAGCATGTGCTTTGTATAATACTGCATAAGGTACTCTTTTTTTTTGGGACCTTAATTTTCAGTTAGTCACTGGCTTACATCTTATCTCACACCATAATGGCTGAAATTAATGGGATAAAAGTACTCCATTCAAAGACAAATTCTCATTTCACTGATCTACTTCGCCAAGTACAAATTCCCTCTGCTCCCAATAAAAGCTTTAGAGCAGTAGAAAAATGCTAGTTAACTAAAATTGTGTTTCTTTTCTTAGACCATAAAATTTTCATTTATTCTGTCAGTAATACCCTTGTGTAAATACAGTAATTTTGAAGCCTTTCAGTATAGTGCGATACATATTTTGGCATTGTTGCATGTCTGGATTTCTTCCATGGTACTTCAATTTTGTGGTTCAGTGAGCAAAAGTAAGAATTCTCCTGAAGAGCTTGTGCTTAAAACAGTCAGGGGTGTGTTGCCTGCTGAAACAGTCAATCCTTCCCCTTGATGAGAGTGTCCATCCACTGTTTTTATGAGCTGCATCTTTGTTTAAATTTGCATCAGTTCTTAACAGCAACTTCTTTCAGGACAATAAAAAGCTGAAATAGACAGCTAAACAAGAAAAAGCATTTTCGAAATATGATAAAATATGTAATGTCTGTTGGAATACAAAGGACAGAAAGCTTGATTTAAAAAAAAAAAACCTGAGAAACTTTTTCAGACATTTGAGATTTCAGCTCCTCTAAAATGACAAAAGAGATAATCTTTGTGTGTGGATTAAGCTTGAAGATCAAGATCAAGATCTCCTTTGAAGGAACAGAGTATAGATTAGCTATAATTTCCCAAATACAGGAATTAAAATTCCTTCTTCTGCTAGGGGAAAAAATGGTCCCCATAGTGATTAGAAGAGATGAGATCTTTGATAATGTTAATCCTTCATATCAATCCATGAAATGAAGCATTACTTGATAAAGGTCTTACCATGCTCTGGAGAGAACTTAAAGCTATGCACACTCCTCATGTAACACAGAACCAGAGCTAAGCAAAGCTGTAGCAAAAGCAGGTACCAAGCCTTGACATTTTCTATGCAACTCATCTCAACCGAGGTGCGTTGGAAAGCCACCGAGCAAACTGCTAGGTCAGTAAGGGCAAACACAATTTTAGGCCAGAAAAAAAAATGTTGTTTTTCAGTCATTCTTGGCAGCCCTGGAAATTTAGCCACTTGTCATAAACAAGAGTTTATGTTAGGGAATTCAGTAGGAACAGGGGAAAACTCAAAATCCTGACACAGACGTTCTCCTAGCTGTTGCAGGCCAAGCAGCAAAAGAAAATACCCAGTGGACTAAGTCCATTTGAAATTCAGTTCTTTCATTTCAATGCTACAAGTGGCATAGGACATGCCTGCAATTAGCTTGATTAAATTAATACAGCACACCTAAAACTATAAACACAACATTGTTTTTTGACAAACAGATAGAGGAAAAGTAGAAACTTTTGCTGAATCCTTGAGCAAGTTTTAAGAACACAGAGCAGTTAATGTGGTAACACATAATAAAAGCATATTTCTGTACATCCAATCCTCTCCAAATAATGACCTTCTACCTCACTGGTCTAAGTAGAAGTGGATCATAAAAGATGGGACACTGTATACTTGCCAAGGAAAGGCCTTCAGGCTGTTCTTCACTGAAACAGTATTTCCAAAAAATAATGCAGATGCATAATATAAACTGTATTTCCAAAAATAACATAAATTCAGTCTTTATAAACTATTAATCAAGTCTGATTTAATGGGATCATTATATCTGGCATTCTGCATGTGCTAATAGCATCTAATGCACAGATGCTTTTTTTGACTGTTGAATGAATAATGATCTGGGATTCAGGTTTCCTTAATGGTTCCTTAATATCAACCACTTTGCTAGAGCTGCAAATAAAAATACATGACATTTATTTTATATTAGCAATATGGAAAATATGTACATTTGTAATCAAGGTAAGATTTGACAATGTAGACTTAATGACTTTTACTGAAGAGGGAATGATTATGAAGAGCACTGCTTCCAGCATGTATATGGAGCACTGTCATATTGAAAAGTGATGAGAGAATAAGCAAAATGTTGATAAGATATTATGAATTTACGCAGCAAAATGAACTGCTTCTTTCTGAAACTGCTCCTTAGAAACAAAGCAGAAAAAGGCATGAAAGCAAGGACAGAATCAGAATTTCATGTGTTTTCTGCCATGCAGCGCAGTAGGTAGAGGAAAAACAAAACAAAAAGGCAGAAAAATAATCAGGCTATACACCTGTTTAACTCTTATTGATTGATGAAGTTAGAATTATTAAGTCTGTTAACCAAAATTCTTGTCTGTGAAATTTCTGTCTGTCATCTGTATAACACATAACTTTTACAGTCTTTTATTAGCTTTACTGCCATGGAGAAAAATATGTAAACAACCCCACCAAAATCACAAGCAGAAAAGAATGTAGGTCTTTTCTGTATTGCCATTAGAAGTTTGACTTCAGCATGCACAGGCATATAAAAGAGTATGGATATAGCTAGGCAAGTATGAACGAGCCATCTGTGAATGAGACAAGACAGTTGAGTTTGTATAAGCCTAAACCTAAACCTCAGTCCTCAAGAGTTCATTACTATCTTAAATAAAGATAGTACAGGGTATGACCACTTACAGTACAAGCACAAATTGTGTTATTGCACAAAGGCATTGATACAATCTTAGCAAATGTTCCTAAATTCCTCGGTTACATTGAATTTTTTTGTAGATGCATGTATCATAATGAGATATGGTGAGCCTGTATTTGTGGGCAGACCTTTTCAAGATCAGTCTTAATGGTGCAACCCAACTGGTTGAACTCAATGGTGCAACTGGTCTGCCTATGCTTGTTTGTGTCAGCAACTCACTACAAGGAAGGAGGGAAATTTAACCTCCTTTGAAAATCATTTTAGAGAGAGCTTAATTCTGAATATACTCTCATACTCAGTAGTGAGGGTGTCCACACAATGAAATGACTGAGTCATTCAGAGAGTAGGTGACAAGGCCATTCCACTTGTCTTCAAAGCTTCTCTATATGAGAACTGAAATTGTCAGTACTGAGATGGGACTTGATATACACTCTGTGTTTCTTACAGATTGGTTTAGGTTTACCCAAAGCAAATACAAGACCTTGGTTATGTTGCTACCTGTGATACCAGAGATATAATCAGAATAAAAAGAATCATTTAAAAAATCCTTAGTTTTGTCACTTAAATAAGTAGTTGTGACAGTATATCCAAGTAAAAGCTCAAGTGTGAAGTAAGAGCAGTGACAGCTCTATTTTTGAAAACAAAGCATGAATAAAACTGAAAACAGCAAATTTACATTTTGAAAGCAGAAAGGAGTCAGATTTGGAAAGTTAAAGCGGCAGTCTAAAAGCAAACTTTTTGAGAAGTTAAGAAATGTTCTTACCTTGGGTCTTGATTTCACGCACACATATATACACACTCATCTCAAGAAAATGTGTCTTAATGTTAATTAATTTTGTCAGACTGAAAGATTGTTCAATCTGGGTTCTGTTAAATTTATGGATCATTAGTCTCTTATCTTTTCATTATGGTCTCCTGAGAGGAACCATCATAAAGTTAAATGAACACAGTAGGAAATTATTACAAGCCTCCTTTCCCCTTCATCCCACCTCCCTCACTGGAGGAGACAGGGCATCAATGCATTCATTCTATACAACAAATTATAAATATCTTATGTGATTTAAAGTCTCTAAGGATCTGATTTTTTTGTCATAAGTGCTGTAATTAATGAGAGAGATGTAATATATAGATTTTCCCAATCCAATAAATGAGAGTTAACAACTCTACAGCTCAATTTCACAGCTAAATCTAAAGATTGCTGCACACAACCAAAATGTTTGTGCCTAAAAATATATGTTTCACTCTTTAGCCCCAAGCTTATTTTTATTACTAACTGAAAGACTATTCACTACTTCAGAGAAGTGCACAAGTATACCAGTAATAAAGTAACCACAAAATTTGTTTCTTGTACCTCATGCTGCCAGGGAATAAACTCCAAGAAACAGTGATCATTCATAGACTAAAATAAGCCCACAACATTTCTTGTAAATGTTATAATACACAACTTGTAGTCACTCTAGGAAAAGTAGCTTTTTAAAATGCAGAGCTCAATTTTCTTTGGAATCACATTTTCATTCACTAGACTTTTCAGCTGTATTCATCAGAAATATTTCAGGGTTTTCTTTGTTTTCTTTTTTTATTTATTGTTTCCATTTTTATTTGTCTTGCCTGCTTTAAAATACATTAAAAATATCTAAAAAAAGGACAAAGAAGCATTTAACACACAAAAAGTTCGGCAGCCTGAATGTTTGTGGCTCTGCATTTTATCTCCTGCAAAGAGTTGCCTTGTTGACAAGAGGCATAATTCACTGTATTAAAAGGGTACAGAGTGCAACTGCTAGGAACACGGAGAAGAAAGCAATTAAGTGTTCACAAATGTAATTTGAAAGGTCCATGGCGCACAAAGGTGATCTATAGTTAATACTGAACCAAACAAACACCCCTGACTGTTGGATAAAAGTAATGATATTTTCTAGTCTTAATTTCTTTCTGCTTACCAGATGGGATGGGAGAAAATTCAATTCCACTCATTGTCCCAGAGATTTTAACACTGAGATCAGCAAGAGTCATGCAGTACCTGATAAGCTGGCCAATCCTTTTCATGAACATTTGATGCAGCTTGTGGCAAGATACTGCAATCAGAAGTCATTGCTAAAATAAAAGTTGGCAGTCAGCATAATCAGACATTGTCGAAGTCAGCACCAAGTGTGTTAAGTGGGTATATTATTTTTAAAATCTGCCACTGGGGTCTCAGTAATGTTCTTGAAGGGAAATGATCATCAATGATGACAGAATCAAATACTTTGGCTGGATGTTGCACTTGACTGTGTAAAGACAGTGGTCTTATCTTCTACAAGTGCAGCTGTTGTTAATGACTCACATGATGTGCAGATAAAGTACCTCCTGACCTTGAGCCATAAAGAGAATGCACAGTTTAAAAAAACAGCATATAAATCTGAACCTCCTTGTTTTCATGAGTAGGAAGCCTTACCAATGTAATTTATTTCAGACTTCCTGTATAGAATTGAAGACAGAAAGATTTCAGAGAAACTGATTTTTTTTCAGTCTTATCAGGGTAGTGTCTTCCTTCACCATATGACAAGACTTTTCACTCCTAGGTGTTATTTGATACAATCTTTTTTGTAATTTTTTTTAATAGGAGAGAAGAAACAAAGATTTTCCAAATTCTTCAGATATTTAACTGGTAGAGTTATCTTCTGTGCCACAACTTAAGTTTAAATTTTAATTTATTCAGATAAGTAAGAAATGAAATCTGGTGAATCTTGCTGTATAGTTTTGGATGGAACTGTGCCTGTGATCTGGTGATTTACAACACATGTATGTAGCTATGTACTTCCGTGCCTCAAGTCCAGACTTCTACTTTAAACTACCTTCTACAAAAGTCCACACAAAACTGCCAGACATGTCACTAAAATGACAGAGCAACAGTCATACAAACTAAATAAAATTTCAACAATATCTTGGTCACACTGAGTTGAATAATGTCAGGAACTGGCTGAAAAGACCTTTGCAGATGGGAGATTTAGTCTTAGTATCCCCATTTTATAGTTTTACTTTAGTACCCAACTCCTTAGAGCTTGTAAGCATGGTGCAAAAATACTGAAGTATCTAAAGTCTCATGTACTTGAGTCTTTCATAAAACTACAAAGCAGCAAAGACTGATGAATCCAGGAAAGGAGAACATCCTCATGATCCAGGAAATCTCTGTAAATATGAAAGTGATGTGACTAACTCCTCATGCAGCTTATCTGCTGCTCCAGCTGCAGGGACATGAAAGCCAGAAGCATTTTCCTTCCCTCCTCTCTTGAGCTGGTACCTGGTTTATTTAGTTCATATTTGTTTCACCTAACCTAGGGACGGGATTGAGCAGAAAGCAATAAGTTTAAGGGGACATAAATCATCTACACAAATGTCTACCTTACTTAAATCATCTACACCAAATGTCTATCTTAGTTCACTCCCTAGAGCTCTCACTTGGGATGACTTTGGGATCACTTGGGCTCTTACTTTTGATTACCTCAGAAAGATGATAAAAGAACTTAGATAGAGCCCTTAGTCCCTTGGCACAAAGACTCATGATGTTTTTATTTTAGAGACATCAAGCAAAAAAATTATTTGAAGGAATATACTTGGGTAAGTGTCAAGATCTCTAGCTTCACAGGTTCATATTTTGTGAAGGACATTCATTGGCCAAGGAAAACTTGCCAATGTAGATAAGGTCCAAACCTCCTACTCAAATGATTTCAAATTACCAAACTGGAAGGCACTTCTACATGCTCACTATATCCTTCCTTCCTTCATAAAGACAAAACAACTCTTTAGTGGTGTATATTTAATTATATTTAATTTTTAATTAATGTAGAAATTCTTTTGTCTGTGAAGATAGGCATTGGCTGGCCTTGCTGTAACTAACCCACCAACTGAGCCCTGCAGCCAAGGAGCTGGCACCTCTGGGAAAGCATATTTAAGAAAATGCAGAAAAAACCCTCAACCAAACTCTTTCAGTGAAAGGGAAAAGGGACCAAAAAAGTAAAAAGAAAAACCAGCTGCAAGATCAGCAGAGAAAGAGGATGAGGAGGAGGCAGCACAGCAGAAGCTGGAGCAGGCATTCACACTGCAGCCCACTGCAGGTCTGTGGTGGAGTGGGGGTAACTGTGGGAGGCAATAAGCAGCAGCAGCAAGGACCTGCTGTGGACTAATGCCAGCCCTCCCCATTCTCTCTGTGCCACTTCTACTGGGAGTGGAGGAGCCTGAGTTCAGCAAGGCTGAGAGGTAGGAAAGCCCATGAGATTGCTCATCCTGGAGATTCCATCCCCTGTCCCACAGAGGAGGAGAATGAGTGTTAATATCCTGGTGGGCATTTGGCTGATGGTCAGGGAATAACCACCACAGAACAGGTGGACCAACAGAGGAGGTGGAAACTGGCAAAGAATGCAAAACACCCATCTGGTAGTCAGAAATACCTAACTGTGTGCCATGGGACAAATCTTAGCTGCACTTCCCAAGAGATAGAAAATATTTAAATCAGGTTTGTATATTTGTAAAAGCATGATAATCATACATGCTCATCTTTTACATTTTGTTGGTGGCATAGCATCAGAAAGCAAAATAACAAAATCCACTGAAAAAATAAACTTTGAAAATTTAACTCAGTTTGAAGAGAGCAGCACCCCATATGCAAGTCAACAGCTAAAAACAGTCACAGAAATATTATCTTGGTTGTACTGAAGCAACTCCTTGCACACGCTGGAGGGTAAATGAACAGGGTCATATACACCTATTGTTAGAGTGATAAATGCTATGAGAGTACAGAGCAGAAGGTATTAAATTTCCTTGGAGGACAGAGTGCAGCTTTAGACTAAGGTTGTCAAATTATGATTACATATAAATTATAGTGGCAACAAGGGAAGGACTAAGTCTGCAGAGCTGAGATTAGCAACAAAAAAATCCTATTAAATGTGTGCATATGATGAGAATTTAATGACTGCATAAGTCTTCTAAAGTTTCTAAGATATTCCTTACAAATAGCCAGATGATTTTCAGGGTTAGGTTCAGGCAGATTATAAATCTAAGATCAATTCACACCACTTATGATTGCCTAACATTGGTTAGGTACATTTATACTGAAAATGAAACTTTCATTTCAGTCTCTGGGGAAAAAACTGTGTTATGAATCAAGTCTAAAGTTACATTAAGAGACAAGATGTTGCAGCTATATAGTCATGAATTTCTTAGCATGCTGTTCATTCCAGTGATGCTAAGAACCAGTTTAATTTAAAAAAAAAACAAAAAAACAACACAGAACCATGTTAACCTATGCCTAACTCACATAAACATTGACATGTTGGATTTTAAACCATAGCACGTTCAAAAGAAATACTTCTAGATGTAGTTTCAAATGAAAAGCTCTGTCCAAATTTCTTTTAGATGGTGACTACTCACATTATAAGAATCATAAATCAGCATACTATTACCAATGCAAAGGGCACTTTCAACTGACTGACAGGTTGTTCTACCCAGGGACAATGACAAAGAGCCACAGAACAGTATTTGGCAGGAGGCAAAAATGGATCTTGGTCTAAGACATGAACATTTGCTGTACAGTAGAACTGTATTGTACTTGAAGAAAGCTTTTGACCCTTCTTCTGTACTTGATAATTTTTATCATTAAAAAGAGCAAAATACTGATGCCAGGAAAAATGAGCAGGACTCCAAGAAGCAGTGCCACTCACCTAATTGAAATCAGTGGGTGAGCCATGCTTTTTACTATTTACCTGATTTTGGTTTTTTATATATTCATTTCCTGGGAAAGGATTTACTTGGAAAAGGGACCCCAGGGCAACAAGGTCTGGAATAGCAACACAAGATTCATCAGAAATACAAGTCTTTATGGCTTGGGAGATGTCTATATCTACAATATATGTATTTAAAAATAAATCCTTCTAATTAGAAAATTACCTACTAACCTAAAATACATCTACCATCTTTCAATGTGTGTACACTAACTACGTGTCTGTAAAAGAAAATTTTTTTTAAATAGATATATGACCTCTGTTTCAATACTTTTAACAAAATTTAACTTGCCGTATATTAAATTATCATGTGTCCTGGTTCCAGCCCAGACAGGGCTAATTTTTGCAGTAGTCAGTAGCACAGTGGCTGGGACCCAGACATTATTCTCTACCACCTGACATCACTGATGGTGCTGAGGGAAGGAGCCCTGTCTGGCCAAGTAGCAGGAAGTGAACGATCTGGTGTTTTCAGGCTCCACGTGGTGAGCATTCATTTGTGAATTGTTTGCCTCCCTTGTGCACTGTTTTATTAATATTGTTGCTTGTTACTGTTCATTTTCTTATCTCATTGCTGTTTCCAGTAAATTGTTTTTGTCTCAACCTATTGTCTTCATCTTTTGTGCTTTCAATTCTCCTCGCCATCCCACGGCAGGAGGAGAGGGAAAAGGATGGGAGAGTGAGTGAGCAGCACATCATTTGGAGTGCTGCAGTGGGAACACTAAGTTGGAGAATACTTAAATCGCCTCTGGATAAGATAATTCACTGTTATAAACGAGTAAAATCTCTCTTTTCCCCCCTTAATTGCAATTTTCTGTGATCTTAGAAAGAATAACTATTAATTCTGTGCAGTTGTGTCCCCTTGATAAATATGTTATCATTTTTCATCTCGTTTAAGTTTCTTATTACTCATTCCACCAATCAAAAATATTGAAATTACTGAAGTTATAGCCCATCTCCTAGAAATCATTAGCAAGAGAACCACTGACTTATTGTTGTACTTTCTGTTCAAAATGAAACAAAACTTGAATAAAAGGAGGAACTTATTACAGAACAAATTTCAGCCTAGGCACAATCCCTGCAAACCATAAAACAAATATATGCATTTGAAATTCTGGAAGAAGGGCATTAGTGTTTTAAGCAGGGTATGTGCTCAAATATTCTGACAGTATCCCATCATATATTAAAAAACATGCTATAAATATTTTTAAAATAACAAAAAAAAGAGTTTTTCATTTAAGAAAATTCAAGGACCAGATAAAGTTCTAGTTCAAGTATCAAAAACCCAATTATTACAATTTATTCTGTAGGATTGGGGTTTTTTTTTCATTTTCTAGTTTTGTATTTTCTAGTGACTATGTATTCTTCATCTCATGATATCCTTTAAAATGGATGTCAAGATGAATCTTTTTACCATTCTTTTCTCTCTCACAAACATCATTATTACCAGCATTCACTGAAATGACACCTATTATGAATTCTGCCTAGTTATATACACAACTCCAAATTTAGCCTTATGCTTTGCCAACTGAAAATCCTCAATAGACAAAGTATTTTGAATCACTGTAAAAGTGCTCTCTCATTTGTGCTCTGAAAACCTCCTACCTCTACTTTTTCCTTCAGATTAAGAGAGACTTTTTTTTTCATCATCTCTGGCTGGAATGAAAATGCAGAGGTTTAGATTTCAAAAGGCCTTCTATTGTAGGCTTTCTGAGATTCAGCCATGAGTATTTTCCTGTTATTCAGTGTGAAATAGTGGTAGGCACTAAATGGGTTCTTTTATATTGTGATTTAAGAGGAAGGTTCCAAAAAAGAAAATAGAGAATAATGTAAGGATATATAAGGATATCTGTAGCCTTGACATGAAGAAAAGACCAAGCAGAAAAAAAATGGAACTCTGAACAAACAAAAATGACGAGCTCAGATAAGTTTTTTTTCCTTGAAGCCAAATGTGACATGCAGTAACAAAAGCTTAGTAAAATCTCAGTAATCTCAGTGCCTATGCTGATTAGACAACAACCTTTTTTATTTGCTCTTCAGGCAGTGCCCATTCTCAGCTCTTTTTGCAAATTATGCATATACAGTTTTTTTGAAAAATGCGATTTCATGCTGCAATGGCAAGTTTCTTTTTTGTTGTTGTTTTGGTGAATGACAATAATCTCTGCTAAGTCTGAAAGATCAGAGAAAATAAGAATTAAGACTTTAACTTGCCTTAAGAAATTAAGGCCAATCTTCTATGGCAGAAAACACCTGGCTAAGTGCCACATGTAAAACAGTGAGATTCATACATACAAACCTGTATTTCCGAATTATTTGGTTCCTCCTTCAGAGAAAATAACCCAAGGTTTGGCTTTACGTGTCAAACAATATTCCTGCAGAGAATCCATCCTACATCTGCTACATATGGTTTGGCCTCACTGAATCTCTGCATAGCCTGTTTCCCCCACCAATATCTGACACTTTCTGCCCAGCCCAGCCTGCCTTACCCCACTCAACAGTTGCACAGTATCTGTGATATTTGTTTCAGCCTTCAGATCATGCCTCTTCACCACCGATCAGTATCATGCATCATGCATTGCGAGCGATTTCGTGGCATTTGCTGTGTGCTCAAGACATTTCTCGGTTTATTCTCTGTAGTTTAGTTGGAACCATGTGTGCAAGGACACAATCAATGCAAAAACAGCACAATGATGGTAAAATGTGCACTAATTGGGTATTTAGGGTGCTTTCTATTTTCAAAGGGAACATTTCCTGCGATTTCCTACCATTTTTTCCAACTTCAACCACCCAGAAGAGAGGAGTGAATCTGTCAGATGCAGCGTGGTGGTTCCTTCATTTTGAGACAGAGGGTCAGACGTGTGAGGGCTCTGTGCAGTCCTTTTATCTCATGCATGTAGGAACAGCTTAGTGTGGGATCAGAAAAAGGCCCTTGGGAAACAGAATTATTTAGATTCACTGGCCCACACTTATACCTGTAAATGTTTGATCCACAAGAGATTCACACAGGAAGAGAGTCTATTTTGTCACACAATGGACTCATATCAGGTGTTGGGCTGTAGGTTTTTCTCACGTACCCTGCAAAAGGTACTTATTTCAAGCCTGTCATGCACTGGGACTGACTAATTGTACAGCTGAAACAGAAGCTACCAAATGGCACTTAAAATTGGTTCTAAAACAAATATATAACACAGGAAATTAGCAGTTTAAGTGAAAGAAGGAGGAAGTTCAATTGATTTCAGGAATTTTTAAGATTATAACTAATGGTTTTTAGGCCATTATAGGATAATTATTATTATTGTAAGTTTGCCTTTAATTGACATTCCTGAGAAAGTTTCAGCATATACCAACTTAATTTGCAATTAAATTTTGGACTTAAACCAAGTCTACTAGAAACATGAGACAATGCTCTTTTCAGAAATAAAGTAAATAAAAGTGTTTATACAGTAAAAAGTGCTAATTTTGAACACAAGGGCCAAGTATCATTGAATATTGAAGCCTTCACAATAAAAAACATTCATCCTCAGTGACTGCTTGCTGGGGAAGTAGTAGATTCTCAATCTCACTTCCTAAAATGTAATTTGTACTGCCTGATATATTTTATATACTTTTTCCAGTTTGTGAGACCAGGAAAGAATTCAGATATTCATAATTCCTTAATTAATCTATGATTAATTATAAATACATAATAATTCAGCTCCATAAAGCCAGTAAAAATCCATATGGGCATTTATAAAAGCAAAAAAAAAAAAAAAACACATCTGAAGAAAAATTCAGACTAAGCAGGTATGTACTTTTGTGCTAGAGGCTTTAATAAAAATAAAGAAAACTTTCCCTCACATTTTTAATTCCCTAGAAAGCTGCTAAAAAGTACAAGCCATCAACCTACATAAGATATTTCCCTGACCTTTTTCTTTTCATCTCGGAGCCTTGGAACTTGTAGTTAAAACAAAAAGGCAGGCAAGGACAGAAAAAAAAAAAAAAAAACAGAAATGCAGGTACAGATATGACTCCACCGATGACAATATTGGGAATAAACTTACACAGTTCCCCCAGAAATGCTGTTACTTTGATGTCAGAGCCCGTGCTGTGGTGGAGGTCTTCTTTGAAATGCTTATGGTGATGTGGTTTTATACATCTTTGTAACAAGGTCTTCTTGGGAAATGAGGGGAGCTGAAAGCTGATGTTAGCGGCAATTTGGCGAGTAACCCGCTGGACTGCACATCCAGGCACTTGCACTAAAAAGACACCACCAGCCACAGGTGACAAAAGGGCCAAACTCTTTCTTTTGGCATCAATACCAACTTTCACTGGCCTCTGGTTCCAGAAGGTAAAACTGACTTTCTTTGCATTGTTCCATAAAGAAAAGTGATTCTGGATGTCAGTACTGACCACGGTAATATTACATATTAGCAACAGGACTGTTTTATTTATAGCTGAAACATTATTTTTTCAATTAGTCACTAGGCTATGCTCTAGCAAGAATAACTTGATAAACCTTATTCAAGCAGTTCATGGTGCAGTTCATGAGAGTAGTCAAGTGCTTAAAATTAAGCATAGCCTTTGTTGAACTGGGGCCTCACTTATGTCAATTAAGTAGGTGCAAAACCAAGCAATTTTTCAGCAACATTAATTAAAACCCCACTCACTAAAAATTTCATTGATAACGATGGAGGGAAAAAATCCTGTGATATAGCAGAACACAAAAGAAAGGTACCAGACAGGTGGGTACAGCTTGGGGCAGTATTTATAAAAGAAGGCCTCTACATGAAATACGTGTAAGACAAACTCAAAACCTCCAAATAATACTTTAAGAAGTTTAATCTTGGATGTGAGATCATCATGGCTACCTGCAGATAATATCTGAGGGACTTCTCATTGAAAATACTAAATTATAAATATGCTATTAGATTATTTATATTTATAATGTCCTTCATTTGCAGGAGTCAAATACTTTTCGTCCTTTATTTAATTTCACAATAAAAAAGGAATAAGGCTGGAATTTATAAGCAAGATTGATAATTGATGAGTATGTTGGCAAATGCACAATGTAATTAGGTTTGCCATAGTACAAAACTGAATTGAGATATATAATTTAGAGGGGATATTCCCTAGAAATAATGTTTTCATTTTCTGAATAGTCTCTTTTTCAGCAGCTATCAATACAGTGTATTATTAATAATTATCATATATTTCTTAGCTTTTTGTTATCTTTTAATAATATACTATTATACATTGCTGCTATACATACTTTTCATTTTATGTTGTCTGGCATTATCTTTTAAAATCTTATTATAATGAATGCATCTTCTATCATTTTAATAATACCAATTATTGAAAACAAAATATTCTCAGGTGTTTTGAAATTGTATACACAGGAAATAGTGCAGAATGCTCACAGGCAGATCACAGCTACTCAGTAAATATAGCACCTAGTTGTTGGTGCCTAGTGAAGTTTCTAATTATGGTGAGAACATATACATTGCATTCAGATATTTAAAAGAGTATCATATCTCTTAGACAATCTGCTTAATTTTGTTTTTCTCTATATATATTTGGGTAATTAATTTTTCATCTTTAGGCTTTACAAAGGGTTAAATTGTATAAAGAGCAGATATCCCATGTTCTGATTGTCCAATTTTAGGAAAACAACACAAAAGCTAATGTTCAAAGACATTTATTTTTGAAATCATACTCTTACACTATTCTCAGCCAAATCTAATAGAGAAATATTTCATCCTTTCTTATACCTGGGATACATTGTAAATGTTATTTTAGTGATGGAGCAGAAAAGACAACTGATTTACATTTTTCTGTGGGTTTAAATGAGAAAAGGTGCTTTGTCTTGCTGAGGATTTTATAGTTCCTACTTCTCTCTACATTAAGGTGGATTTGATTGAGGCTGCTCATACAATCTCCTTGGAAGGAGAGTAATAGTATTTTACAACCTTGTTGAACTTCAAACAACTACATTACCTTCCAGCCCAAAGATACCCAATATTGCCAGACAGATTCCAGCCTGCCTAGTTCTTATTTATTTATTGTAAAAATGAATATTGAGAACTGGAAGTGGGTTGGAAGAATAAGCAATTTAAGCAGCGCAATAAATTCATTTTGTACAAGAAATTGAAGCAGTGACAGGATTCTGACATAAGCAGAAAGAAGAACACTTCAAACTATAGAAGGAAAACTGGAAAAGGAAGGAAAACAAAAACTAGACCTAAAAGAAGAAAACCTCAGGCACAGTGCTTTAAAAATATTGAAAAATAAATTAATTATTGATAATTATTGAAAAACATGGTAACATATCTATCACTGAATCTTTAAATCAGGATTAGAAAAATTTATAATATGAGCATACTTTCAATTGTCTCTTGAAATTATTTGTAAATGTAGCCATTGATATAAAAAGTCAATATTTATTATTGTAAGTTTCCAGCTGTATCTCA
This sequence comes from Geospiza fortis, assembly GCF_000277835.1. NCBI lineage: Eukaryota > Metazoa > Chordata > Aves > Passeriformes > Thraupidae > Geospiza > Geospiza fortis. The sequence continues at coordinate 1,325,596 of NW_005054417.1, read as the reverse complement.
AAAAAGTCACAAGTCAGCTCTGAGGTTGTAAGGAGTCAGGCCTGTGAAGGACAGCAAATGGCAGAACAAGGGCAGGAGTACAGGCCAACCTGAGCACTGCTATTTTGGGGGGAAAATGCTTCATATACACTCTGCTTCTTTCCTCTCTTGCTTTACTGGCTGTTGGATAATTTCCTGCTTCCTAAAAACTTGGCATCAGTAGTGCATGAGAAGTCTGACTGAATAATTCTGCCTAATAAGTTAACTTCATTTATCTTATGCTAAAGATTTCATCAGCAAACTGTAGTTCTACCTGGAAAAATACTGACAAGAGCCTTGCTCTCCCTGTGCTTACTTCACTTTGGATTATAAACAGGGTCTCACTAATCAACAAAATTCTACAGCAGAAATGGAGAACATGATGAAGAATGAGACATCTGTGGGTTGACATGGCTACACCATGGGGTGGTCAGGAATTTCCAGCATCAGATTATTTTCCCAATCAATAATATATCAAGTGTGTTTCTCTTGTCAGACAAATATTGATCCAGTTGTATATGATTTTAAAGATCTGTGCCTTTCTACTTCACGGACTGAAGTCACAACATATGTGTTCAAATTTTTTTTCTTTTCTCTCATGAACAAAAAAGAGATGTCTGAACTCATTGGTAAATCCATTAGTTCTAGTCTCTTAATTGCAACACATCTTTATTTCTTTTTGATTAATACCATAAAAGCTCAGATTAAGCGTTATTTAAACCGTATTAAGGAGTGCTAATTTCTTAGGGAAACAGTTGGAAAAGCAGGAAAAGCACCAAGCATCATTCCAGTCATTTTTCATCCATATTCAGTGATGGCCTTGTTGACATCACAATCAATCACTTCGTTCTTCAGTGAAAGTATCAATAAAGTCTCAACAGTATGCCTCATTATACAGCCCTCAGTACATGCACACCTAATAACGCACTTAATTGTAATTGTTAGAATATTTTAGAACATTGAATTTGTATGAAAATGCTTAGATGGAAAGGAGCTAATAAACTCACATGCAGTGGAAATGTAAGAAAATTGTATATTTATATATACCATAATATAAAAATATTCAGAAATATATTTATATTCTATAGTTCACCTTTGTACATCACTTTTGTGATGTACAAATGTCCATTATATGCATAGATGTTATGAAGTTGTAATTTTACATACATCTTGGCACTACTTTAATATCTCTTTATTGTTTGGGCTACTACAAAGTTTGCATACCCTAATTGTCAGGTACCTCAACTAAAAAGAACTTTTATCATCTTGCAAGAAGTTTTCTAGATGCCTGGAGAAGGCAGTCGACTTTTCAGGTGGAAACAATGACATTCAATTCCTACTCAATTCATTCTAGTGAAGTTATTTACTCGTAATACATTCGAAAGAGCTGATTTTATGACTTCTGCCCTAGAACTACAATATTACAGAACTGAATTACAGGAGTAAAAGTGTCACTGATGAATTAAAACATGAGATTTTAATGAGTTAGGAGCTGTCCTGGACCGTATACAACGACAGAGAAATAACTGGGATGGAGGGTGGGGAGGAAAAGGCAACCTCTAAGGTCTCCTTTATTTCTCAGCAAAAGGCATGGGGATCACAGTTCTGTGAAATTCATTGCAGCAGAGAAGGACTCTGGTCATCAGAGATGTTTCTGGATTCCAGAGGACCCACAGAGGGTGCACCTTTTCAGAACTCCCTGCTTCAGCATCTCCTAATTGTTCTGAATGGATTAAATGTAGCCATTCCTTTCATGAGAATTTTAAATCCTCCTGTAATATTTACATACTTAAGGATAAGCCAGCTCTGAAGTAATTTTTGAGTGTAGGTACTCCTTGAAAACAAGTAATTATTTTGGACAGGAAAATGTTTTAGATGAAGAAAAAAGACTTCTATAACTCTACTGAAACACAATTTCTTCAATTTACAATTGATTGGATGAAATCTATTTTTATGAGGAAGAAAAATAAGTTAAAACACCCAACAAGCTCTACATAATATTTAATTCAGTTCCTATGAGAATGTTATTTGATAAAATGCTGAGCCAAAATTTCAGAAATGTGGAAGCAAAATTTGAATCCAGGACATGTAAGAAGTTGGCCAAAATAGTGTTGCCTTAGAGGATGTACTCCCTTTTTCTTGCAACTGCCTACCTTCCCCTTTTAAAAATGACAAAATACCAGTTTTCACAGAATAAAATTTCTACTTAAATATATAAGATTACAGAGTTATAGCTGAGACTTTTAATAAACTGGATTACAGCAGCACACAAGATTGTCACAGCATTATTTTATCAAATGTATAGTACACTATCTGCATCTCAGTAGCTACAGTTAACCTCTAATGAAGTTCCATCATATCCATTTTGACCAGAGCAGCACTGTATCACAAAATTACTTAAGACTAGAAGAATTAACTACAACCATATCATAATTCCAAAATCTGCTGGAGCTATAACAGGCAAAAAACCTGATCTTTTTTCTACAATAAAAGTTACTCAATACACCAAAGATATGAATTAGGTAAGAAGCAAATCCAAAGTATTTTGGGTTTGCGAATTTCAGACATGATATGAACCATGTCTTTAATTTCTCCTCAAAGATGATTGTGGAAGCTTATGAAACATTCCACATTTCAAATTCTGCTAGTTTTATTGGGGTTTTTTTCCTTTTTTCAGGGGTGTGTTTGAGTTTTTTTCAAATTCTAAATACAGCCTTGATCATGCTGATAATATTACATTTTCTACCATCCATTACATCTCAGCCCCATGGTCAAATACACCCTTTGAATATATATGTGCAAGACCTGCTGCCAGCTACCTGAAATGTCAGTAATTATAGAGGTTCTAGTGAAATGTCCCTCTGCGTTCAAGTTGTTTCTTATATAAATAAGAATGGACAAACTGTGAGCCAATCACTATGAGCACTTCTTGCCTAAATTCCAGGTAGGTAATCAGATTCATTAGATGTTCTTCATGAGTTATTCAGAGAATATATTGTAATCTTTACACTGATTATCATAAAATTCTCTAGTCATTTTCTGTTCAACTAAATAAATTTAGTTCATCAATACCTAGGACAAACACCAAAGGCATTTGCAAATTCCATTTAACTCGTGTTTACAATGGAAACAAAACCAGAGCTAACGAGTGCTATTAAATAACCATCCATGAAAGACAAGCTTGGAATATTGGGAATTCCCCAGGTTTAATCAGAAACTTCCTGAGACTATAAAGTCAGATGATTAGGCTGACAGTCACCACCCTCATAGGTAAGTAACTGTTCTCAGTAAAATGTCCTGACAAACTAAATTAAAAAAAAAAAAAACTGACCATTCCACACACCCAAGTATTGTTTATATATGGCATGATATTTGCCTGAGAAAAACAAGTTTTGAAGATAGTGAGATATGTTCTGAGAAGCACAGATGTAATGATCATGGTTGGGTAAAACAGAAGAACAGACCTGGTGGCAAAACCAATTGAATAATTCAAATTTAAGAAAAGTTGGGCAGAATTTTAGAAATGAAATCATTTTGTCACCGAATAATCTGCCAAGGGAAGGGATCTTTTCATCATTAGAAACACTGAACTTAAGATAAAACATGCTTCTAAAATGTGTGCTGTGTTTCAACGTTTCTTCAACCTAGGGAGAATATCAGGCCAAATTTTCTTTCTGGTGTGGCAGAGACTGCAATGACCACAGCAGCTCCTTCTGGCCTTGAGATCTATTGCCAGTGAGTTACAGCATCTCAACTGAAAGCAGCTTTTGTGTGCCTCCTTGAAATACGAGCTCTCAGCATAGCCACACTCACTCCCCAGAGGTACATGTATCAAAAAGATTTGAACTGAATGCAGTGACATCGTGTTCTCAGGGTCAGGCTTTGTCTGTTGGGCACAATCCTCCAGGAGCTAATTGCACAAAGGGATTATGAAAGCACACTGGTATTTGAGGGCAGGAAAAAAATGTTCCCTACAGTATCTCCAGCTCTCCCTGGGCTTCTCCTTTGTTCTCAGTGAGCACTAAAAAGACCAGTGTCTGTTTCCATAAACTCAGTCACACTGTCTGGAGATATCCTAGGTAAAATGTATAAAGGATATGACAGAATATGATTTATTTCCCCCCTTTTTTTTTTCCTAGAAATTGCAACATGAGTTTCACTGAATAAATCCCTTAAGAAAATGCCCTCTAGGACAATCAGCATCTGTGAAAACTGGCAAACATGACAAAACAAACACTGGTTGAAAATAAAAGAAATCTACTCAGTGAAAGCTTAACCAATGAAACTGAAGCAAAAGTGAATTTGTAAATCATCGATAACTTTTGATATAATTGGATGAATTTGCACAGAAGTCATAACAATTGCACCTGCTTATACCACATCTCATTCTCTTCAATTGCTTTTCACAGCTGATGTGTTGTTAATTATTCTCTTTCCATAACGCACCAAGAAGACCCAGTGCCCATTGCTGAGCCAAATACTACACAAATTCAGGAAAGAATGAATGGCTTCAATATTTGGAGTGTTTCATGTTGTTGTTTACCAATAATCCTAAATTCTATTTCCAAAAAGTATATATCTTCCATTTCATTAATAAAGCATCACCTTCATCTAATGACGACGGTAATGTTATCAGTATTATGAACAATAAACCAATTATTCTCTTTAGCATTCACTTTCCATTGCATATCATAAATCCCAAGATTCACAAAAAACTGGAAAGAAAATTATCTCCAGCCACTATCCTGAGTATTAACATCTGTGTCTCTTTATTGATGCAGTATTAAGATAGTTTGCAAATTATACTCCATCCACGTACAGTGATTGGTGTTTCTTATCAGGAAACACAATGTGTGTATACAGACAAGCTTCATTTACAATACTTAAAAAATTTACTCAGCCTATTTTTTTTTAACTCTAGGACTTCATTCTTAATCAAGACAGTAGAGCAGAAATTTGTTAGAAAGCTCTTCAGACTTCTACAGATTAATGTTCCTGAAGAAGCATTCCAAGAATGCTTTCTGATTTCTCTATCTTTCTTTTAATCTTCAAGTACTGTCTGATCATCAGAAAGTGAAATTAAAAGTTCTCAATAATAAACTTTGGCAATAATATATTTTCTGCTTAAAAATGTCCACATTAACATCTTTTTTTCTTCAGTGTGAAGTCTGATATATTCAAAATGACAAAAGAATTCCTCACTTGTGACTGTCTATACAAATTCACAAATCCAATTAATTATGTACCAATTCATATCTATAGAAATTCTGCTTCTGCAATATTTATAGTACCAATTCAGTTCAACCTCCTTTTTGTAGCAAGTGTACATAAAGGACAATTTAGTACAGCCAGAACAAAAGTAGTAATTGGAAAATAGCTGTTTCTTGCAGTATTTTCCCAGAAATATCAATTAATACTTTTTATTTTTCCTATAGGGGCAGTACATCTTTTTTCACACAAGGCAACTTTCTTGTTAGGACAGGAATTTTTTATAATATATTTGCAATTTTAAGTGCTGGTTTTATGAATTTATTTTTAGTTTTGGAACAAGATTGGTTTTGTGTTGAATCAAGACAGCTATTAAAAATGGTATAAGAGAAAAGGTCTTATTTTCATAAACAAAAGGAAAGGACAATTATTATTATTTTCAAAGTTAAATGGAAGAAAATTAATAGTTAGAATCTAAAAACAGGTTTAAATAAAAAGAATAGATGAAAATGTTTAAAATAATAGTTAGAACTATACTAACAAGCACCATGGTCCAGTTAACACCAGTTCAGCTGGTCAGAAGTCCCTAAAACTCCTATGTTTTTTAAGCTTTTTAATAACTATTATTGAAGACAAATGCTTCCACAATGATCTCTGCTCCCTGGTAAGTCTAACTGCTTTACCTAATCTGTAGTCTATAACCACTTTATACTTCACTTTTATGGGAAATATACACCCTAAAACTAGTAGGAAAGGACTGGACAGTGGTAAAAATTTTGATTTTCTGTCTATAGGCCCATCTAAAATTAAAGACTTGACTTTTTTTCAATTACTGTGGCTTCCAAAAAGAGATCTGCTGCTTTTATGTCAACTGCATCTCACTTTGTTACTTATGCGTGAAATACAATATGTTAATGTATCTGCATGGCTTCACAGAACAAACATAACAAATAGTATGGCTGAAATTTCTATGGCAAATCACAAGAAAAGGTTTTGCACGGCACATTTATATCTGCACAGCCAGATCTGCAAAACCGCCAGAGACAACTTAAAAGTGATTTACTACCACTGAGCTAAGCATCCCTTCACTCCTGCTTTTGCTCTTCCATGTCCCTCTTGGAAGTACATTTTACTGCAGTATGTGCCACTGGATGATGGATCACTGGACACTGAGTATATATTTATGATTTCAAGCTGATTTTTAAAAAATAACTGAATAAAATAAAAACACCACATCTCCTTGAATTACTTTGCTACAGAAAAATACTATTCCATCCTTCAAAAAGTATATATATATATATAAAAAGAAATGTAAAGATACATTTTCCAGGGTGGGCATTCCACCACATGTCACTTGTGCATCAGAGTGTGCTTTTACTGGGCAGTAGTTTTGATGAACCAAAAGGAGCTTACAGCAAGATCAGCATATATAACAGGAGCCATGAGGAAAGCATTCAGCTACATTAAAAAAAAAACATAATCAAAAGAATTTTAGGGAGTAAGGCTTCTAAATGCTAAAAAATATACTGTTATGGTTAACCTCATACTAGCAAGAAGAAGACTTAAATGGTTGAGTCTTGACTTCTCTAGCTTTTATGGTTCACAATCTATTTCCTTCCTTATATTTTTAAAGAATACAACATGAATGTATTTCAGTCCCAAAGAAGGACAGTCTTTTGAACAGAACTGCTATAAAAACTTGCATATCATGACTGGGGCAGTGTAAGGATTCAGCTGAGAACTTCCAGCACCATCAGGCCTTGTGCAGAAGAAGGGCTTGGGACAGAAATCCCAGCACAAATCTGATCATTTTCTATGTGAAACTCAGAAATCTCTGTTTACTGTGAAGCTAACCAAGCTCTGGCACAGGCTGCCCAGAGTGGTTGTAGAGTCTCAGCCACTGCAGGCATTCAAAATATGCCTGAATAAAGTCCTGGAAAACTGGCTATAGCTGGCCATGCTTGATTGGAGGGTTGGGATAAATGAGCTCCAGAGGTCCATCCAGCCTCAACCATTCTCTCTTCTGTGTTTTTGTGAGATCTGTATTCAACTGACACCGACTTTGCAGCACCTGGATTAGGTGCTGTAAAATTTTGTACCTGTCAAATCTGTCTTTCCTGCATTGATAAAGGAACAAAACTATATTAGGAATATAATCTAGCTGTCACTTTTTAAGTGATTTCAATATATTCCTTTTCTATATTCAGTATGTCATTTTAAATATGTAAACATGCCATGAATATATCACAGCATAAACCCAATCAGAGGCTCATTTCAATGCCATTCAGCAGCAGAACTCCCAAGTCTTCACTGTCATCCTGGTCCACTAAGCTCAGACACATTTATGAGTTAGAGCCTGTTCTGTCCCCCCTATCTAAATCTTGCACATTTAAAAAAACCTGCTGGCATCTCAGATATGCATATGATGTTATATCAAGGTGAAGGCTCTTTTATGTCTTCAAACTGCCAACAGAAATATTTACCACCAAGGATAAATCCCATAATAGGCTGCATTGCTTAAAGACCTGCAATGACCATTTACTTGTAATATCAAAACTTTCCATGCAGGCTTAGTCAACTATTATTCTGATAATATCACTAGAAGTACAATCTGGTATTATTTTTTATAAAGTGATATTTAGCAATAATAGCATGCACATGAAATTTTATTTTATTTTTGCACACATTCTACAAAAACCCTGCAGTTACCTATTATTATGATAGCTGTTGGCCATCTTTTTCCTTTAATTGATGTTCACTAAGCACTTCTCAACAATGTTTCATGGTTTACAGAACATGTCTGAACTTGGCTGAGAAATTATTTCAAAAGTAGGCTTCCACTGGGAATGTCAATGAGGTAAGGACATTTTTGACATATTATCTGCATTACTGAGCTTTATTTGATTTGCAAGATTAAAAGAGATTGAGTTGAAAAAAAGCAGTGAGCTGCACCTTAGTGGAACAATGGTCTGACATCAAAGATATATGTGATTTGAAAGACTGAGTGGCAGCTGCAACAAGGAGATTATAAAATCAGAATCCAAGCTTAATAGGGCACTCCAAGTCTTGGTGCAGAACACAAACCTGCAGTTCAGTTCAGGAATAATTTTAGTACATCAAACGTGATCTTGGCTGGCTACTTTCTCACTTCCATCTTTTTCTGTAATTAGTTTATATCATACATGACTGTCTGAAATATCCATAGAGAATTAATTATTTTATTTTCTACATGTGAGAGCTCTACTTTTAGCGTATTCTTAAACTGACTGTCATCATCTGTGGAATGATTCAGTGAGGTAAGGACAGGGGTGCCAATCTTAGGAAAGGAAAGCAGAGAGGAATAACTTGTGTCAGTCCTTGATTCCTACACAGGGGATACATAAGCATTTGAACCTACAATTCTCTGCTTGGTCTGGTTCCTCAGTAATGTGTCTGCCAAAGAATTCAAACGTATTTCTCCTTTGCCTTTTTGTCTCCCTTGTAAAAGAAGTGTCTGACCTGGTTTTGACACTGAGATGCAGGATAGGTTTGGCAGCTGTAAATTCCTCTGATCATGATGTGTACTCCTAAATGTTTGCATGACTGGGATAAGGTCACGCTTTAGCACTTCAGGATTTTCCAGTGACCAGTTAAGACATGCTAGTAAATGCCAGTTTCACTCTTAGGCACCTAGGTCCCCTTTTGTGGAGAGCCCTGGCATTTAACTTGGGCTCATGAACTCACCTGTGTGGCAGGATTACAAAAAGGAATTGAAATGTTCTGTTGTACAAATCCCAAGCAGTGGCTTTTAACTCAGCAATAATGTAAGTATTGTGAAGTTGGTAGAAAAGACTGAAGGTTTTAAAAGCATTTTGAAGGGCAAATCAGGATGCTCTTATATTTGGTCTGTGTTGGTTTTGGCAAGATAAGAGGCTTGAGGGAAGGGACTTGGCTATGGACACTCACATTCACCTTCTCTGGTAGCTGTTAGCTTATCCAGAGGGCTGTTTTCCTTTATAAATGTGTCAGCTCATATTAAGAAAAAAATGCATAATACAGAACAATAAAAATAATCTTATATATGACAGGCTAGAGAATTGGTGCTTATATTTCATTTGGAACATTGGATCATCCCAGTAACACTGTCATACAGGGGCACAGGAAAATAGAAACTGCTCATTGTGTGTGTAGCAGTTATTTGCATTCTCCTTTCCTCAGTTATGCGCCTAATTCAAGGAAGATTTTTCAAGCACTCTGGAACTGATAATATCTATAAATGGAATTTTCATGGAGTCCAATTATGCATGTTTGAAAATAGTACCTTCTATTTTAAAATAGAATGATGTCGTCCAGAGCCAACATCAGCTTTGAAAATTTGAGTTACATTTAGAGTGAAGAGGTAAGGCAACAGTGCAAAAAAATTCAAAATTTCTGAAATATTGTTTCCAGCGCAAAATCATGTGTACTAGTCTTTTCCTCATTTCACTCCTACTGCAATTCAAATCTTTACTGCAGCATCCCTATAGTGAAGTGAGTCTGGCTGTGAAGACAAATTATTTTTAAATTTGAAGCCTTTTGTGTTCATCAGTGGTGTTGATACACATGTAAGTCTGCATGATCAAACAGATATGACAAGTGACACATTGTTATGAAGATGCCAGACAAAATTTGATGTAGGTGTCATGCCATTATAGTTCTTCTGTACACACTAGTGCTTTACTGAAGATGCTTACTGAACGGAATAAAGAGAATTCCTTTTTTTTTTCTGTAAGGAACAATTCCAAACACAGAGCTTTTGTAACAGCTAATTTATCAAAAATTTTGTCTCATAAGCAAATAAAAACCAAGGCCTTGAAAACATTAAAAGCCTAGAAAATAAATTCAGAAGGTAATATAATAGAAATAGGTAAATGTAATTATTGGAGACAGAAAATAAATTTTCATTTAATTACTATGCAAGTTTCCTTCCCTTGATATATTCCAAGACTCAGTCAGGAGCACCACAAAGATCTTAATGAATCAAACTGAAGTTAGTTAATCTTCTTGACTTGACAATCTTAAAGTTACTCAATTCACTGTGTATTTGTGCATTATCAAATGCCCCTCAAAGGCAAAACCCTGTATACGGGAAAATAATCTCTTTCTGAGCTAAGCAACATAAATTATCCCAAATTCTTGTTATTCTCATTTTTTAATGTGAAATTTATTACAAATACTGTGAGTAATTAAAGACCGACAAAAGTACAGTAAAAAATCTGCCATTTACAAATTGTTTTAATAGTCATGTAATGCCTAGAATGGTCCACAGTGTTTAGAATGACAATAAATCTGGAAAAATCATGGCATTTTTATCATCTGAATGTTCAGAAATACATTCTTAGCCCAAACTATGGGCATTACTTCTTCTGGAGTCATAACTCTGATATGAAGACATAGAACATTCAATAATTCACAATGAAATAATTATGTAGTAAATATTTTATGTAGTGTCAAAATAAGTATCTCAGTATCAGTAAGAAACAATATCACTTGGAATAATTCTCTTTTTCGAAAACAGTTCCCACCAAAAAAAAAAGTAAATGTTAAATATTAAATTGAATATATAAATTCCTCTTTGTCTTTTTGCTTTTGACAAAACAATACTTTTGTAACCAAAAATGCAGTGGAAATAGTTGAGTCAAAATTAGAAATTAGCTTAACAAGTTGCAATTACTGCAGATGTAGAACCTAATGAAGCTGTAAAAAGGGATAATGAATACTACAACAACTATTGCTGACCCGGCATTTTTGCTTCCAAGACTCCTGACCTTGTTGCAAATGCTGAGCATTCCTCCATCTGGTACACACAGTGATAAGATCACTGTCATCACAAGTATTAGATCAGTGGTTGTTCCCATGTGGCTGTACTCTAAATTAGAGTCTCATACTTTATCATTAGGGGTGATGGGATGCAGAATATTATGAACTGCCTATGAAGTACCTAAGAGCAGGTATTTTTTTATTTTAGATAATACATCATCAGATCTCTCCACCTATATCTTCATTTACTACGAATTCACTGAGATAGTTTATCTTCATCCTAATAATTTTTTCATGTTCTTTACTAAAAATTGTATTGCTCATTTCTGGAGTCACTTAGTGTTGCGTAATTTCCCTAGAATTTCTGTTCCCTGAGAATGTCAGTCTTTCAGAAAAATATTAACACATGTAAACATTCATTTCTCTCACATAAATGAAATTTTTTTTTTCTTACCTATCAATATTCCAGTATGGATAGAAAGAGGACTGTCTGTTAACCCATGGATATAATGCTGCCTCAAAAGTTGAAATTGGTATCAAATATACATTTTTACATGCAAGGTAGCATGGTCTGATGGTGTCCTTTTACTCCCCATCAAAAATTTTTAAACCATACAAAATTTTCAGCGAAATACTACTACTCCTGGCTGAAGTTGGAAGGGGTACATTCTCAATATTAAACCCTTAATGTGCCCCTCTCTGACAGACCAGTCGTTGCTGGGTCATATAATGCTTGCTAAGTGCTTGCAATATTTTGTATTTCGGCTGTGAGAGCACACTGCTTATCTGGCTGGGGATTCTCAGGTGTAGGTGTCGAGCAAGTATCTGATAGCTTACAATGACAACCATAAAATGTTTTTTAATATGCTTGTGTAAAGATTTATTAACCCAAAAAAAAAGTTTCTCTATGCTAACTATGAAAAATCTCACTTATTCATATCAATATAACAAGCCTGGAAAGAGATTCAGTGATGTGTTCTATCCCAGCAAAAAAAAGACGTGGGAAAACAGTAGCAGATGCATCCTGTGTTACAATGTAAAATAAAACTATGACTAATGAGGAATTTATGTCACTTTTCCATCATTTATGTTATGATAAACCTATTTTATTGATATATACATATGCATAAATCAGTCATAATAAAACTCATATTTCACTGCTTAAATAGGTTTCAAAGTTGTAAAAATTTAAGAATTTCAACTCTGCATCAATCATTTTAACGCAAAATGGATAAATATGATTTTTGTGTGTCCTGCATCCTTTTTGTTGGTAAATATTTTATTAACTGCATAATCTTAGAAAAACTAGGCTAACATGAATACGCTGGAAAAGACAAAGGAATAAAACTGAAACTGGCATTGACAAGTATACCAATGGAAAGCACTAAACCTTACATAAATGTCTTCTGAAATAAAATAATTTAACTAGGAAAATAATGGTCTCCTTTGTTATAAATAGAAGTACACATTTAATTTTCCACACTGATCCTCTCAAGTTTCTCTCATGTGAAAGACACATGGAGTTTTAGTGTTATACATCATGCATCTGTTTGTAGTGCAGCCTGCTTTCAGGTGCTCAGAAAGGATTTACTGCACAGATTGGCATATCCAAAAGTTAAAAGAATAAAAACAAGTCTTTCTTCTGATTATAGCATGTTTTGTTATAGACATTTTGATACTAGCATTGCACAAGTTCTACCAAAGGCTACAAAGGTATTGATACCTGAAAATTTTAGTATCTTTACGTGATCCTAAATTGGGGATGTCACCTGTAGGAAATCCTGATCAGTGATGGATGGGCTTAGTAAGTACAGGACGAAACTGATAGTTTTTCCTCTGATCTCAGATTTACTATCCAAGATATGTATCTGGAATCATGCAGGTAAACCTTTTCAATCACCTGGCTTATTCACAACAGTATGTAGCATTTGGGGGGGTTTAACTAATAAAAGTCAATTAGCATAATAATTTCTCTAGTCATCATGACTCAAGAAAAAAAAACAATAAAAAGAGAGGCTGTGTAAAGTGAATCGCAACTAAAGAAGCAGGGGGAAAATTAAAATTGAAACATTTTTCCTGAAAAATGACAAGCAGAAAAATTACTGAACTAAATTAATAGTTCAGAGAAAATAGGAAGGGTTTTGCTAAGTACCCTTTTTCATGGGAGAAGAACACAAGGGAATTGAACAAAATTGAAAGTCTGAAACATCCGTCTGGTAATAGAAAAACCTTTTCACCCAACTGCAATTAAACTATGGAGTCTCCTACTGCAAGTTATTGCTGGTGCTAATAAAACAGCCAGGTTTCAGAGGAGGATCAAACCTGTAAAAACATTATAATAATGATATCAGTTACAGTAGAATGAAAACCTAATCAGAAATTTTGCTAGACATGTTCTCATACACCAGAGCTCAATGTGTCCCTCATGAAAATGTGCAACCTTTTATAGCTGTAGTTACAAGTTAAATTCCAGTTGTAGGATCTTCTCACACATCACAGGCTCCCTCTAATCTTTTGAAGCTCATATATAATCCTTCCCCCTGTCATCTGGGTATAGTAGCTACAGCTCAGTCTTTATGCACCAGTCTGTTTCCTGGGAGAGGAGGAAGCGCTAGACTATTAGGGGGACAATATTTCTTCCAATATCCACTGTCATCTTTTGGTTTTTTCTCTCTTTTTTTTTTTAACAGGTGGTACTGTCCACTGCCAGGAACAGGTTAATAGACTTCCATTCTGAATCTGCATGGCAAATTCAGTGTCTGCATCTGTCAGAATCTGGCAAACTTTTTGCTTTCTCTGTCCAGACAAAATAAATATAGACAAGGTTTCTGTAAGGATGTTGCTGGTTTCCCACATTTTTAAACAGTTCTAAAGCTGCATTTTGACAGCAGAAACATAGCCACTGTGCTGATATACTTGGTTCAGTTGATGTCAAAATCCTCAGTATGAAAACACAGCAAGGGCCCTGACATATAAATGCATAAAACTCAATGTTCTGTTGCTATTTGTGATTTAAGTACCATTCATGTCTTGTTTTTGAAAGAAATGTGTAGCAAAAGAAATTCACATGAGAAAATAAAAACCCTTACACAGAAGAGGAAAGATTCCATAATAGCCTAAAATCCTTTCTGTACATAGGATTTATTAATATTTTCCTGTTGGTTAGCATTCTAATTTAGACAGCTCATTAAGCAAATGCCCAAGTATTTAATAAAATAACTGATGATGACAAATTAACAGCTTATTCATGATCAGAATAGTTTTGACCACACAATTATCTCCAGTTCCCCAAGGCTCTCACTGTAGTATAACCTTATACCTGGTTAACCAAGCAATACTTAAAGATTTTTAATGATAATTATATTAGATATATTGCATTTTTCCTCTTTGAGGACCATACTGAAAGGTTGTGGACTTCATATTAGGTTCTAGAGGCAATATTGACTCAACCATAAGCCATAATAATATCATTATTATGCTCTAGAAAGGATGCCAGTCTTCCATTTTCCTGTTTCTAAAACCACAATTATATGTTAAATGTATAGCAAATCTACCTTATTGAGACAGTTCCACAGATATAATAGCATGTTTCAGCAAAGCTACTCTGAAACCTGCATAACTAGAAGAAAATAATAAACTGTCATCATGCATTCGAGATGATGAAAGCACCTTTTGCAATCTTATAAATGTCTGAGGACATCCTTTTCACTGAAGCACCCCTTTGAGGAACAGCTTCACATGCTGTTTGAGTAACTGCTTTGCACACACCAACAGTTCATCCTGTTGCAGCATAGATGAGCCCTAACTAATGGCAGAAATAAACTATCTGGATTTTTCTCTATTTCATATTTGATATAAACCTTATTGTGACAAGTCCATTGTAAGATCCAAAGCATGTTTCTGTAAGACAAGCCACAAAAGCAATGTTTATCACATTTTAGAGCATATCTCTAGTGAAAGGGATCACGATCACAATTATAATCAACACTGTAATGTGAGCAGATTGCACAATATTTTAGCAATTTAATAATTCTGATTTAGTCTCTGAGTAACTCTTCCTGATCAGTGTAAAAATTTCTGTAAATGATCCTTCTAGAGAGTTTGACTGAAAAAAAATTCATATAGCCTTGTGAACTCACTTTTAAATAAGGAGAGAGGAGTGGTTGTCATTTACTTAGTCCGTGGCAAGACTGTCTCACCTGGCATTCAGATAATCATGAAAGGACATCACAGTCTGGATGGATAGATAAGGAGATGGTCCTGTTTAATACCATTATCAGTGATCTGGAGCAGGTGGTGGACTATCACATCAAGTTTGCAGATGACTCTAGATTCAGAGGGAAAATTTTGGCATAGCAGGAGGCAGGCTGACATTCAGAGTGATCCTGACAGGCTGGAGGCACAGGACAACAGGAACCTGACAAAGTTCAACAAGGCAGATGCCAAGTCCTGCAGCTGGGAAAAAAGGACCCCCTGCACTAATACAGGCAGGGATCTGGCTGCCTGTCTGGGGCACAGGTCTGCAGAATGCCCCAGTCATGGTGGCAAACTGAGTAAGGAAAGGCAACAGCACCCTAGGGGTGTATTAACAGTCTGTCAACCCAAAAACAGAGGGAAGGGGTCATCCACCTGAACTCAGCACTCATGAGAGCACTTCTAAATAGCGTGTCTGGTTTTGATCCATCCAGTGCCAGTCAGACTTTGGTAAAATGGAGTCAGTTTTCAACAGAGAGCCACCAGACAGTGAATGGGGCAGGAGAACTTCCATTTTTAATAAAAGACTGGAGAAATGGGGCTTGCTGAGCCTGCAGAAGTGGCTCCTGGAGGGAGTTCACCCTCCTAATGGGAGTTCACCAGCACTTATGAGATAAGAAGGTCATCAGGAAGATCTCAATGAAGATGTGCCAGGATCTTCTCAGTTGTGCATGGTGGACACACAGGTAACAACAGTCATAAATTGAAAATTAGAGAGATTTCCACTGGATATAAGGGAAAATGTCTTTTCCATTTACCAAGCAGTGTAGCAGGTTGTCCTCAGAGAGTTTGTGCACTCTTCATCACTGAAGGTTTCCAGCATCTAGCTAGATAAAGTTATGAGTAACTTGGTCTGATACCATAGCTGACCCTGCTTTGTGCCAGAAATTGGACTAGAAATCACCTGAGGTCCTTTCCCACCACAGTTCTCCAATGATTCTGTAACTAGCTTTATGCATTGGTAAACTGTGCGCCAATCTATCTTTTATTCCCTGTCTATTAGATGTGAAAAGCCTGTTTATTTAATTGAAATATGATCTGAACGGAGTTAAAATTTACTGTCTTATTTCAATTAATAAGTACATACTTACAGAATTAACTCTGGGGTGCTTTTGAGAAATCTGATGTCTACATTTCCAGATTTCTTTACATTTTATCTATTTTTATTTTTTAATTGCTTCTACACATTAAAAAACTGCTGTTCCTTCATCTCTGTTTCTTAGTCAATTCTGATTCTGGTGATTCACATCACATGTCAATTGGATATGACCTCCATATTAGATGTAAGACACTGAAAGGAGACACTGAGTTTATTTATTTTAATCAGAGGTACCATAGTAATATTTTACAATATTCTCAAATTACTTTGGTCTTCAAAACCATAGATCTCATTTACAGATAAAGAGGTTAATTAGAACTTCCACAAACTGCCTAAATATTCTGTTAATAAATTCCTTTCCTAGGTGCTTACCACAGACATATTCCAAATACAATTCACTGAGCTCGCTTATCAAGATTCTTTTATGATGCTGTAATGAAACCTGTTATTCATGCATTTTATTTTCAGATTTACAATAATTTTCTGTACTAATAAAACACCAACATATAAACTAGGTCCTGCTTTCTCAAGGACCACTCTTTGATGAGAAAGTCGGCAATCTTTTGAGGCAGCATGCCAGCCGGCATTTTTCTTTCTTAACTTGCACATCAAAGAGGTCAAAGAGTAATATCAGTGAGGACCAAAGGACACTGCCCCTCAGAAAACACAGGTGTCTTATCAGCAAGTGCATCAGCCTTTCTGAAAGGCCCAGATAGCAGGAAATGAGGATCTCAGCATGTTGCTGCCTTTCACTGCCTCCTCACCCAAGATGCTGTGTCTTTCCTAGCCCTTTAGCTAAAATCCTAAACCAGCCTTTTTACCAGACTTTTGCTCTTCTTTAGTAAGTTGTTGATCTCCAATTGAGTATTATAAATTGTTGCATTTAATGACAAGTTAGACACACTATAACAGGAGCAGTAGCCTGAGTTACAATTTTTTCCATAGAATGAATAAACCCTTTCTAGCTCTGCAATCTAGTGGAAACCCCTCTCCAGAATTTTATATGAATGAGACACACTTCATAAAAATTATAAGAACAGATTAAGACAACCAAATCCTGATGACACATATGGAGGTAGAAATACACACTTCAAATAATAAGGAATTGTTTGCCAGAAAATTGTTCTCAGCCATTGACATTGAGAAAATGCTGAAACAGTAAAACAGCATGAAAACTTTATCATATTATATTAGCTATTTCCCATTATGTATTATTAGGAACTGTCATCTTACCCTAGAGTCCAGCACAATCACGGATCTCCATTAACTTAGCAGAAGGGCTTTCTTCTCTCCTGACATAACTGCTAAACTACACAATACTACTCTTTCCTTCTGTCAGAATACAACTCCATCAGATCAACCATCTGGCCTGAAATACTTTCCTTTCCTGTTTAAAACCTGTTCCATATTCCACCCAGAAGTGTTTTTGACACAAAAGGGCTATTCAGGCCTTGACATTTATCTGGCAGAGCAGATTTCTATCCAACTGCACATAGATTCACAGCTGTGATGGTGTTCTGCAGTGAGTAATTTTCTATCCACAAGAGAAACTGTTTAATAATAAGAACCTCTTTTCTGATTCAGAAGAAAGGCTATATCCCACAAACACAAGGGCATACCACAAGTGTGATTTCTCTTGTTATTTGTAAATCAACGTCAACTAATCTCAATTTGTACTAGATTAGTTTAAATAATTTTATATAATATATACAGCATATTTCAGGGAAGGAAATAGGATCACAATCATAGAGTCTTCCTGCTGTAGATTACCAATACAGACATTAGCTATAACAGAGCAGGCCAGAATAATACTGTGCCATTTTAAGCAAAATAAAGATCTGATTTGTAACAAAAGCTACTGAATCCCAAACAGACAGACCATGAGATCTTCGAATGGAGGTGGATAAAACTCCATGTATACTTATACTATGCATAGCTCTTGCTATACCAGCAAGATAATCCTCGTCTTTCTTACATTGACCTAACTCTACCCTAACCTAACCACAACAAATTCAACCATCCACCAAAAAACAAAAAGAGGGAATGTTGCTAAAAGCAATGTGAGTACAGACATTCCCATTGTAGAAAGTTTAGTCATTGTATATAATATTATGCAAATTCTTCTTTGGAAGTGTATTTGAAGTCCTAGATGAAAGAAGACAAACTCTTCTAATTTGCTTGTACAGTAACTACACAGCATGATTACTTCCCTACTCTTTTTCACTCTATTCAAGCATACTGGACAACTTTCATTTCAAGTCACCTTAACTTGCTGGTCTTTTGTAGAGCAAACAATCAAGCCCCTTTCAATAAACACTATTTTAGCTAAAATGCAAGGGAATCTGAATCACAAAGTGGAGTCAGTACATCCCTTAACAATCATTGCTTGCCTTCTTCAAAGCCTGCATCCAACAAGGCAATAACTAATTGGACATCCAGTTACTGCTGAGCTCTATGAGGAGCTAGGGGAGAGCTGCTATAATGTCAAGAATCCAAGTAACATCCAGAGTGGAAGTAAATAGATCCATTTTTAGGAAGTAAAGCCACAGGTGGTGTCTGGAGCTTGCTGAGATCAAGAGTGCAGACAGAATAGTTTGAGCACTGGGCTGCCAAGCCACAGGTGTGCCTTCACTACTTACAGTCAGTGGAAGCTGTGAGCACAAAATATCGAGACAGAGAGTGCAACAGACCTCCAGTAACACTGTAGACCTGCTTCATGCTGCTGGTGTTGGTTTGATTAGAAACATCCAAAGATAACCAGCAACAGGTCACTGAATGTGAGGAGATCAATGCTTTAGCTTTGACTTCTTCACTGAGATAATCCTCTGTGATAATAAAGCAATACAATAATGAACAAGAACCAGACACCATCAGAGCCTTTTTAACCTGTGCATTTTCCTGCAGAATGTTGTGGGGGAGCAGACATGGCTTATCCATCCCTGTTGGCTTAGGGACAGCCCACTGCAGCAGAAATACAAGATGGGTATTAAAAGTCCAATATTGTTTCTCTGTTCAGGTGGTTAATTGCACCTTACATAATTCTTGGGTTGGTGTCTTTCCTCTCATTCCTTTCAGGCAGAAGATCATTTCTGGATACATATCTGACTAAAATTCTGAAATCCACAAAAATTAAGATTTGGAAACACACAATAGCATCAGGACCTACTATTTTTCATTTTCTTCCATTTTTTTTTCCTACTATATATTCATTCACACAGACACTATTAAAAGGAGACTGTATATATTAAAATGCATAGTGACAGTCTCAAAATAACTGTTGGTAACCTAGAAAAAAGAGCTTTTTGGTTTTAGTTCATCTTATAATTGCTAACATAAGGATTTTTATGTCTTTTAGGGCATATGACCTTTAGATTTGTTGCTCCTTTTCCTATGAAGTGCCCACCTTTTCGCATGTTTTATTTCATTACAAGTTTCTTTCTGTTTCTAAGACTGAAGTGTTCTCCCTTTCTAGCCTTATTCATCTTTTGACAGGCTATGTAATCTTTTATTTTTACTCGATTAGTCTATGGGGTTCTTTTCTTACAACACTGTGGTGATTTGACCTTGGCTGAGCACCAGGTGCCCACCAAGCAGCCCTATCACTCCCCTCCTCAGCAGGACAAGGCAGAAGAGAAAATAAAATTGAGAAAAACCTCATGTGCCAAGATAAGGCAGTTTAATAAAGCAGAAGCAAAGGCTGCAAACTAAGACAAAAAATATTTATTCTCTACTTCCCATCAACAGGTGTTGTCAAATCACTTCCTGTGAAGTAGGAACCACATCATGGTCATTGTTCTGGCTTTCTTATGGAATTGTGAGGAATTTTTCAATTAACTCAAATGTCTGTCATTTGGCACCTGGGGATGGGGAGAGTTTGTTTTCCTAAAGAAATGCTTGTTCATGATGGTTGCAAATGGTAAGAGATTCTACATCTTGGCTCAGGAGTTGGAGTCAGGGAAAATAGCATTTATTTATTTCTTTGTTTGTTTTTGATTCATGGAATTAATTGGCAACTTCCGACGTTTTGGCCACAGGCTTTTATGAATCTCACCTAACTGCTTCCTTTTTCAGCTTTAGGCTGCATTACAAAGCTCTTATCCATTTGTGCAGTAGCAGTGGTTGCACTGTCATCTTTAGTGAGGCTTTGTTCACACAAATAGTATTTTGCTACTGATGTTGTGCAGTTCCTAGGAAATAAGTGGGTTCAAATTCACAAGATCAGACAGGGAAATCAACATGGGAAAGATGAAAGGCACCTGCCATCATTCTAAGGGGTGCTCAGCAAACTAATCTGAAGCTGGATGTCTGTATGATTTTGATGGTTGTATTTACTATAGAGTATTCCAACATTTAGGACTTGTATGAAGCTGACAATTCCACCTGCCTGAGTAATCTCTGACTACTGTGATAGGATATATTTTGTTTGTGTTCTCACTATTAATCACCAAAGCAGCATATATTCTTCTATATGATTCAAAATTGCAAAACAAGAGGTAATAAAATCACTAAGATGAGACTGTGGGTCATTTCCAGAAGTGAGTTACATCATACATGAAAAATTCTAAATTGAGAGCTTCTGCTCAAGCCTTCTTCCATGCACCAGAAAGCAGAGGGTTCTAATGCAGCAACAGTAGCTGGAGAAAATGTGTGATAGAGCAATGCACTCTGTACAAGTAATAATAGCTGCATGGTATTTCAACAAAGCATATGTCAACCTTTTCAAGATGTGTATCCTTTCCAAGGGACAGAAATATAATTATGTCAAGCATTAATCTGCAGTCTGAAGATTTTATTAAAAGTAAGCTGCTGAAAAAAAAAATAATCAATGAAATCTTTTCCTTTTTCCAGAGGTAGTATTGAAAGGTTTCTTACTATAGGGCATCCTGAAGGTCATTTGCTGAAGGAAAGCTAAAACCTGGCAGGGGTTGAGACTGTCATAAGTGCCTAATCATTTGGGATCAGACCAAATCACCCAGCTTTCTACTGAAAGCATCCTCTGTGGCTGCATGCAGGCCAGCACAGCCCTAGCTGCTTCCTAAACTCTCCATTGCGGGTTCAGCATCTCCTACTTTCCATTAAAAGGAACTATTTTTAGGTAGGCAATCAAATGCTCTTTGCACTTGTTTTAAGGGAAGGTATTCAATAGCAATGCAGGTGATCTGAAAAGTGAGCTGAATACTTAATACAGTATGAGCCTTTCATCACCTCTACCAGCTAAAATACTACAGTTACAAGAAAAGACCTGGTACCTCTTGGTTTTTTTCACCCCTCTCTGCAGACAGACAAAAATTTAGAAATTTTTCTGCATAAACCACAAACCACTTAGGAGGGTGACAGTATGATTTATAAATTTAGGGGGCAAGGGAAAAGCATTCAGAAAAACAATATACAGCTTTTTCCAGTGGGTACACTGCTTAAAACATGTCTGTGCCATATGGAACATAGATGATTTATAACCAGGGGACTTCAAGCTTCCAAAATGTATAAAACTATTCCCAGAATATTTATTAAGAAGAATAATTTACATGCAGAAAAGCATATCCTATGCTAACTTCTCCTGTTTGAATGGATAAATAAAATAAATAATCCATAACTTACAGGGTCAACCATTTATTTGTTTCTTTGTTCTTAGCAACGCACTTGAACACATCAAATTATCCTTATTTATTTACTCCTTATTTTTGGGGTTTTTTTTAAGGCAAGTCTGGAAGATGTCAAGAGGTATTAGCCGAGAATTGGAGGTCACGGGCTGCTGCTGGCTGCCGTGGCTGAAGCTGACAGCCCGAGCCAGCCGGGCTCACGGGGGCAGCGCGGTGTGAAGAGCCGCTCCCTCAGCACCGCTGGCCGCATCTGCACTGCCCGCGAAGCGAGCGAGCTGCAAAGAGGCGGAATGACAAAAGCCAGAATACACGAAGCAGAAAGAGCTGCGTGTGTGTTTTCCCAAGGTACGGTGGGGTGGGTTTAGCCTCGCTGGGCAGCTCAGCCCCACGTTTGCTTTACCTGCTGATGTTGTATGGTCGGGGATATCCCTCTGGACAGCTGAGGTCAGCTGTCCTGGCTTTGCCCCCTCCCAAATCCTTCTGCAGCAGTGGGATGGGGTATGAAAAGCAGAAAAGGGTTTGACTCTATGCAAATGCTGCTTTGTAATAACAAAAAAAATTCACAAGTTATCAACACTGTATCCAGCACAAAGGCAAACCATAAATCCATACCAGCTACTGCAAAGAAAATTATCTCGGCCAAACCCAGTACTGAAAGGTAGTCCCATAACATATACTCTCAGAAAAGAAAATATCTATTAAAGGCAGAATAACAGCAGTAGGAAAAACACAAAGCAAAGCTCCTTTACAGTCCTCTCTGAGTCAGTGAAAGCAAATCTTTCTGTTCTACCCATTACAGTTAACTGGATGGATTTTGTAGGATAGAACAAGTCAAGGGGAATACTTCTGAAACTGAGACATGCTGGCCCTCACCCTATTCCCCCTTGTACAGACACATGGACAGACAATTTGAGCTTGGCCCCTGGAGACCTGTACAAGGGAAGATCTGATCACTAGGGCAAACATTACAGACCAGGACTGCTCATCAAAAAGAGATGGCTTCTACCACCTTCCAGCGTTTTGGGCTACAGCCGTGGTGAGCCTGATACCTGCTCCTATCTACCTAATCAAGGTGTCCAGGGCATCTACACTGGAGTGTGGATACTTGCATGTATATACCTAGCAAAAACTAACTGTAAGGTTAGGAATAAGTCTTTTGTCCTTGGGTGTGTGTGGCAGCCATCTTGACATCTTCAGTGTCATGCGTTTTATGAGCTACAAGAACGTAAAATTTGGTGGGTGAAAAATGGTGGTAAACTGCACCATTTTCAGACACTATCAGTACTGTAGTTCTGAACGTTATTTCTGTTATATGTGGTGGAAGGTTATTGATGTGGCAGCTATTAACATTCTGTGCAAAAATATGATTGTTGCACAGACATTTTGTACTTATTATGCTTGGAAATTATTATTTTATGAAACACTTTTTGAATGACTGTTAAAAGTAGGGGGTGAAACAGGGGAGAGTGAGGAAAGTTTAGGTCCCGAAAAAAAGAATTACATGAGCACTAGCAACTTTTTGTGTGCCTATTATTCTTGCATGTCAGGAATGTTTATTAGTGTCAGTGAGCCTTGTTCTTTCTGTGGGCTATCATCACAAATGGAACTGCAGTTCTGGCTTATTTCAAATACCTAAGAGAATCTAATTGCTATGATTAGGTTCAATCAAATAGTCAAGCTAAACCCTTTTTAAGTATAAATTAAGGACTTCATGTTTAGACTTCAAACTTCTACTTGCTATTTGAAATAAAAATCTGTAAAATATCACTGTGGCAAGAACAGTTCACCTAGTACTTAGGACCACTGATTTCTCTACATAGGCACAGAGTTACAGTGAATCGCCTTTAAATCCTCTTTCAATTCCTTCTTTTTGAATTTTCTCTACAGAGGAGAAACCTGAGATAGATTGAACCTTTATAACACAGCTTTAAGACTATAATATTCTGTCTTACATTTGCACTAACTACTTTGATTGCCTTTCCTGGATGATTGATGCACAGGATTTTATGTGCTGTTGAATGCCACCTGTTGTATAATCATTTTAATTATTGAGTTGCATCATTGTACCAGCACATAACAACTTCACCTTATTTTAAAATGACAGATCTATTTATGACTCTGTATGATGATGTTTCCCTGCCATTAGCATTTTGGCTGTCACAATACAAATGCAGAGGCCCTTATTTAGGAGCTAGAGCAGGTCTTCTCTTTTTCTTTATGTACTCTGTGAGGCGTGAAGCAGAAAATAGTCAGATCACCTCAGGGCAATTTTGGGGTTTAAGGTAACATCTAAAAGTGTGTCTGGATGAAATTAAGTGTTTTCAGGGGTTTTTTAATCACTGTTACTACTAAAATGTGGGGTGGCAGAGGGAACAGTTTTGTTTTCTTTTCTTTACATGTGGGATCAAAGCAAACCGTAAAGCTAGGGAAGTAATTTTGTACATTTTATTCAACAATATAAATTCAATTCTTAGATCACAACAAGCAGCTGTGAATTGAATGTACATGCTTATGGCTATGGCTGTGATAAAACCTTTGAAGAAAATCACTTCTGTAAGCACATCAGTTGAGGAACACAGAATATATATTCCACACCACTAGTCTCAGTGATTTTTCTTTAACATTATACTGTTTCATGTTTATCTACAAAAGCCTTTGTAAACATATTTTTTAAGATGCCACTTTTATGGTCAGTCTAATGACTTGAAGGTACAAAATAAGTATTGCTCAGGATATGCAATTAAGCCATTATCAGTATATGACTGATATGAATACTACAATTTTTAGACAAATTAAAAAGCCTCACAAACAATCTTTCTCTTTCCAGTGTAGTATCTTGGAGATTCAGCTGTTCATCTGTTAAAGCAAATCCTTCTTCACAGTAACCTGAATATTATGGGCAGGTACATGTAATACAAAAAAACTCAATAAGAAACATAAAAATATTGAGCATATCCCTCAGTGGTACCTGCACATTATTTTAATGGAGGTTTTACAGCAACAAATGAATAAATAAATTAATGCTCCATTCTCTCTATTCTTACCATGCCCTTGACTATTTAGGTTAGACTGCAGTCTAACACAAGGAAAGAATGCTCCAGATTTCCACATATATTGAAATGGATAAGCTTCCTGGAAATTGAAATGAAAATCCTCAGCTCAGTTGGCTATTTTGTTGTTTCATATGACACCAGAACAAGATGTAACTTCTTCATCTGCTCTTTTACTGTATCATACATTCACAGCACCAGCCCTCGTTTTATCTCTGAACTAAAATAATATATGCAGCTTTTATGTTGTGACATTAAAATAGGCTTTCCCATGACTGCTACTATTTTATAGCAAAATTTTATTTCCAGATGTAAAACCCTGGAAGTGACCTAAATCTATAACATAAATCTATTGAGTAAGGCACAGGGTAGCTAAGCGGAAACAAAAAGCATTTGAACAATAGAATGAAAAAGTGTATTAGCCTTACACCCTCATATTACTCAAGACCTAGACTCAAATCCAGGCTTGGATCATAAAAGAAAATTAGCTTGATCTTCTCATTTTGGCATCCATTTGTGGAAATCACAGTACTTCAATGGAGTTAACAGTCCCTGATCAAGAGAATCATGAAACTGAAAGTCCCTGAGTGTTCAAAGCAAGCAGATGGAAGTTGTTCTGGGATAAATTGCCTTCAGCTATTCCCTTCCCTGGGACCATATCTGACACAAGCCAGTGAAACTCATCTTTATTTTAGAGAGAGAGTAATAGACCAGATAAGTCTCGGGATGATAATTGGCATAAAAATTATTAGCAGAACAGACCTGGTATTGACCATGAAATGACAATAGTGCCTCCAGAATACTGAAGAACTGAACACACTTATTCTTTAATACAAATTTCAGTTCAGCATTTTTAAGGACTGAAAATCCCAGTTTCTTCTCATTTGGAAAATGTCTTTAAACCTTATGGAATGATTCAAATTAAATGGATCAAATTTCATGATTTGTGAGTTTGAGAGGGGCAGGTTGACTCTGTGTTATGCAGCTAAGTCCATTTAAATTTATTAATAAAATTTTATTAAGTGAGGGCTTCCACAGGGAATCAAGAAAATAGATATTACAATAAGAAAAGCCCCTACAAGAAGTGAAATGGAAACCAAAAGACCCCAGCCTCATTCAGTTCAGCAAATCATTTTTGCCCTCTGGGCCAGAGTGCATTGACCTCACTGAATCATTTCACTTGTGTAACAAAAGGTGACAGAATGTGAATTTGGGAAAGGAAGAGGTGCATTATCCCATAAATAATGCCAGCTCCATTTTCCTATTACTATAACTGAATTTCCTTCTATCTTTTATTTATATACTCTAGTGTAAGATCCAATCCTGCATCACCATTTTCTGGGGCTCTTCCTTGAAAGGATTTAGGAAAATATCCATCCATTTACAAACAGCAAACTATGAAACCAGCTATTTATACCTCTTATTCATGCTAAATGGGGTTGTAAAGTTAATTTCTAGATCTCAGTATTTTGAAAATGCAGCTACAAAAGCACTTGATATAAATAGTCAATGTTATTTGAAAAGAATTTTTAGGAAGTATGTTCCAAATAATAAAATAGTAGTACAGTGCCTTAAATAAGACATTAGCAATAGACCTGAATTTGAAAATAACTTTGTGAGGATAAAGAAAACCTTTTTGAGGATAAAGAGAACAAAATTCATCCATAAAACAGAATTTTAGACATTACATATAAAAAAAGATGAAACTGGAATGCTATTAGTTTAAAAAAAATACAATCCACTCTATCTTGAAAAGGTTTGCTGTTTCTGTTTTTTCCTTGTACTTTACAGGAGGTATGGGGTAGAAAGATCATCATAGAATCATGCAGTCTCAGAATCAGAGAATGGTTTGGGTGGGAAGGGACATTTAAAGGTCATCTAGACGGTCTATATGAGAAAAGACATTTTCAAGTGGATCAGGTTGATCAGAGCCCCATCCAACCTGACCTTGAAAGTTTTCAGAGATGGGACATCTACCACTTCTCTGGGCAATCTGTTCCTGTGTTCCATTCTCATCATAAAAAAAAAAAAAATCTGCCTTATACCTAACCCTAATTTATCCTCTTTTAGTTTAAACCATTAGCCCGTGTCCTAACACAACTGGCCCTACTGAAAAGTCTGTCATCATGGTTCCTTTTAGGTCTTGAAAGATGCCTTTAATCTCACCCCAAAACCTTCTCTTTTCACATTGAACAAACCCAATTATCTCAGCCTTTCCTCATAAAAAATGTGCTCCATCCCTCTGGTCATTTTGGCGCCTCTCCTCTGAACTCACTCCAACAGGTCCATGTCCTTTCTGTGCCGATGCAGATGTAGTGTTCCAGTCACACAAGAACAGAGTAGAGGGGCAGAATCCCCTCCCCTGACCTGTTGGCCACCCTGCTTTGGATGCAGCCCAGTTTGGATTTCTGGGCTGTGAGTGCACTTTGCTGGCTTCTGTCCCGTCTCTCACCCACCAACATCCCCAGTCACTCTCAGCAGGGCTGACCTCAATCTGCTCATCCCCGTCCTGTATTGATAGCAGGAGTTGCCCTAAACCTGGTGCAGTACCTTGTACTTGTCCTTGTTGAACTTCATGGGGTTCACATGACACCTCTTCTCCAGCTTGTCCAGATCCCTCTGGATTGCAGCTCATCACTCAAGGGTGTCAACAGCACCACTCATCTTGTTGTCATCTGCAAACTTACTGAGGGTGCGCTTGATCCCACTCTCTGTGTCAGTGATGATGTTAAATATACTGGTCCCAGTATTGGCCCCTTAGAGACACCACTTGCCAGTGATTGCTACCTGGACATTGAGCCATTGCTCTTTGGGTGCATTTACAGCATCTTCTCAGAGTTTACTCACTTCTCATTTACTCACTTCCCAGAGTTTAACCAGAAATTAGATGGTAAAAATGCTGGAAGCATTTTGTGTGCTTGGTCTTGTTGAAGATTTGGCTGGAAATAAACACTCATTGTCCATTGTCTCTTCAAGGGTTATAGGTGCTACTAACATTATTTTGTTTACCTCTGCTGACAACTCCAAGGTGATGTGCATTCT
The DNA here is from genome assembly GCF_000277835.1 of Geospiza fortis. Taxonomy (NCBI): domain Eukaryota; kingdom Metazoa; phylum Chordata; class Aves; order Passeriformes; family Thraupidae; genus Geospiza; species Geospiza fortis. Next base: position 1,297,547 of record NW_005054417.1, on the reverse strand, counting down.
CAATCATAACTCTATAGGCTATATATCTTTTTTTTTCAAGAATTCAAGTTCTGTCAACCCTTTACAGCTACTTCCTTTTCTCCGACAACAGTCTATATCAAGAGTTCAGCAAAATTTCCAAATATTTTTGTATTTTAAAGGAAAAAACAGTCCAAAACTGAGTATTTCATATTTTCCTTTGCAAATAAAGATAAAAAAGCTGACTCCATACAAGGAAGTTCTGTCATGAACTGTGATATCTGTTCAATATCTGCCATTAACTTCTAGTAAATAGATTTTCTTTATAACAGCAGCTCTTACTTGTGCAGGAAGGAAGAAGAAAAAGCATAGCATTTTTTACTGTGATCAGCTGTTTCATTTTTACTGTTTCACTTGACATGCATAAATGGGTATTTCCTGAGCTGAGTAACTCCTGCAGGTGTTGTTGAGCTAGCAGGAAAAATACAGATTTAAAACAGACATATCACAGGGAAGAAATCAACCATGCATCAACTAGTCCATGGAAATTATCCCTGTATGTGCTCCTCTCCCACAGCAAAGGCCAGGTAATTGGGATTCTAAGTTAATAGCACTCAGTAGGATGCTGTGTGCAGACAGTTCACACAGATCAGTGTGATCATGGTAACTTGCTCTCTACCATTAAATCACTGGCCTGTTTCAGTCCTACATGTGGTGGTTCACCTAAGCTTTGTATAGAGCAGTACTTTAATATATAAAATTTTTTTCTGTGTTTTCATAGTAGGCCTAGACTAAAATGGACTTCCTAAATTAAATGTCATAAGGTACAACACAAATGGAAATACTAGAAGTAACTTTTACCATAGAATTATGGCATTTCACTTATAGGGGCAGACCTTTCCTGATTTCACCACAGTCCAACAGGATTTCATTAGAGTTAGACCATGCTGGACTTACACTGATTTTGAGCAACCCATTTTTATATATAGACTCTTGTATCTTTCAGTTTGTCTGTGCAGGATATACTTAGCACAGAAAGCTCTTATATCATGTATACATTTATCATAACTAACACTCATCCTTGAGGCAATGTAAGAAACATTCAACAGTAGAAGGGGTATTTTGATGTCAACAACACTTATCAGAGACAAATGTGATGTCATTTTCAGAGGAGAACATATGAGTTGGATGCTTTTGAATTCGCTGACCGATGTGGAATTTTAAGAGACATGACCCCGAAACAAACTTGTCTGAGAGGACTTGTGAAATACATGGCTTTATGTTAGAAAACTGAAGAGTTGAAGAGAGCAAATTCTGTAGTTGTTCTTGCAGACCCTTTCAAACAAGTCATTCAGATTCTGCCGGTTACTTCCCTCTGAGTCCCATAAGTTGTGTTTGACTTTCAGAAAGGACATTCAGCCGTGATTTGAAGAATGCAATACAATGAGAACTCAAGCACTTCCTTTGTTCCAATGGTTAATCAATCTCACTTTAAAGAATATTGTACCTCATTTTAATTTTAACTTGTCTGTCTGCAGCTCCCAGTCATTGGTTCAGTGTTCTGTATTTTTCCCTTGAAGATACTTAAACACTATAATCAAATTATCTCTCAGAGATTGTGCAGTCTCCAAAGGGCATTTTACAGTTCTTTTCTGTACCACCATTCCAACATCCTTTTAGAAAATGTCTATACCAGAGTAGCACACGATATTTCTGTACCAGGCTCACCACTGCTGTAAGTTAGAATTAAAATCACTTTGCTGCCTCAATTTGTGGACCCCCACCTATACACCAAAGGATCTGCCAGCTCCTTGCTGCATAGCACAAAGATGAGTTTAGTTACTTGTCCTCTATAACCCCAAATTGACTTCCAACACTGCTTTCCAAAATGTCATACTGCACTCTGACTATTTTCCTGGTTTTCTTATTCCCTCTCTAGTTCAAAGATGCTTTGTTTGGCAAAGTATCTCTTAGATCAAAGAATATTAAAGCTACTGTGTCAGTGAGGTCATCATAGCCTTAATTTAGAAGTAGTGAATTTAACTGATGCCAGTTGACTTTACAGACTGAAACTCTGCACATAAACTATGTATCTGTGGTCACATTACTGTCACAGCATAAAGGGGTACAGCTGTTACATAGACACAAAGACAAATCAGTGGGCTAACGTAGGCATGGATATATACATATAGAAACACTCAAAGATTAATATCTTGCAATTTACAATAATATTTACAGCTTGACGCCATTATAATTGTGCTGTTTTGATAAGTTTAAATGAAAAATTCTCTCTTTTTTCATGCCTCTCAAATTTTATCATACCATCAGCACTATACAAGAGCCTACATGCTTCACTGTAGTTCTGTTTTCTATGCAAAAAAAAAAAAATACTCTGAAATTATATTATCTGTGTCGCTGCTGGAAATTATGAATCTGCAATCAACAGCTCTCATTCAGGCAGGTCTCTGCATTTCTAAAGCCAATCTTAGAGCTTTTGATACTTCAAATTCCTCAAAGTTGAAGTACTGGGAAGATGTCAGTGGACAGAAGAGCTTTCTAATGCCTTCAGCTTATGATGTAATGTAGGAAATTAGAGCATCTTAGTGTTAGAAAAATATTGAAGTAAAATAACTGGCACTGTTGAGGTTCCAGAGTATTTTGGGTTGGGAGTTTTGATTGGAGTTTTTTTCTGGTTTTGTTTTGTTTTGTTTTGTTTTGTTTTGTTTTGTTTTGTTTTGTTTTGTTTTGTTTTAAGGAATTTTTTTGTGGTGTGTGCATTTATTAGGGTTTTTGGGCGGAGATTTTTGTTACATTTATGTATTATTTATTAGGCTTAAGAGTTTCTTTATATTCACTCGGTGCTTTATGCCAGAGTACGCCAACTCTGTCAGATGATTTAGGCTGACACGCAGAGAGACATGAGTTTGAACTGTGACTTCAAGACCTTCTCTGTTGCATTATATAGTGGACTTAGTACAATGCTCATGCTCCATT
>NW_005054417.1:1176100-1294546 GCF_000277835.1 Geospiza fortis | reverse complement strand
AAGAAGACCCAGAAGAAAGAGAAGAGACCAAGAGAATCACCACATAATGAGGCATAAGATAAATACAGCCAGGACTCAGTCCTTGAAGCTGCTGTTCCCCATGTGTGTGGTTAGATAAATTGCCAATTGATCCTGCAGCATAGCTCTCACCACACTACAAGGCAACAATGGAAAACGTCCCTACTAATTTGACAGAGGGAAATTCCTTATGGATTCCAAAGCTGACAAAACTGATAGAGCTATTTCATTACTCTCCTATCCTGCTTCAGAAAAAAATAAGTTTTATTTAATTTCTGGCAAGGAAGCCAACAAGCCATCTTAATCAGATAAGCATGTTATTGCAATGAATGAATGTGTGAAGTTCTGATTTTTCGGCCCAGCTGGAAGAACCTGATGAGCAAACATCACTGCAAAAGCTAGGGTTACACCTCACATGTCAGGGACATAGATATTTGAATGGCTCTGCTTGTCTGACCCCAAAAGCAGGATCTGCAGTGAGCACAGCATACGTCCAACCCTGAAGACGTTGCTGGGCTTTAAAGACTTAATGGTGCACAGCTCCAACTGCTCAGGGACCCGTGCAGCTCCTTCTCTCTACTGTGCAGACCCACCCTCAGGTCATCACCATGCTTTATCCTAAAAAAGGCTCATTTTTTAAAAGTTTACAATATGAAACACTTACCAAAAATTAGGATGTAAAAGTATAAAATGCAGAACATGGCTACCTGTACCTAATTCAATACAACAGAATTTCTGTGTATAGAAAAATAACTCATTACATGCTAATTCTGTCCTTTTGCATTTTTTGTGAACATCTATTTATCTCCACAGCTAATAACCAACAGATTAACCAACCAATAATCTTCCCCTTATCTCCACAGCTAATAACCAACAGATCTTCCCTTTCAGGGAAACTGAACTGTCTGGAACTGTCTGAAAAGCAAAACACATTTGGCAGAAATAACCATAATGAAGATAAGTGTTAACAAAACATGCTAAACTCAGTCCGGGACACGGGCTTTCAAAGTGCTATTTCCAGCTTCCAGTTGAGAAACTGTATCAGACAACATAAAAAGCTGTATCTAACACTTTCTGACAGTGCCATATTGTCTGGGACTAACACAAAAAGGAGGTGTACATGAAAAGGCAAGGATGAGTTCACCTCCATTGCTGCTAAAACTTCTAAACTATCAAAATAATCAGAAAATTAAGAATCGAAACACAGGGAGAAAGTAGCCAGCTTGCCTCCCAGCAGCTTCAGTTGGAAGATAAATGAGATCGTGACAGTATTGGGGTCATCTACCCTTTAAAGCTATTCAGATGTTTGCTTAAAGTGAATTAAAGAAAGGCAAGCTTTAAGAGTGAAAACAGAAATAGCAATAATAGACCAACTCAGTCAGGGGAACAAAACTGTGTTATAGTGTACAGAGACTCCAGAACAGAAAGTTGTGCCCTTACCATTGATTGGGACAAATAGAACACAGTGAATAAAGGTAAATAAAGAAATCAGAAAGGTACAAAAGCCACTGAAAATGACAAGAAAAAGGACAAGCTGAAAGCTGACTCAGTCCTTTAAAAGAGGGCTGCCCAAGCTTTGTGTAACTGATACGTATATTAAAAACAAGCAGAGAGCTAATCTGCAAGTAAAGGGGGAATTCAGTTTTCCTCTTTATTTTTTGCTGAAAAAAAATTGATTTAAAGTCGGTGCTGTGTGGCCTGAAGAAAAACAGCAAAACCATCTCAAGGCCTGAGTGCTGCCTTTTGCCTGCATCAATTACTTTCCCAATGGGTTCACAAGAACAGTCCTCAGCAGGGGCCAAAACTGTCTCCAGGGGCAGCCCCCAGGAGACCTGAATTAAGGCACCACGAGAGTTTGCAGTCACTTTACCTCTCTTCGTGCAATCAATTCCTCATAAATGGACCTAGGGGAGTGTCTCATTTCCCTTCCTCTCACCAAATACCCATAATAGAAACTACACCCAATTAGCCACATCACCAACCTTAAAAGTATTCAGATTTGATTTCAGGTGAGAAAAGATGTTGCTTAAAAAAAACAACAGCTTTTTTTTTCTTTAGTCAAATAAATTATACAAAATATTATTTGCTTGGATTTGTTTCATATCCTTTCATGCAATGTAAGGCCATTCCACTCATTTTCTAGAAAAAGCTTTCATAATATGCTCAAGCTTTGCTCGTAATCTGCACTTGCAAAACTAAAAACTAATGTTATGAGGTTACATGATATCTGGTACAATGATACCTTGAAGAAGTAAAACAAAATGTCTTTTACAGGAGTCCTAAAAACCAATATATCTGCAGACTTGGTTCTTCCTCAGCTCAGCCCAGCCCAAATAGGCAGCAGGAACTCATCCATCTGTGCCAGGAGGGCTGGTGAGATTGCTCAGGAACTTGACATGGTGCAAAAAACAGAGTCAGCAAGGCAGAAAATTAAGCCATGTGGCCATCCCTGTGCAGTGCTAGATTTATTCATTGTTGACTGTTTCTGTGCAGACATACCCATGGCTTTTATTTTGAAAATCCAATGAGAACAAGTGTCATGAGTTCAATAGACTACTGCTATGGATAATTACAAAATTTTGGTGTTGTGATGAAAAGTATATAATATAATTGTTCACAGACTCTGATGGATCTTCTTCCTCAGCAAGATATTTGTGAAATGAAGAAAGATTTCAGTGCCTATGCCAGAGGTGATAGCAAAAGAATGGAGAAAGGAGAGCCTAGCTGAAGTATGCTTCGTGACATTAGGCAAATGCAGATGTTTTATGCTCTTAGCCTGTTTTGTTTTGTTTTGTTTTTTTTTATGGGGAGGAGAGACAACTAAAAAAATCCACATAATTTCCTTTCCTGCTTTGCAAGTACCAACTCCTCAAAGAAAATTACTTCCATAAGAACTGCAAAGGGTATGTATTAGAATCCAACTGGTGTCCTGTCAGACACTGATCTCCTGCTGCTTTCTTAATATGGTGACTCTTCACTACATTTTCAGATCCCCAGAAATGGAGTATCTTGGAATTCAGCAGCACAAGAGACTAACTTGTCCCAGTTCCAAGTTCCAGCTCTTTCAGCTTTTTCTTCCTACATGTACAAAAGAAAATAGCCTCCAGGAGAGAGACTTTTTGGTATATTTTTTATTTTTGGGCTTTTTTTCATTTTTTTACTCCTTCAAAATTTTGCAGAAAGAATATCCCAAGTTTTGTTCCCCTCTTAGTACTGCCTTCATTTTGCTGTACAGAATATAGTCATCTTTAATTCTATGTGATAAAATTTTATACAGGAAGTCGTTTAATTATATAATTGCAGTTATTTAAAACATCTTTTGGAATAAATATACTAAATATTCTGAGCTCACCATATTCGTAGCAGCTTTAGTCACAGCTGGTGATATTAATTGCTCTACTTTCTGCCTCCATTTCTCTCTCATCTTTTATTTTGTGCTTTCTTCATGCTAGAGACAAATTTTGCACTCCATGTAACACTTCAACCAGAAAAAACAGTTGAAACCATCTGGTTAAGACCTTGGGTTTTACCTAGCATCCACTGTGATCAGAATCAAGCTGGTCTCCAGGGGGCTTGGCAAATGTATTTCCACCTGCCAATGGTGACCTTTCTGCAGTTTGCATGCCCTAGATCAGTAAACAGATGCATTAATAAACATCTGAAAAAGCAAATTCCTTTGGACATAGCTCATCTGTGACCACTTGAAAAAACTGTTTTGTCTGGTGCTTTGGTTGTAAGGGATAATTTATGAGCTGTGTCCTAGGAGGACTGTTGTCACTTCTCTCTCTTTCATTGCCACAAACACATGAATCTGCTGGGAGCACAGGAACACCATTGAGGGCAGAAGGAAGACACATCAACAATGGAAATACATCATACATAAAAGTGACACACACACAAAAGACCTATAAATAAAATAACAAATTAGCAACACAACCAGGCAGCTCCCTTGTTGCCAATATCCATCATCAGAGGAGCTAGGGAGGCATTAGACAGGCAAGGTGCTGCTCTGATTCAGCAAACCTGCATTCATTTGATGGCCAGTGCATGTAAGTACCATGGTTCTCCTCAAAAATGAAAATGAATTCTGAGGAAACTGTTCCTGTGCACAGAGTTAATGTCATGCACACATATATTTTTTTCTCTTTGCAGAAAGGAGACATGGTATTTATAAATATTTTCTTTCTATCTACCTGATGTAACTAATTTCCCAGAATTTTCTTACATAAATTTCTAGGTTAGAGAATTAATTGCCCTCTGAAGCTAGATAAACAAACTCATGTGAGTGTATCCATGTACATACAAAAATGTGTATGAGGGGAGGAAAAGAGACAGAGTAGGATAAAAGGCCACCAGATTTCATATTCTTTTTCTTCCTTTAAACAAGGAAGTTAATTTATAATTTAAAACTATTTGAATAATTCTAACTTGTTTATATATCACTGAACTCTGTCATTTTATATAGGAAATTACAGACAAGAAAAGAAAATCATCCCTTATTAGAGATTATTAACTGAGGAACAATAGCTAAGCAGGAAAAGAAAAACACTTACATATAACAGCATGGTATCGGCCAGTTGGTTAAAAAAAAGTGTTTATTTTATTTTATTACGCTCTGGACCATGAGAAAAGCTGATCTCCAATCCTACAGACAAATTCATAATTTTCAATCTACAAATTCCAACAGTAAGAATGACTACTGCAGCATTTTATAAATGTAGTGTTACAAATAAAGGTACTTGTTTGAAATGGGAGAGATGAGTACATTCTCATTTTGTCTCAAGGTTTGAAAGAAATTGCTAATGACAGGCCAAAAGACTATGTAACTGTAGAATTTTATGAAGAAAATGTAGTAAATGTATTAACATATTAAAAAAAAGTTAATTTGGAGCTCTACATTTTTCTAAAGTAGCATTTACATCAATTGTAAGGAAGACAAAACCTTTCTCATATACTTACATAAACATACACAAATGTATACATGTAGGTGAGAAGGAAAAAAAGCAACTTCTCCTGATTCTTTACATGGAACAAAATACTGTGGCCCAACATTGAAATTATTACAATAGTGTGTGGCAATTTAGACATTTTCTTCAGAAACAAAATTAAAAGATGCCTGTCTGTCCAAATACTAAGTTGGAGATCTGGGGCAAGGGATGTCTTCACATCTAAAAATATTTTACTTAAGGTCTAATTATCTCGAACATAATTCAGCTTACTAGGGCTGTGCTGTGACATTTAACCACTTAAACTGCTTTGAGGAAGCAGACAATACAACACTTGTGGTTTTCTACCTTAAACAAGAGCAAAGAAGAAAACTGTAAAGTGCAACTGTGGCATTGTGCAAACCTACTCATCACACTATCTCAAAAAAGAGATAGCAGAACTGGAAATGCACAGAGACAGTGACAAGAATGAACAAAGCCACTGAAAAATTGAGAAAGCTGCTCAAAACTTCAGGATCAGAAACAGTCACAGGTTCTGTGTCATCATGACTTAGATATGACACACAGCTTATGATGTCATGATTCTCATAAAATTGAGTGATTAAAAATTACTTTACTGTGAAGTGTGTACCTGAACTGTGAGTTCATTGCTATAATGTGGTGGAAACCAGCATCAAAGGCAGATTTGCAGAATGGTTCATCAGATGATATTACCACAACACTGTGCATACAACAAGTCAATGGGAGTTGAAAAGGCTTATGAAGGTAAGCTTCAATAAACACTCATCCTCTTCAGAAACCTCTTTTCTACCCTTGTTGTACAATTGTCTCTCATGGGAGACACTAAGCTCAGCAGTGTAATCCAGTACAGCTGTGTTTTAAATGTTATTAGATCTGGAAATTTGGCAGTGCATTTTTGTCAAGCAATCCTATTTTTTAAAATTGTTTTTATTATTTTTTTTACTAGCAGTGTATTAAAAAAAAAAAGAAAATTTGACTTTTCCACATAAACTCTTTGTGGCCATTCTGTAGGCCCTATGGCTGTGCCCTCCATCTTTATTTGGAGCTAGCCATCACTGAGGGAAACATTCTCTGAAGCCATCTACTGTTCAATTTAAGATCAAACACCCAGAACATCTGATCCTCAGTCAGGTTTTACAAATCAGACCTTGTTTTCTGTTAAAAAAGTTTCCCACAAGACTTTTTTACCAGATGGTGGAAAATTTATATATTATTAATGCTATCCAATTTCATTAGAAATTGTGCACTTGCTATCTAGGGCAAAGAGATAATTCATAGTCTCCATCTGTATAGAATGTTTGATTCTGAAGATTTTTTACATAAGCAACAAAAACAAGTAAGTTTACTCAACAATTATTGCAGAACAGAGTGCTGTATATTTACTTTCAAATCCATTAAAAGTTGTTCCTTCTTTGTTTTTAAAACCCAAAATGTAGGTAGGTAATGGAATTTAGTGTATCATTCTGGACTGAATCTAAAATCATACCACCATTTACAAAATAGATTTTTTTTTCCATCAAGTTCAGAAATATCCCTAGGAAACCTGGTTGTTTTGTTCCTGTGGAAAATGTCACAACCACAAAATATTGGTCTTTTTCATCCAAGAGATGTTGGTATTAATATTAAAACTGTCTGAGGCAAGATGCTTTTATCTATATTTCATTTCACATTTAGATTCAGTCTCATGTTTTCCTGAACCCATCTGCATCTCTATCTGTCTTTAAAATGTTCGGTGGGAAGAATTCTCCTCTCTGATTTATACCTTGATCAAGCTGAGTGAAACAAACACATTTTGGAGACCAGCTACAGGTACTGTAGCTGAGAAGGTCCCCAGCTACAGTAAACTGTATTGTTTTATCTACTTTTATCTCTACATTTTATCAGCTTAAGAAGACGGGCTAACTGATGCGCAAAAAAAAAAAAAATTAAGAGCTGTTAGGATCACAGAGCCTGAAGGAAAAATAAACTATCATTCAATGCTGCATGAAAGAATGTTTTATCTAATATGGATGAAAATTGATATTTTTAAAAGGTAAAACACACTTTTCCAGTATTTTGGAGCCAATAGAAACAAATAAAAATGTTTGAAGTCTACCATGACACACATCCTGCCCATCAAGCACAAAATCAGTATCTCACACTTCGTGTCATGGGTAATTCTGGGTCTTTTCAGTTACAGAAAATCTAAAGGTAAAATATTCAAGCTACCTACATAAACATATATTTAAATCTTTACCAAAACACCTGAATAACTTGCCTTTGGACTGCATAAAATTTTTCTCTTGTGATAAAATAACTATTCAAACAAGAGTCTTCAAAATATCTGTAGTGACCACTAACCTCAGACTACCACTACTGGTTCTTGCTGGTGAGCCTCCACTGAGGCACCCCAGCTCCCCCTTTCCTAAATCAGCCCTGCCAACACCTGAACTGACAATTGCCCAGCACTCCCTGTGGCCAGCCCACCTAAGTGGTTGCCTTCATACCTCAGCAGTCTTTGGAAGCAAACAGAAATGAGATCCAGCTACTAAGGAGCAGCACTGTATATAAAATAGTGTAAATATAGTTTATCAAAATAGGATTTTCCCACCACTGTTCCTAGAGGAGATCACCTTTCCACTGGAGCAATATGGCAGGAGTGTCTCTGAGCTTCCCTGACTGAGTATGCTGAGTGCACAGAGCAGACTTGCAATTACACCATGAAGTCTTTGGAGAACAAGAATCCTTCTGTTTATGCCTGCATAGTCATTTCCCTGTCCATGAGCAGAGCATGTCGGTATATTGATAATAAAAAATAATCACTAAAAAAACAATAGCACTGCACTAAAATATGAAACCATAACTCTGTTCTGGAGTTTTACTTTATTGCTTGTGTATTGATATATTGCTATACTGTATTCCAATACATCCAGACAAATATATTTAAATCATACTTAATATGGCATACCTATTCCACTTAAGCATCCAGGGAAATCTCTTTTTGGGCTTTTTGGTGCTAAATAGATTTCAATGAAAAACAATTTCGTTAGTCTTTCCAAACAGAAATGCTTCTGAGTGAAAGAGCAACTCAGTATTTCAGCCTCCACTCATTTGAAAATCACACATCCTGCATCATATGATGGTTCCTGCTAGAATACAGTAAACATGAAAACATAAGCCATACAACAGGCCCTCGAGGGACAGTGATGGGTCTGGTCATCCAAATTATATGTAGCTGACCAGAAAAGGAGGAAGTTCTTTAACTTTCCCAAGTGCTGTATTATGACACTCACACTCATGTAACAGGAGTGAATGAGGCTTCGAATAGACGGACAGTACCTCTCCAGACAGAGTATGTACAATTTCCACAGTGTCAATTTGAATGTAGACAAGGGTTAGGACACACTTTGAGCAGAGACCCACTCTAGAAACACTACAGCTTTGTGGCACATCTCATTTGTGAAGTGCTACACAAAGGAAATTAGGTCAACAAAGGCTCACCCTTGTTTTCACAAGTAGAAATGAGCACAAGAGCCTGCTATTCTTGGTACAACAATGATAAAATTCACAGCAAATGTAGAGGAATCAGCTTCACAACATTGTTATGCAGAATGCAGTGGGGGACTCCAGTTTCACAATGGCTCTCTGAAGAAGACCAGGGATGGGAAAAAAAAGATATTTCCCTATTGCTGTTCCCAAGTTCTCTGACATACTCCCCTCTAGTGCTTTTTTTTTTTCACATACTTTTAATAGATTGAAAAAATCATCTGATGAATACAAAAAATTATTTTTTCCAATGATTGCAGTGGAAAAAAGAAAAGGAAGATATGCACATCCCATGTATTCACATTATGAGCTATGTTTCACAGTCAATAACAGTGTTAGTCAATACACTGTCTGGCAAGTTCCCAGTGAAAACAAGTTCTGTACCTGAAAAATACAGACTGCTATCTGATATTTGTAGTTGACAGTGGGCTAAATCTGTTGCATAGAGGTAAAACCTTATAAAATAAGGGCCTTGTTACCCTTGTAAAATCATGGCTCAAGCCTGCTACTTCAGCTAAGCAGAAGAGGACTGGGGGACAGGGACTCAGCTGGAATAGGGGTAGAGAGACATGAGAGACATGAGAGATGTGCAGCGTGACTGCCACGTGTCCACATCGTGCTGTAAGGTGGTGGGTGGTCTTGGTCTTGTGCCTTAAAACTGTGTAAACTGGTAACCAGCTAACTGCCTAAAATGGAACTGCTTAAAAAGGCCTGGTTTTTGCAATAAAGCAGCTCTCCTTTGCGCTGCCTGGGCACCCTGTGTCACTCTGCATCGTCACATGAGACTAAAACATGACAATGACTGTGGCAGCAAAACTTCCAATCAACGAGAAATCAAATTTGGCTCAAAAAGAACACTCTGAAGTCCTGTCATGCAAACAAAAGCTTTCTTTTCCCAGCTGAAAATGTTTGCCTTTCTAATAGTCAGAAATAAAGAGATGGTATTAATGATCATGAGCTTTTTTCATCTCATACTAGGTTATATATAACTCATATTTTCAAGCTTCTCTGCTTAACAAGACATCTAAACTTACAATTTTTTTAATGGAAGTTGAAATTCTAGTGTAATCACTGAATTTATGGCAGGCCTTCAAGGAAAGGCACTTATTGCATTAAAACCACAAGACCTGGCAACAATGAGTCTGATTCTGACAGGAGCTTTAGCACTTTCTAACTTTTGCAGTGCTAATTAATGATTAGCAAGCTTCTGTTTCACACAAGAATTCTGCACTTTCCAAACTTATTTTAAAACTTTTGTGTACATATACTAGCAACATATTACGTCCAGATAAACTTAAATATAATATCCCAAACATGGGGAATTGTAAAACAAAAAATGAATCTGTGACCCTGAGGAAGTTCATTGTGCTTAGACTTATTTCTATTCCTGATAAAATAGTTTGCATAAATGTTAGTTCTCTCATCATGTAATAGTTAGATAATTTAGGGAGGGGGTTTACAGAGCCTTTTATTGTAACAAAAACAGGTAATTTAAAAAACCCAAAAAATAAAACCCACAAAAATAGCCTTTGACAGAAACCTTTGACAGAAACCCTAAATCAATTCATACTAATCAATATATTTAAAACATTTTTTTCTGTATGTGCCAGAAGAAAAATTTTTAAAATTACAATCTTTGTTCTATAGCTAAGGTGAGTGAACTAGGAGTTAAATAAGGGGAAAGGTTTTAAAGAATTATCTGTCACATTTTCCAACATTTAAAAGTATTTCCTGGCACAGCTCTGAGAAGTAACTTAGAGACTCCTTGCTGCCCAGGGGAAGAGGATAGTTGTGGGGAACTTCATATAAGTTTAATATGTGTTGCTAAATTTTCAAGACCTCAGAAAGATTAGCAGTGTTTCATCTAAGCAGCCTGAAGTCACAAATACAGTGCTCTGCTACAGCTGCCTGCCTGCAGCAGAAATTGTGTTAGGTGGGTTTTGGCCTCCAACTTCACCTCATTCTGCCTATCCTGTCTTTATTAATTCAAGCATGTATGCTCTGCCACCACCATCATCATCATCACTGTTACCATCACCCCTTCTTCAGGCCATGTGTTAGTCCTTACTCACCCCACACCCGCCACCTGAGCCCGCTTCTGCTGCATCCATCTCACTTAAGGCATTCTCCTTGTTGCTCTGGAAACTTGCAGCACCTGTGCAAGTGCATGGCAGGAGCTCACAGCAGTGGCAAAAGCAGCAGAAGAGGTTGTCACAGTCAGCTCCATGAATGCCCAGCGTCTCTAACTCCTCAGCTGTTCCCTTAGGTCACTGGAGCCACATAAAAGTCATTCATTCTGACAGCTCACCGACAAGGCCAAGACATCTGGTCCTGGAACAACTGTGTGTTCTTAGAAATAGTTAAGCATAGCCAAACAGCATGAGTTCCATTGCATGAGAAATTTTCCAATGAAAATTGATTCTGAGCAAGCTGGAAAGGCTAATACAGCTACTGCACTTCAGCAAACATTTTTTTGTTTTACTAATTTTCCTCAGTCACCCCAAAAAAAAACCAGCTAGGTCCATGAATCCAATGATCACTTTCCAATTTATACTTCTGCGGCTATTTTATGCGTTATCATCAAAACCTGGAAAAGGATCAAACTGCATGCACAGTTTCTTTTTACAGAAGATCTAACTCTGAGAAACTTTACAAATTCATTGGGTCATACAAAGTTTGGCATAATAGATAGATGAGAGACTGAAGCAATAATGATTAATTTTTCATAATGTATGATGTTTTCTGTTGACCTTATTTGCCCTTTGTTTTTTATGGATTGCTCTAAAATGCCACAGCATATCAGCTTACCCAGATAGGACACTAGGCATTTTTAATGCATAACAACATCATGTATTCCTTTCAAAAAAATTTACTAATTGTAGGAAAAGGAGAGGAAAAAACTGGAAGAAGCAGAGCATAAAATGTTACAAATTAAATTTTATGAAAGTTATGCCTCCTGCACAGTGAGGCATAGCAGTTCATTAGTTAGAATTCATACTAATCTTTACCCCAAGGATTATGTTGTCCAAGTCATTAGAAATTTAATGTTACATCCTAGCCTAACTTTTCTGCCACATGTTTGACATCAGCCAAAAGGGTCATGATCAAGAATTTTTCAACACCTTTCTCTTGAGGTGAAAATATTTTTGAACTCTTTTTTTGAGCCCCTCTACCAACTAAAACATCATCCACACTGGCAGGGTATGAAGCCAGGCATGAAAGTCTATGAGACCTCTACAGTTTGATCTGTTATTTTAAAGCGCAATAACAAATTTGTTATTTTGGAGTGTGAAACAGCCACCTGCACAGCAATGTCTCCCTCACAACAGGTAAAGAGGAGCACTTTGGGGAGAGTCCTCTCAGACTGGGGAAACTCTTTTCCCACCAGCTTCTCTCAAACTCTGTTTCAAATAAGCCTGAAGTTCCTGCAGAGGTACATGAATTTGTCTACAAGCATTATCTTGCCAAATTTCTTTTTGCAAATGCACAATTTCAATTGTTCCTAGGTTCCAAATGCAAGTAAAGCTGCCTTATCTGTGGAAGTGCATCCCTCTTTTTCTTTCACATTAGCTTTTTATCTCTGAAATTCTCATGGATATGAATGGTGCCTATATGTTATGAGGTACAGTGACTTGGAAAGAGATAGGAATGTGGTCAAAAAAGCTTCTGACCTGAAAATATCTGTTGGTGGGCAAATGGCTTGTGTTTTCCTTTATATCATGAGCAAATGAGTTTGAGCAAATACTGAGCTGAAGGATTCTTTGCATAAGGAATAACAAGCAAGTACCATAAAACATTCTGCTTTTCCCTCAGCTAATTTGGGAGTTCTCAAGCTTTAAAACATAAAAACACAATAATTTTCCATGTAATCTTAACCAAATCATCGTCCTCACGCACTTGTGGATATGAAAATGATATTCTATTGCAAGGTGTCCCCAAAGTAAACTTCAAGACTAAAATCTTCTCTGAAATCAGTTTTGATGAATCAAATGCATGTTGGAGTCACTGGAGAATACAAACAAGGGAACTACATCCAGCTGCTACAATACCTTAGTCACTGTGCTGTGAACAGGTGTCCTCCTCCTACGCCCCTCACCCCAATCTGCAGAATAGATTCCTCTTTCTACAAAAAGGCTTTCTCACAGGATGATGAAAGGAGGGGAAAATTATTTGTCTCTGTCCCTTCACATGTTCATATGTGATTCATAACACTGAAGTTTACTTACTGTGCTAGAGTAATCTGTTTCTTGGTTATCTTTTCAAATCATATGTTAAAAAACTGATACAGAATTATACCACCTGTTATTTTTATACTGCCAATCATCAGAAAGTAAGTCCTTCTTTAATCAGTTTGACAAAAAGAAAAAAAGAAGCAGAGCAAAACAGTTTGTGTTTCAAGAGAAATGCTACTGAACTTTTAGATTGTTTCTATTGACTTTAGATGGATGTTTATGTGTGTGCCTGCATGACCAGAAAGGTAAGGCTATTTTCTATCTCTGCCCAGTAAATTAGAGTGAATTGAAGTTAAAAGAAGAGAGGGAAAAAACTTTATGTACAAACTTCTCTTTTGTTTTCAATTTCTAATAGGAACTTTGGCTAATGTGAGTTCCTCTGATCTTGTTGATGCTTAAAATATTCTAGTACAAAAAACTATTACAAAGTTATATCAAAATGGCAAACAACTTTATTTATAAGGTTATAATTTCCTTCTGTGATGTGCATAGTTAAATACATTGTGCCACGTATGTAGCAAAATATTTCAGCTGCATAAGTTAGTTTTACTCAGTTAAAATTATAAAAATCTCTTCCTTTGAACAAGTGTCTATTTTCATAGACAGATTCACTTAGATTTTAAGGGGTAGAATATTATTTTAAACAAGTATTGTGTTATTTAAGAATTATGATTATTAAATTAGCTATTTTTAGGTATTCCTGCTACTCCTCAAAACAGATAAATCCTTACATTAAGAAAGCATCAATGAACAAGCAGTAGAAGCCACATTGTTCCCATTGGACCAGAAGGCATACAGACATTACATGCATGGGCAGATAAGATGCACTCTTCTGAGCTCTTAAACTTCACAAATGCCTTCTCATGTATGATTATATAGACTTAATTATCACACCTTGCATTTACTCATTTTCAGTACCCAAGGAGAATTATCAAAGTAAAGGGAGTACTCTCTACTAAAAAAATCTATTGGCAACAAAATCTCCCATTTAAGACAGAGAAATGGGAAAGGGTCACTTAGATCATTTACTCAAGTATTCCTGTAATATGATTAGGGAAAAGTTTATATTTATTCCCAAAACACCTACCTAGGCCACTAAACAATCACAAATACCTTAAAACAAACCTGCAAAACAAAATCCCAAAAGTCATACTAAAAAGTGCTAAAGAAAGAGCAGAATGGGTATTACAATTTCAAAAATTACTAAAATAGTCAAAAAAGGGGGAATACCTTTAAAATGAAATCGGGTAGATTCAGATTTGGCATTAGGAAGAAATTCTCGACTTTGAGGGTGATGAGGCACTGGCACAGGTTGCCCAGAGCAGCTGTGGGTGCCCCATACCTGGAGGTGCTCCTGGCCAGTCTGAATGGGGTTCTGAGCAACCAGCTTGAATAGGGCCAGTACAAGGTGTCCCTGCCCATGGTGCCCATGACAAAGTGGTTGGAAACAGAGCATCTTTAAGATCCCTTCTCATTTAAGAATTTTTTGCCTTTAGGAGTTTTATGGCAAGGGAATGGAGACTTGGGATGACTAAAATTTTTCAGACAGTATTTCTAGAACTTAATGAGCTGTGTCCAGGGACAATGGAGAGTTATGATATGATTTCTGTGACTGAGTAGAACACCATTAAGCAGTCAGAGTACTTTCATATCATAATATCATAATGTGTTTTCAAACTGAGGATGAATATATTTTAGCAGTGTAAATGTTCTGTTAATAGAAAACATTATCACTGTGTATTCTAAGACTTGCCCTTTTTTTCAGGTATCCTATATTCAGAAAAAGAGGTTTTAAGAGAAGCTAATAAAGTAATAGATACAGCTTAGTTGTCAAAGATAACATATTTGATTCCACTTTCCACTGAACTGGTAGTGAACATCTCGCTTGGGTGGTGGTGCTTCCCACCTCCCCACCCCAGGCTGCACTATGATCTGAGAAATTTTGTACTGCTGTTGCTTTCATACTAAACCTAGGTTTGCAGATTACTTTGCCAAAGATTCTTAAAGAGACCTCATACTCATTTGTGATACCACAAGATGACCAAGACTGAACCCCACACCTGAGTATTCTCCCTGAGAGAAATATGCTTACATTTACCTGTATGAATATTACTTGTAGCTTGAAAGAGTTCTGATTTGAGAAAAAACAGCTATTTACACCATTTGGAACTCCAGATGTATATTAGCATCTATACAGCTATTCCTGCAGGGACCAGCCCACCTGTGCTGTGTCATTGTTCTACCTTGTGGTGGAAGAAGCCTTCTCTGGAGATACAAGGTAAATCAGTATGGTCAGGGAGTCCCTAATGTACATTTCATAAAAGTTTAACACACAGCAAATTCCCTTACAAATACAGTTTTCTTACTGAAAACCCCAGTCAATTCAGTGTTCCAATACTGAGTCTAGCATACAGAAATAGGTAGAATTTAAAGTCTTGTGATGTATAGAAAAGCTTTTAACAATGTTTTACTAATGAGAACATTGATAGATGTTAGTTCTGTTCTCTTGCATTCCAAGACCTCACTTTTTTTTCTTTTTTCTCTCCTTTTATGCTTAATCCTGTAAAATATAGTAAGGTTTACCAACATCTTTGCCTTGAACACACACACACAGACACACACATATATATGCATGCCTCTTCCCTCCTTTTCCTTCTTTTCCTGTTCACTTTATCCCTGATTTCCATTGGAAAAAAAAGTGTCATATTGATTGCACAAGACTTGTAAAATACTCACTATGTCCACATTATTCTGGCAGAAAAAAGACTAGGCAGTTGGCCTTCTTCTGCCCTAAGGTGAAGCTGGATGAACAGGACAGGGAAAACTATGTACACGACATGAGAAATTGCTAGACATGTCAGAGATGAATCTAAGAATCTGATGAGGGTTACAGATAATGCCAAAAGGGACATCAGGACTTGGCAGATGGATAAAAATTAGTTTTGTGAAAAATGGTTGGACTTCACAGATAATGGAGGGGAGTATTAGAGGAGTATTAGGACCTTTTGGAGAACAGATTCTTGCAAGGCCAGCAATGCTTAGATGACCATATGAATAATACCTTATGAGGCACTAATTAACTTGGTGTCAATACCTTTAATTCCAGATTTGTGCAAAAATGTCTTATAACTGGAACCAAGGACAAAGTTAGTCAGATTGTTTATTATCTGATGCATTAGTTCAAGAGCCTGAGGGACCAGTTTATACTGTTACTGGATCATAATAAGACCAAGGAAGCAGGTCTGCCCATAAGGAAATGTTGCTTTAAGCTGAGGTTGAACAGAAATTATGCTGTTCAAAAAGGCTTGGGAGAAAAATGATCCATAGAAGAGTCCTTTTCCTCCAACCATCCACTCCAGCAGGACCTGAGCACCAGAGATGACAAAGCTACATCCAGTAACTTTTACCTTAAAGATTCACAATGTGTCCAAGGGCACAAATTATTTTAGGTGATTGAAGAATTTAACCTTCAGGCCAGATAAGGACTGGTGTGTTTTAATGATGTCATCTGGATGGCTTCCCACAACCTGATGAGGCAATGTTAAATTAGACATTTCAGCCTACATTATGTACTGACTCATTAAAGCACCAAAACAGTAGATGAGATCAGTGATCTTCTCTATTTACAGCTCTGTAGTTTCAATTTTTTTCTTTTAACATTTTCTCTAATTGATATGCAGTGCTCTCCTATGGATAGCTCAGATTTGCTGTGCTTTATGTAAATGTCAGCCTTTTGAGTTTCCTCCAAACCTTTAAACTAAGGATGTGTATGAAAGGATAGAGCTTGTTAGAGAGCACTTTGAACAGCAGAAAACGATCACTGGAAACAGTGGCTTGATAATGCAGCTGAGGCAGTGAGTTATCTCAGAATGAACAGTACCTCACCCAATTAACCTGGTATCAGAGTGGAAGTCTGTCTGAACAAAAACAACAACAATAACAATAACAAAGGGAGACAGCAAAGAGGGAAGCTTTTACTCCAGAGATTCTCTTTTCCTGCAGCCTTTCCAAGCACAAAGCTGTGCAGATGATCAGTGCAGCAACCTGTTGCAGAGATCGCCCATGGTTTGATAAGGTCAAAGCAAAGCCATTTCAAGACATAAAGGTCTGAAAAGAGAAACTTGTTAGCCAGAATGACACAGTCTAATTATAAAGAATATATCATCTTTGGCCAGAAGCTGTTGAAAATCCTGGTTTGCTATTTTGTTACAGTACTAAAAATACCAGCAACTTTTGCTGAAGTTCTGCAAAAGTTTGGTATAATGATTCCTCCTATGAAAGTAATGCCTCAATGAATAAAGTCCCTTATGTCTGAAAATCTAGTACTGACTGTTGTTCCCTTCCATGCATCCACAAAAGCAAAATTTGAGCAAAGTTCTTATTAAACAAAATAATATTTGGCTGTTCATACTGGTAACCTGAAGATATAAAGCCCAGCAGCATGACATAATTGAAAACAAATGATGGATCCTATTGGTCGCTGTGAGACAACTGAAAGCCTGACTCTCTTCAGCTGATCCAAAGTAGCACACACCATCCTCTACACTTACAGACCCTGTTATGCAATTAAACTTCAAGCAACAGAGCCTTTCTGGAAAGTATTCTAGACTGAAATTTATCTTGTGCAATATCAGGCTGCAAAAAGTTTTATGTTTTCTGAATCAGCAGCAACAAAGCACCAGTATTACCCTCCATGTCTAAACTGCAACTCAGCTGAATTTCTCTGGGTATTCAGGCACTGCTCCTGCTACACAGACTGTGCTATGATTGCAGTAGGGTTCCTCTCAATTTATTGCAATTTGCAGGGAATAAATGTCCTTTATGACATGCAAGTCACTAATTCCACAAGGATTCCTCATACAGCAATATAAGGATGGGAGGAAAAGAGGGGGAAGGGAGAGAGGAAGAAGCTCCTATTCCTATTCCTATTCCTATTCCTATTCCTATTCCTATTCCTATTCCTATTCCTATTCCTGTACTTCTGGATGGGATGTGAGATTTTTACCATCAAGTCGTAGACATACAACTGTCCAGAAGGGAGGCCAAGACAAAAATCAGCAATGTTAAATGAGGCCAAATCCTTTGAAGACTGAGAGAGCTGTTTGCTTATAATTCTTCAAGCCAGTGAGTAAGAAAGTGCTCTCTAAATGGACTGAGTGTATCTAATAGCAATTGTTTCCCAGTACTCAGTTTAAACAATCCTTGATCCAAATGGAATTAATTCCATCTTGTCCTTGCTCAGAGAACAATTTTCACTATCTTTTTATAACAGCCCTTAAACACAAGAATATAGTTTCATGACTCAGCCTCCTCCTTCCTAGACTGAACAAATACTCTTATTTCAAGCTTTCCTCATAGATCATATCTTTTAAATTCCTTTGCTGTCTTTGGGCTCTCTCTTGGACTCTGATGCATTTTGCTCACATCTTACTTTAAGCCCATTAACCAAACAGTGGAAAAAACATCCTCTCTGAGATCTTATATACATATAAATCTCTCTGAGGTTTATATATATGTATATAAAATTACCTGGGTTTACCTACTTTTCAATAGCGATATAAATTTTTCTGTAACAAGTCCAAGGTGATGTCCATTCTCATATCCATTTCATTTTGAGGACAGTTTTCTGTAGGATCTGACTAGTATCTTAAAAAGAATAGTTTTCTCCTCTCACTTGGCAGTTTGCATTGCCAGCCTCTCATTTTAGAGTAGTCCACAGTTTTCTGATTCCCAAAATGAGAAGGGCTTGGCAATCTTCTGTGAGTTCTTAGTAAACCCTGGTTACATTTCCCACCCCTTGTGGGATGAGAACCTGCACTTGTTAGGAGCAGTGTCCTCCTCTAAATGAAGAAAGATTCAGGACTACTGTTGAACACTTGGACACAATCACCAGTGCCAATACATAGCCATGCCAGCCCCCTGGCATGGTCACATGGAGAATCTGTTCCCATCTTACCTTATCTTCCCATGCAGTTCCAGGGCATGGTTTGGAACAGGTCAGGCACTCATTCTTACTCTAACTGGAGCTACACTGACATAAGGGAGCTTAAATGCACAAGAGTAGACTTCAATGTCTAGATAGAGTACACTGAATACACTGCAGTAGATACAGTCAATACTCATCTGTATTTATCCTGGTGTTAGTACTAAAAAACAATTTGCAGACAAATTATTAGTAAGCTCATTCAAATGAAAAGTACAGCTAGGATGCAATGAAAACCACAAAAAAGATAAGCACGTCTGCTCACCTTATTACCACTCTGATACAATGCCTTAACTTTGGGATTCTCTCCAAGTTTCTTTCAGCTACATGAAGCAATCGTGCAGACAGAATAATCATCACAGCTTGAGAGACATGGGCTTTATTCAACAAGAAATGAAGGTTTGAGACAAAGGTAACACTCTGAGTCCATGACACTGACTTGTACACAGTTTTTGAGAGACCTTTTGCCCAAATCAAATCAGATGCCCCTTTGTGCATTTGATTTAGCCTTGATCAAGTGTAGCTTTCTACTCATCTTTTGTCAAGGGATAAATGAAATCTGAACCAGCCCTTGAACGTGGTGGTAATCCTCCCAATTTGTTGTCAGATATAACACTTATTGTGTCATCCTTTCCACTATCCAAGTCATTAGCAAAAAGAGCAGAACAAAATTGGCCCTGAACAAATCCAGCTGAGCACCCACCCAACAATAATTTCTCATCAGCTGCATTTCCTTTAGCCTTGCAGTGGTGGGGTCTAGAAGGAGTAATGGAAATGGGTTCTGTGGCAAACTATAGTGTGATTTGTCTCACAAAGCAAAAGGACTGTGGCAACTGGTGCACAAGTGGTGATTTAGTCTAAAATAAGACTAGAGCACATCATATTATTACAGCAAGAAAATATTAGAAAAGAAGATGGTCGAGGTCTGTGTTTTCTAATGTCCTGAGGTAATTTTGAACTGTGTCTTCTTAAAGATATATAAAGTCACACGCCACTGCAGAACTACCATACAAGTCCTCTATCTCCAGTTCAAGATTTTGTCTGAGACATAATTTTCATTTATTTTGTTCAAATACTGACTTACACAGAAATCCAGTGTCTAGCTTTTTGTCTACTGCATTGACTCCAATCAGAAGCTGGAGTTTTACATTATGTCTTCTACTCTTTTCTCATACTAATGAGAAATGTTAAGGAAAAATATATACTTCTATTAATGAATATTTAAAACAGGAGATTAAATCCTACAGTCTGTGTATAGAACAAACTTCAATTAATAGCAGTGCAAGTTCACCCTGTACAAAGATTGATAATTTTTGCCCATTTGAACTGTTTAGATTCCCATCTACATCCAGAAAATTCAGAGAATATGCACCTACTGTATTTTAGCACAGATTTGTTAAAACGGTCAAGGACACATGATATAGATTTGGCAGCAAGTCATTTACATTTACAGAGTCCTTTTTTTCAGGCTGAATATGATGGCAATTGTGAAACAGCCTGCAATGAATTCCAGGGGTTCTGTGCTGAAATTTTTAAAATCTTATAAAATCTATCTTTAAATACTTGGCTTTTGTACTCTGTCAGTATGTAAAAGGATTGTATCTATAACTATTTTAATAGAGTGGGTGACAAGTCATATATATATATATATTATATATATATACACAATAATAAAAATAATAAATGAGAAATAATAAGATTAGCAGTTGTAGTAACAGTGGCAAAAATTATAGTAATAATAATGCAGAGCAAGGTTTACCATTCAAGAATTAAAATTATCAAGAGCTAGATGCTGAAATATATAAAAGAAAAAGAAACCCTGACCTAATTCTCTTCTGAAGGATATTTATGAAATAAGTCAACATAGAGCAGCAGAGAATATAGTGAAATTTTATTCAAAAACATGCAATTTCACACCCTAATAATTCTTATGCATAGACTGATTATTATTCTCAGATCTAATCTTATTTAACAATATACCTAATCTGTAAAGCCATAATCAGAATTGGCATAGGAATTTTTCAATGAAGATATTATTATTGATAAATAAGTACAGCAAAGCTTTTTGTTCTGAACTGCTTTTCCCTCATACAGGCACTGTGATTTTCAGTTTGCACATAATATTTTCTGAAGAGTGTTAAAAATTCTGTTGTGCCAGGACTGACTGTACTCAGAGTTGGGGATTCTTTTTTCCAGCTATCAAGATGAGTATATGTGTGTAATGTTATTGGTGCAGACTATTTCTATGCTTAAAATTATTATAACTTTAGCAGTTTTCTGAAGTGAGGTATAACAATGCCATTTTCCACATTATTTCACATGTTTTGCAGCAAAGAACCAAGTAAGCTTTCCATATATAAAGAGTAAGATAAGGCACCTCCTTTCTGCTTGTAACATAGTCATATCATAAATATTTTCTTTAAGTAAACTCCAAAGGGATGTACTTAATGCATAGAATAAAATTATTTCTTTATTTCAGCCTAAAGAATGCTTTTCTTTCCTCAATTCACCTGTCATAGGGCTCCTTGACAGATAGCTTCTTATTTGGGTAGCAGAATCCTGTGCCATTTTGTGTCCTCATTAAGATTTTTAAAGTACTGGTTATTATAATCAGTAGTTGCGATCCACTATGGCTCTTTTGTTGTTTTTTGTTAGCTTGTCAGCTAGATCTCCTAAGGTTTTCTGCAATTACTTTTAAAATTAAAGCTTTATTTGAAGTGTTATAAAAAAGACAGTGCCAAAATAGTGCCTTTCAAAGCTATAACTTAGAAAATCAGCTGGTGTGAAGCAATACCTCTAAAATGTAAGATGAATGCAGCATTTTGTCGTGTTATCTTTTTTCTCTAATTAGAAACATGCTAAAGAAATCCTTAAGGAAAATTTTGGAGAGCTCAGTCAGTCATTTTCTTTTGGTAATCCCAGCCATGTCCCCTCAATTAATTCACAGAATCACAGAATACTCTGAGATGGAAGAGACTCATAGGAAACATTGACTCCAGCTCCAATCCCTGCAACAACAAACATGTTGAGGAAAACTAGGACTGCTTAAGCAACTGGCACATTATTTTGGTCAGGAGAGTAAAGAAACCAGCAACAGCACAGTGACAATATGACCTAAAAAAAGAGAACTTATTATAAGGAGCTGCTTTCTAAATGCATGTTAACGAGGCAAGAAGTACTGCTTTTAACTTACAGTGTGGCAAATATTGCAACACATGACTCTGCATTCAATAAAATCTAAATATAATAAAATTCTAATATCATTTACAGCACTTCACATTTCTAAGGAATGCATTTGTTTACAACCTCCATGGTTCTGAAAATTGCATTCGTCCCTCTACAGTAACAGACCTTCAATTTTTTCAGAATTATAAAGGCCAGATTTTTTAAAGAAGCTGCTTCCAATTATGCCTTAAATTTTAAGGCTAGATGGCCTACTAAGCTGTCTTGAAAAACGTAGCCAAAAAAAGATGTCACAGTAGTTTACAGATTGCTCACCTCTTCTTCACTAAGCCCTCCTACTTTCCTAATTGACTCCACTCAATTACCTTTTGTGCTCTGCAAAATGTTACAATCCATCACATTTATAGTGTGGGACTCTCAAGCAGATGACTCAGCGCTGATGTTCTTCAGCCTGCATATATCACAAATGCAAACTGCAATGAGCAGAAACCAATATTTGCATAATAGTGCTGGCAAATTACTCAGAGGCGACTCTTATGGAATTTGTGTGCTTTACTCTTAACAATATTTACCACCAGTGCCAAAACAGAGGTCAAATAAAAGGAAAAGATGTGTTTGCCTGTGTTACTTCAATTTATGCTGTGTGCTGTGTCCTGTTTACAAGCAATGTTTTGAAAGATGTGTCAGATCTCCAAAAAAGGTTTCCCTTTTTTATCATGATTTAGAGTTTTTTCCTTCTATTTTAGCTAAATGTTAAACTTCAGGAAGGCAACCAACTGAGTGAAAATTGAAAACTTAATTATTTGTTGTTCCTTTAATGTGAAGAAAAAAGGTTACTGAAGTGGTTTTCTGGACCAGCAAATCCTTCCCTGCAGTGAAGCATTACCTTTTCCTTGCTCAACCATTGCTATTCAACGAACTCTACTCATTAGGTCACTAATTATGTTCTAATATTTGATCACTGGTTTGGGTTTTTACTTACTTTTCCTGTTTACATTGCCTACACTGGCTAAGTAAAACAAGATTCTTGAATTTCTATCCATGTTGAAGGAAAGAACAAAGTGAGGTTTCCCACCTGTGAACATGTTTCTCTTTTTTCAGATGGAAGGCCTTCTTGGTGCAGTAAATCTTGCACATGCTGCCACTGCATCCAGTGAGATTACTGAAGTGGGTAAGTGCTGGCTCACTAAATAGAATCCTTCAGATTCTTAATGTGTGGACATTCACCCCACACAGAAAGTGATTTAGCTTTTTTGGAAAAAACTACTTTCTACAACCAGAGCACATCCAGGAAAAAGTTACACAGCCATCTGACTGGCCACAACAAAGAGCAGTCATTTCTCACAACACTTTCTATTAACCAAGAGTTATGAAAAGATAAGAACTGAAATAGATCATCATATTTATAAGCCAAGTCTGTGATTAAATACCACAATTCTACATTGCCATTTTATTTTTGCCAGCTGTGGATTAGTGGGTAGACACACTTTGAGATTAAATTAGTTTCAGGGCCACAGGTTAAATTATTGCCATTTCAACTGTATTATCCTCTTCATAACATGGCGTAACCATTAAAATTTAGAAAGCTGTATCTTTTTACATACTTTGGTTTTGGCAGCAGCACTAGTGAGCTTCTAGCAATATTATTACAAGGTATGTCTCGTACTGCTTTGAATCTGACCCAGTGTTACTAAAGCATTTGTTCAATTAGGCGGAAAGAAGGTTGGCAGAGAAGGACCTGGTGGCCCTGGTGGACAAATATGATGAAGAGACTGTCAACAAAGATAATTAAGCATCTCTTCTGTGAGGAAAGGCTGAGGGAGTTGGGAATATTCAGAGTGGAGAAGGCTCAGCAATTCTGACTGTAGAAAAGAAAGCTCTGAGGAGACTATATAGCAGCCTTCCAGTACCTAAAAGAGGTTTAAAAGACAGAGAAGGACTTTTTATCAAGATGTTTACTGACAGGAAGGGGCTATGGTTTTAAAATGAAATATTTAGATTGGGTATTAGGAAGTAATGTTTTATGCTGAGGGTAGTGAGACACTGGTAAAGTTGTCCAGAGTAGCTGTGGATGCCTCATCCCTGGGATTGTTCAAGGCCAGGTTTGATGGGGCTTTGAGCAACCTGGTCTAGTGGAAGATGGCCCCACTCGTGGCAGAGGTGTTGGACAAGATGGTCTTTAAAGGTTTCTTTCAATTCAAATTACCATTTGATCCTATGGTTGTTGCGGCGCGTGTGAGGGTCGGTTGCAGGTTCACAGGTTTTCAGTTCAATGTTAAATGTTAAATGTTTTTATACATTTCAAGTTTATTTTACAATAAGTTCTATGTACCTAAGATGGCGCCTGTCCCGGGCTGCCTCCCCCATTTTTTCCCGAACCACCCCCATCAATTTTTTGGTTGCTTAGTAAATCGCGCCCTTTTGTTACTGTTGTTATGTCAATCCTTAAACCCCTCCTTGGTTTCCTTGGTTACCCCCTGACCCCTCCTATGTTGTTATGACAACCCCCTCTGCCTGTCACCCTCTGCCCTCAGTCCCCGCCGCTTGGGGCAGATACTTGCAGCTTCCTTTGTTGTCGCTACCCTTCTCCTTTCCGCCAAATAAATCCCCGCTGCTGAGACCTGCCTCCCTCCCTGTCATCCTTCCGCGACCTTCATTCACTGGCGCCAGAAGTTGCTCTTCGGGCCGGGCCAAGGCAACCTACCCCCTTACGCCAGGGAGGGCTCGGACCCCCTTGAACTGCTGCTGGTGTGCTTGTGGACACTAGCTGGGCTCCTTCAAGGCACCCCTGCATATGGTAGATTATGCTCTGAAGCAGTCATTATAATTAAAAAATAAATTACAAATCAGCTTCAGATAATCACCTTTGTTCTAGGACTTTTGGAAGTGGAGATGAGAGAGAATGAATGATAGAATACGTATCTCCTGTGTATATGTATTTGTTTTATAAACACAGAAACATTCACTCTTTTATATATACAGTAGCATAAACCTATCCCTATTTGATTCTCAAGGAATTGAATTTTCTACTATAGGGTTAAGGTTTTAATTTTTCAGTACTGATTTTTCCACCATTCATCGAAATTCATTAATATTGCAGTGCCTAATGTCCATGATGTAGGAAAATCATTATAGAATTAGTGAGCTCACTGAACTGATTGTCTCAACCATGCTCCCAGAAATGGGCCCTATTTCAGTGGAAAGGAACCCTCCCTTCCTCACAGCTGTGTTGATTAACTCTCTCAAAGAAC
The DNA here is from genome assembly GCF_000277835.1 of Geospiza fortis. Classification (NCBI taxonomy): domain Eukaryota; kingdom Metazoa; phylum Chordata; class Aves; order Passeriformes; family Thraupidae; genus Geospiza; species Geospiza fortis. The sequence goes on along the minus strand of NW_005054417.1, from coordinate 1,269,387 downwards.
TCTTTACTGATACACAGAATTCATTGTTGTGTCTCTTTTAGGGGATATGCCATCCTCTTACTGCATTGCCATAGAAATCACTGTTAAGAATGGGAAGCCAATAAAATTTAATTAAATGTTCAGATTTTTCCTAGACTTAGTCACTCAACATTTCCTCAATAGACTTTTCAAAGTGCATGCAATAATGACATCTCTAAATTAGAGTTTGCATTGAGAATGGTTTATTAAATCTACTACATCTATTGGAAGATTATTATGATTACCATTTATAATTTAAAAGCACCTCAGAGCCCTAAGTGAGTACCTGTCATTGCACTAAATGCTGTACTAGCAGAGAACAAAAAGATGGTTCTTGCCCTAAAAAGATTTTCATTCTATTGTCAAGGAACAATAAGATTAATTCATGTTTCAGTCACTTTGAATTATTGCCCCATGTCTCTCAAAAAAGTCTCTAACCACTAAAGAATTCAAGATGCTCATTAAATGCTCACTTCATCTATTTACTGTTTATGATGGATAATCAGTCACTAGAGTCACATGTGAATACCTGCACCCTTTAGTTATGAGGATTTAAATTTCTCTTTAAATAAATAGAAAAATGGGAAATAGATCTATTTATAAATAACTACATTTGTTTAGACTAGAATAATATTTGATATGCGAAAAAAATTGTTGTGCCCCTAACAGCTGTGCAAATAAAAATATGTTTGCTCAGACATTTCTGAACTGGAAATAAACAGGCATATCAACAAAGTGATTATGTATGAAAATCATAGTAACTACAACATATTGTGTGGCTGTATCCTTGTCAACCTTTGAGAGCCTAGCGGTAGAAAATACACATTTTTCATCCTGGACTATTCTTATTCCAAACCTGTTTCTCAAATAAAATACCTTAAACAGTGTAATAATATCTGTAGCCCAGGGAAATTGTTGGAATTGCAGTGGCACTCAATTGACACTCTGTACAGTGTCGCTGAATTACCTTCTTTAGTCCAGCCTGTGTAACTTATAAATAGGGAATTAGTTTTGTTAGTGTCAAGAACTCCTGAAAATATCAGACTCAGCTATACTCTGTACAAATAATAGATTTTTTTTAAGTTGTGATTTCATAATCATTATCATTAATCATTAGTTGTGATTACATTGTTGAAATCACAATAAAAATCAGGATAACATCATATTAGCCCAACATGTGCAGATATTTCATGAAGAGTTTAATGCCACTGATCTGATAAAAAGAGAGGAGAGATACTTCACCATTTTGAATTTTGCAAGTTTAACTGATGTGACAAGGCTTTCATGTCACTGTTTGATGTGGCAAACCCAAGAGATCTACAAAAGAAATGTAAAAAGAGTTTCAAAAGGCATGAAATTCAAAACTAATCAGGTATTCTTCATTTTTACCGTCAGTAATAGGCCAACTGTTGGGCTAGAATTTACCACCTAACTTCAAAACTGATGGGTTTTGTCTGTAAACACCAATATCTGCTCTGATAGAAGCAGCAACCCTTTTCCACAGCACTCTGGGCTTTTCAGAGGATCAGGAGACTCCCTTGCTGTCACACAATGGAGGAAAGGCTTTAGTTCTCAGCTGAGAGGCCAAGTTGAAGTTAAACAGGTTAGGTTGCAGTCTGGATAAAGGCTAAAATCTGCAGTGTTAGAGATCAGATGAATGAGCACAAGCACTCAGTGCCACATCAGAAGCCCTCTGGTATCATCTCCTGTCTGCTGTACCAAAGAAACAGTCCTGTGACCTGTCTGGGAATCCTGTGAGAGTGACTTACTCTGTATCAGTAGTCTAGGAATTGAAATACTTAATGCTGGAACTTGCAGTGTCTTAAAGATCAACAAAGACCTGCTTTTAGGATTAGGAATTCAGGGGCTGAAGAACCTTGTTTGTTACTTTCCCATGCAATATCCCTGAGATAGGAAAGTGTTAATTTCCAGAAAAGAAGATTAGTCATTATTTTTCTCTAATGCCAAACAGGATAACTAGGTCCCTTATTTAAACTACAAGCTGTTATAAGCATAAATTTTATAGACAGAAAGGCTCTGAGTTCTTGCAAGTCCTTTTTAACCAAAGACTAGTCCAGATACCACTGAGAGAAATTACTTACAGTATATTGTTATGTGTTTTTCTTACAATTGGTGTCCCGATAACTATTTAGAAGATTTAAAACTCTTTCTTTAGAAGACCACTTGTATTTGAGCACCTTTAGCTGTGTTAAAAAGGAGATTTTAAGTATGATTATACAAAACAAATTAGTGCAAGAGAGTTATCTGCTATATGTGGAAAATAATTGGAGCTAGAGGTAATAGAGTCCAAAAGCAGGGACCAATGGCTCTTTGCTGACCAGCAGTCATCAGCCAGATGGCAAGTATAAGGTCAAGTCACTGCCTATAGCAGAATGATCCTTGATCTTGCTAAATTGCCATTCTTCTGCTCCCTATGATTTCTCTCAGAATTTTATATCTTTCCTTCAGGCCAGTATTTTTCTCCTGAGCTACTGCTATTATTGACTCAAGTGATTTCACTTCTGACTTGGTTTTTGCTTTTGTTACCTTGCAGAACAGACACACTCTCACAAAAGGTTCATTTTTTGTTTTCAATAAAATTGAGACAAGGTCACAGCTGCATGTCTCAAAATTGAGACCTGGATCACACACACACCTGAGTTTTGCAAAATTGTTAGTAGCCATTATGATTAACTATTACTGTTAAGGTATATTATTACTTGATATTTGTGCTGTGGTTAATCACAGGTTTATATACAGCAGATTCTGCACAGCTAATATTACATTGAGAAGCATGAACTAGGCAAATGAGGAAAACTAATAACTCTTCTGGGTTTTTTTTTCAGACTAGATTGCTGCTAACTGAGGGCAGAGTGCAGAGGGAGGTCAGGCAAAGAAGCAGCACTGACTTAAGAGACCTCCTTGCAGAACTCCTTCAGGTTCCCTGAATCTGCATGAAGACAAGCTTCAGAAGGAGAAAATTACCATTTGCTTCACTCAATACTCACTTATTGGGTTACCATCAGGGGTAAAACTCCTGATTTGCACTCACAGTGAGGAGATTATATAGCTTATCATTCCAATAAGTTCTGTTCTCAATGCCTGCTTAACTTCAGCAAAGGCTGCTTCAAGAAGGAAAAAATGGTCCATGGATTAGGTTAGAGGGATTGAAGCATTTGGTTTGTAGACAAAGATTCACAACATGCAGGAGACCTTAACTTTCTTATCAACTTGTCCATTTCACCGACCTCAAACAAGGAGGAGATGAGAAGGAATTAGAATTAAGGTTATGATTGCTGAGCACAGAGTGTCAGGGGACAGCAAGAGCAGAGCTGTCCCCCAGGGGCCAAAGAGTGACTGCACCAACAGGGCCCAGCCCCATCATATTCAGGCAGGGCAGGGATGGTGACAGAAATAGGCTCTGCTGGCAGCCCAGCAATTGCCAGGCAGGGCAATGCCTGGTCCACCCAGGAGTACCATTTGTAACTGCAATTTGAATTATTTTTTTACTTTAATCTGAATGGTAGACTAAGATGCCTGAAGCCTCTCCTTCACCAATGTGATGTTGTGAACTTCAGAAAAATAAGATATTTCTCTCTTGTATGACTTACACTTTGTAGAAAGTTGAGTATGAAAAAAGTAAATGCTTCATGTGTTTTCCTGTCCAAAGATTGTTCCCTGGGTTTTTCTTAAGACTGTACAAGCTGTGGAGGACAATAACCAAAGGGCTTTCTTCTGCCAAAAATGCCTGGGCGCTTGTTCTGAAGCAGAATGAATCATGGAGACAGAAGGAGTTTTTCTCAGTCCCTTCACTAATGTTGACCTGTGTGTTAGGGCTCCAGCACTAGAAATAAGTGCTGTATCTACCAGAGTGATGGATATTTTTATAAAATGCTGGTTTTATAAATTAAGAGTAATTTTTAATGTTATGACACCTTGAACTAGGAATCTTTCATTAAGCCTAAATTGTTACAGAGAAGGTCTTGAGAAATTCTGAATCCCACAAAGCTAATCAGTCATTGATGAATGATGATTCTGAAAGGGCGAATGCTTTCTGGGTTTTTTATCAAATCTAATAAAAACATTGACTAAACATTACCTTTAAATCAGGGTAAGGACTGGGTCAAAACTAGAGAAAAACATTGATTTGTTATGGGTTAATTTTAAAACTCCCTCATATCAGATGCGAGGGCCATTATTTCCCAAACTTACAGTTGGTGAACAAGTCTGGGAGCCTTTGGGCTTTGGTTAAGCAGAACAGTCTGTTAAAAACTACAATTACTGCTGACTAAAGCACCTCCATCAAGGCAGAGAGTGGTAGTTTACTCTGATTTACTGTTAAACCCCGATTTAAGTCTTATGCTCAGGGAGCAGGAACCTGCTGATTCTGCAGGACTTGCTTAGAGGTGGTAAAGAATGATTCAGGAATAAGGCAGTGACTTCTAAGTTTCTTTCTCCCCCTAATCTTGGGAGTGATGCAAATTGATAAAAGATGTCAGAGCCGGAAAGTAGCTCCTATTTCATTTTCTTCCTTGTGTAGAACTTCTGTAAACTTATGGTAAAAGGTGAATCAGTGTGAGTGATTTTTCCCAAGATGGCTGCCTTTACTAAATTTATAGTTGGGGTTAGGATTAGAAAGGAGAGGGAATGAAGTACCTACTCTATTACTGGACCTTTCAAGGCTCAGGAACATAAAATATGACCTAGTGCTACAACAAAAAAGTAATTCCTATTTCATTCACTTCCCAAGAGTTGAGTATCTCCATTCTTAAGCACTGTGTAACAGGAAAGTTTAAAATTGCAGATGGAATACTGGGAACAGGAACATAGCTGCTGGTGAATAGCTGATGCTAGGTTTATTAAGAAGCATTACTCTGCACCAGCCTGAAATCCTGTATCTCCAAGTCTGGGGAATGATCACTTCATATTTTTGCTGAAGTGTATAGTTTTTGGTTTGGTCTAGGTTGGGGTCTGAAGCTGCACTTACGATTACCAAAGTCTATGTGACAACTTTCTTCCCCTGTTCTTCCCCTCGTGACCATGGCTTGCTCTAAAAGAGAATGGAAAAAAGCAGAAGCCTGTGCTATGCTAAGCTTAGCAGTGGCCATATCATGAATAACCATCACCATACAATAGTGTCTGAAATATTCCTGTATCTTGTTTCATACCTAGATTAAAACACAAGGCAGTTTAATTTTTATATATATGTATGTATGTATGTATGTATGTATGTATGTATGTATTTTTTTTAATAGCTTGGAGGGTATGCATCGTGTTTTTAAGCACAGGAAAACTGGGGACTGCAGGTTTCTGGCAGAACTCCTGGAAGCCATTTCAGAGTATGGCTAATATTTTCTTCTAGTCCAACAACGATAACCAAGCACAGCAGTTTCTCTAATATCCTGTTATTCTCAGATGCAGACTATTATAACTGCCCAGTTTATGAGGATTCTGTGACCCAGGATGAGGCTCCATGCCAGATGTAAAGAATTGCTCAAATTTTGTAGCTCATGGCTTGAGGATATTTTTAAACTCTAGCACTGGTAGAGTAGAAAAGAGAGTGAATGGACCTTCTCTGGCCTATGATAAATATCAGTGCCAGAAAATTCCCCTCTATTCCTATAAATATATATATATTCTCAAATTTCCTCTTACATTTCAGTCTTTTTGGTAGATCCTGGGAGGTTCAGCCATCTTTTTTGAGAAACTATTTCCATTTTCTTTTGATGAAGTAGTAGAGATGAACCCTACTGTTCTCTTTTTCTTGAGTTCTGTTTAAGTTTTTGAGAACAAAGCATGGAAAGGGGATTTTACTGAGGCATCCTCCAATACCTGAATTGCAAATCAAGAGATTCTGGTTTGCTTTTACTTATATATGGATCTGCAACCATGAAGTACAACCCCAGGAAATTGACTTTGCTGATGTTTACAGAACTCTGCATGGCAGAAGGTTTCAGGGAGCCAACCCAGAAGGAAGCTTCTTTTCACGTTGGAAGTCTTTTGTTGTTTGGCTCTGTTCTTGTAAACATGTCAAACTTATTAACATATGAGTAGAACTGTGGCTCATATTAACTTTCCTGGGAATAGGGCCTGAAGCCACAAGCATAAATTCATATTTCTTTATCTTCCAGGACTCACTGAGACATTTTGTTCTACTGAGGCAAAAAAAAAAGATAATTTCATTTTTTTTTCCCCTGCTCATCTCTCTGATCTGTTTGAAAACCTAGGGATGGAGTCATAACTATGGCTAAGATCATGGACTGGACAAACAAAAGTTAGATTTATTTAAGATCCTGTGAAGCTCATGAGCATATGTACACAGATTTATTCCTTAATGAGTTGGAAACTCTTCATAAAAACAGCAAATCTTGAAGAGACAGTTTCATTATTTGAACCTGTGATCATTCTAGATGATACCTATCTAGAACAAAGACTTAAATGGGCCTTTTAATTTTATTATTTTTAAGGTTGATTAGGGCTTAGATTTTGGGCTGTGGGAAGGTGCAACTAAAAACACCAGGTTTAAATATTCAAAAAAGCTCTGGGTGAGAAAGAAGGCAATTTCAGGAAAGAAAAGAGTTTGTCTTTTTGTGTAACGGTCCAGAGAGGAGATTCTTGTTAAATTCAGAATAAGGATTTTTGAGTTCAGGAACTTAACAACTCTCTTACTGATGTCTCCTGTTGTCAGGTCTGCCTTTAGAAAGAGGAAGGCTGGTTCCAGAAAAAGACATATATTATTTTATATTTTCCAGGGAACTGATTCTCTGGGATGGTATTTATGAATAGTAAGTGAGAGTAAGTTTCATCTGAGAAAGCAGAAGCTGCAGAACTACACAGCCTGTTGGGTGCAAAAGCTCTTCCAGTGGAGATTGAAAGGTTGACCTGAAGAGAAGAAAAATCTGTGAACTCTGTCCAAGCTAGGTTTGGTATTGCAACTATGGCTTGGAAAGACAGCAGCTAAAGAAGATTAAATTGGCACTAGATGATAACATGAAATGAAGGTAAAGTTTCATCCAATGAAACAGTGTATATAGACCCTGGGAGAAGTGTTAGTTCAGTGTAAGGATTTGTTCCAGAAAGAAATAATAATTTGCATATTATTCTGTTCTTTGTAGAGGTTTTTGGCTACAGTTAAGGTTTGATTAGTTATAGGATCAGGAACCTAACAGAGTCTTCATAGTTTCACTGAACTGCACTGAGAAATGGTTTTAAGACCAAAGTGGTCTTTTCTCAACAAAAGTCCCCATTGAGCACAGAAATTAAACTAGAGCTACAAGTGAGAGGGCCTGAAAGTACCGAAATTCACCGAGCCTAAAAAATCTAAACCAGTAAATGCAGCTCATGGTTCTCTGGTGTAAATGGTCTCTGGCTTAGTTTAACTCTTCAGGCTACCTGTTGCATTTAAGACTAGGACTGTACATAGCAGGATAAATGTTTAATAAGATCATATCTTTTCATCTTGCAAGAATCCAGTGGATTCCATTAAGTACTAGTGCCTTCATTACCTTGTCAGGTCATGATTTTTTGATTTGTTACATTTTTGACAAGATCAGATGCACTTTTGACCACAGAAAATAAGGGTTAAAAGCTGCTTAGCCTTATTTTGATTTAATAAATCTAGGTCATTTGGGGGTTTTTGTCCTTTCAAATAGTTCACATTTTCCAAGGTAAATAGACTACAAATTCATTAACTTCAAGATGTTAAGAGGATGACCTTTCCAGGTGAATTACTGCCATTGAAATATGAAAACAGATGGATAGGTCAAAATATTCTAGTAACTTAATGGCATTCATGCTTTGAAAAAAGTTTTAAAAGTATTTTGTTAAAAAAGGTAAAACTAAACAGGTAATATCTAGAGAGTAACCTATAAGAGAAATTTTGTTTGATCTCTTTCTTCTCTATATTTTCATTACCAATATTACATGGTGCTTGTTCTTTAAAAGAGGCAACATTTTCATCTGTAAAAAGAGAAAACGGAAGGAGGCAATTTAAAACCAATTTCAACTGAAAACAATCCATATTTATTACTGGTGTGGTTTCATCCAACTTCTCAAATTGGCTCTTTAAAGCTATTCTTCCACATAAAAACTAAGTGTGCATTACACTTCAGATAATGATGCATCAACATTTGTGACGTTTTTATCTTGGCAAATTAAGCCTAATTCTCAAGAGCAATACTATGAACAAGTTAATTTTATAACTACAGTGCTATTTTAAATCAGCTTGCAACAGAATTTGAATCCTTAAAGTGTATTCACCAGAAAAGACCAAACACCAACATCAGGCCCCTAAACATTTTAATAAATAAAACTGGCATTTGTTGAGACTTTTTTTTATCATCATCCAGGGAGTGGTCCAGTTCATCAGCAATCCCACTTTTATTAAACTTACATGCATTCTGTCAGCTGGAGCAGTGTCATTTATAATTTGTCTTTTTCTGTTGTGGATTATGGAGCTAGAAAGAATGTGTCCCTGACTGCCATTTCATATCAGGTCCTAAGTACATTCAAGACTTTTTTCTCTCTTTTCAGTGTCACCTCTTAACCATTGTAATAAAAAGAATCAAAGCAAACAGGTATTGAAAAAGCCACAAGGAGCCTGAGATTCAAAAAAATCTGTTCATATGGCTGCAGTCATGCAAATCAATCTAAATGCCAATGTAATGAAGTACATATATGGTAAATGCAAATGATACTATTAAATAGGTCCAGATTCAGGCTGATATATAAAATTATATATAGGTTTCAAAATGAATTAACTGTCTCTATGTTTCTCCTCTCGCAGTCATCTGCATAGATTCATGGCTGCAGTAAGACATCATTCCAGGTCTCACAGCGCTGAAATACGGTATCTCTTAGCATAAGAGAAACATAAATCTTGCAAAGGAAGCATAAATCCTATTAACTAGAAAAGCCCAAAAGATTGCAAAGTATCCAGGTAATACCTATAGCTCACAACCTAATGGAACCAGCATTTTTTCGCTCCTCACTTTGTAGAAGTGCAAAAGCCAGAGTAGCTGTTTCTGTAAACATTACTCTCTTGTTTAGGAAGACTGAAAGAGAAACTGTTTTCTAAGTCACTCCTCCTCCAGATTCTAGTATCTTTCATTTCTAAAGGTGAATAAAACATAACCCTTGCCATCCTATTTCAAATATAGCATAGCTAGCATAAATAAATATTTCCCTATATCAATAGAAGGACACCTAGTTATAATGGCAATATGTTTTAGGGTGAGGTCTTCAATACTGAGAAATCAAGCAGTAATCAAAGGTCCTGATTGTCAAGCAGACTGCAGATATCCGTTGCAGGACTACAATGCCTCTCATGTTGAAATTAGCTTAAATCAGAATAGGAGGTAAAAGTTCTTAGCATGAGCCCTGCCCTTACTTGAAAAATCTGTATTTTCAAGACTCAATTCCCTCCCCAGTCATTTGCAAGTGGCTGTTTATTTGGTAAGGTTACAGAGATACCATTTGCAACAGATTTGTAAAGTTCAATTCATCTGGTGTTCCTGTATTATTATAGTGGACTTTCTGGTCAAAACATTTACTAAATCAACAACCCAAAAGAAAAATAAATGTTGTCTTCTATTTCTACTACCTGACCTGAGTTTTCAGGCTAAATTTGAGATAGCTCTAAATTACTCCTGAATTGTGTCTCTCCAACAACAGAACAAGGCCTTGGTGATCCTATACAAAATTCTGTTATGGAAAAAAAATTCTTTCCTGTATCTGGTTACATCAATGACATATTTTCTATTCATGTGTTTGACAATATTTTCATCATTTCTTGCACTGTTTTCTTCTCACCCTTCTGTTTTCCACTTTTGGTTAGATCCACAGTTTATGCCAACATGTTAAAATACAGATTTGGTTAGTTTGAGAATAGTCACACTTACACACAGTGTTGTTGTTTTTACCTCTCCATCTTTCAAATACATCTAGCAAAGTATTCTGAATGATCTTGGCCTAATTATCCAATATTAGAGAAATACTCAGACAATTCCTCTTGGACATTCAAAGATTTCAGCTTCAGACTGATGACATACTGCCACAGATTAAAAGTCAGAGAACTCTTGAACTTCCTTCAGATTGGCCTTCTCATTTCTTATAAATAATCAATTCCTCGCTTTCTTTGATGGACAGCTACACGATTATTTCCTCTGATTCTGAATCCTGTGATTTGCTAGCATTAGCAGAAAAAGCAGTGATAGTTAATAGTGACAAGAAGAGTGGGGATAGTGTGTTGAAAGTGTAAGACTGACACTGCTTAAGTTTGATTTATTGGGTTTTCAGCTATTTCTCTTCCTCTCCTAGTTTTAGATAGATGCACCAAGCAATACTGGAAACAAACTTACTGTTAAACTTGTTCAGTATTCCCCAGTATATAACCCTGCTTTGAGATGCTCATAACTTTGAACCAACCATTTTGTTCTTACTAACATTCTTGCTCAGACTACGCCTGTTCCAGGATGGGGTTTTTCTTTAAAAAATAAATAAAATGGAAACATAATTCAGTCTTTCTTTGGTGCAAAAGCGCAAGAGAATGTGAAAAATGAGGTGAGAAAATGGAATTTGATTAGTTAGAGGTGTAAAAGTTCAATTTAAGAAAAACAAAAAAGGGTCTTGCTAGGGGGAAAAGTTGTATTTAATCTGATAAAAAAATAAGGCAGGATTGTGTGTATGGAAAAAGCACTAAATTAAAGGTCTTTATACAATTGGTCTGCTGGAATTCTTTAATTTTAGGATTCCTTTCCAAACTGTGCTTAACATGTCCTTTAAAATACAGAAAACTATTTGCATTCCATTATACCTTGTGGAGTTTCAGTTTGGCAGCACTTCCATAAGAACCTTTCTGCCTTTTAGCTGTAGTTAGCTGTCTTTTAGCTGTTTTCAGTCTGTTTCATTTATTGCATGTCTGGTTTTGGCGTTCAGTGGGATGGGTGGATGTCAGTTCTGGCCCTGCATAGGAATCGTTTAGAGCTCTGCCAGTTCCACACAGACAGCAGGGACTGGAACGCCTTTCCCCGGTACAGACACGAACACTTTGGTCCCATAGATACTGTCTAAAGTAGAGAGAATGAAATGATAGGTACCCACAGAAGGATCTCTGCCACCCACTCCTCAGATGCTGTCAGCTCCAACAAGAATGCTCAGTGGGGGTACCAAGTTACTTGAAAAGTAGCTCATGAGGTAAGTGCAGCACTTTCTACCCATTTATCATAATCCACTTACATGGGGGAGAAGACCATTTTGCTGAAATAAGTCGTCAGTCAGGAAAAAATAAGGTATCTATTTCAAAAGTAATATACTGGGCAATGAGAATGCTGTACATGCCATGATGTATTGAAATATATTTATATATATCAGTCAAAATCTCCTAACTTCTCTCAATTATTCACTCTTGTGTAGATAAAACCACATAAGTCTGAGCAGTTTGCGTTTGCACACAGAGAGAAGTGTCTACCTATCTCCCCAGGCATACTGTTTTGGTGAGCATAATATGTGCATTATGGCAGTGAGCACTGGAGTACAGTGTGGAACACAGCAGGCAATAAGTGATGTGGTTTCCAGCACGGAATTACAGGAAACGCTAGGAGGCACGCTGCAGCAATGATCCACACCTGCACAAGTCACTGCAGCAACAGCCATGCTAAACTGCTGGAGGCCTAGCTGCTTGCAGGGAAATTGGTCATCCTTTAAATGGTTTCTTCTGAAACATAATTTCTTGGTTCTGGATAAGAAATAGAGTGCTAGGGGAGCGTGTATCCTTTTTTCCTTTGCAACTGTGCGGGCCAGAAGAGTTACAGCCAAAATTCTGAGTCAAGAAAAATGATAAAATCATTATGCTTTTAACTGAACGCCATACATATTTTCTTCTGCCGTTTTTTAGACAAGATTCATTTACTACAATAATCTCTTTTACACCTAAATACTGCTGTGGTCACCATCTAAAACCTTTATAAATGGTACATCAGGTCTGCAGTGTAAGACAATTACCTAGGTGCAAATCAAAGCCTGCCAAAACTCCAAGATATACAGCAGGTTACTATTTTCATTTAAAGCCCACATCTGCAGCTTTTGCATATAAACTGTGCATCCACCAACTGAAATTGCAGATGTAGATATGCATTTTCCCTACTACAAATATATAGAGCATTTCAACTTGTGTACAGTCCCAACTTTTGCATATTAAATTTCTGCACAAAATTTAAACGTTTGCCTACCTATCAGTAAGCTATATAAAGCACATTCTACTCTGTGTAAATCAAAGTATATTTTTGAAATATCTAATAGCTATGATTAAGCTAGTGCATAGCTCCATGCCAAGTTCACAGATAGCAGTATTTGTGCCAGTAATCCACTCAAGGGTAAATACAACCAAGTTATGAATGTATTTCTATATAAAGAGCTTTGAAGCTCTGAAGTATAATGAAAAGCCCAGCAGAAGCTGCAGCACCACTAATGAAATAACTGAGCTCTCAAGAGAAGAACAGGAGACAGATATAGTTAAAGACTGAAGCCCAAAGAGAAATGTGGGTGATTTACAGAGATTTCAAGGGAAAAGAAGTGATGAAGCAGGAAAAGACTACCTGAGATTCATGAAGGGAGTCAAATCTATGCAACTGGGGACTAATTAGAAGGAGAAATTAATAAGTCTGTCACCAGTGCAGACAGAGAATCTGGAATAGCACTGTAGCCACAAAAGTAAGGATATAAAATGTGGCTCTGAAGTTGATAGAAGGTAGGAGAAATTCTATAATTATCCTTTATCTATAATTATCCTTAATTATCCTAATTAATCTTGATTGCCTTCCACGGTGAAATGACTGGCTGTGCAGACAAAGGGAAAGCAGTCTGTGTCATTTACCTTGACTTTAGCAAGGCTTTGGACACAGCCTCCCACTGCACTCTTGTAGGCATGCTGAATGGGTGTGGACAGGAAGGGCAAACTGCAAGGAGAGGGAGAAATTGGCTGGACCATTGCACTTGAAGAATTGCAGTCAACAGTTCAGAATCTAACAGGCACATGATTAAAACTGACTCTCCTCATTGCTCAGCACAAGGACTGATACTACCAAATACATTTGGGATTGGACCACCTTGTTATGAGCAACACCAAGCAGAGGGGAGCAGCTGATACACTGGAGGGGTAGCAGGGGACTTGGGCAGATGGACAAAGAGCTGACCCGTGAAGGTGAAGGAAAGTAAAGGCAAAGGCAGAGTCCTGAGCCTGGGATGACATTAACCCCAAGCTGGAGGTGGCTGGTTAGAAAGCAGCTCTGCCACAGGGCATGGGGGACAGAAAATGGAACACGGGGCAGCAGTGCGCCCTAATGGCAGTAAGGAATAACAGCATTCTGGGCAGCAAAGTGTCCAGGAGGAATGAGTGGCTGTCTCCTTTTGTTTTGCTCTTGGGAAGCTCCATCCAAAACAGCCTCCAGCTTTGGACCCTCCCAACAGATTACTAGGAAGACTGCAGCACATGATATGCAGAGACCAAAAGGAAATTATTTTTTCAGCCTGGAGAAAAGAAAGCAATTATGGGGTAGGGGAAGGAGGTAATTCAGGTTGCTGCATTCAACTACCTAAAAGTGAGCTGTAAAGACAGAATCAGACTTCTCTTCAAACTGTGACTAGGTGTAGCATGTTCATGGTGAGAGTGACCAAGCTATGGAACAAGTTCCCAGAGAGTTTTCCAGATCTACATGCTTGGAAATTTTCACAATTGCTTCAAAATGGTTCTGATCCAGTTTTGAAACTGAGTTTACTTTGAGCAGGATTAAATGAGCTCCAAAGACTTCATCTGAACAAAATATTTAAACAAATTTTTTGGGGGGGATATTAAAAGAAGTGAGGTGTGAAGTGGTTTTAGCGCACTGTTTATTTTCTAGAAAAATATAGAAATAAGCAAAAAAGGAGTAAGGAGAATTAGAAAGTTTGTTAGAAATAATTTTTGGGGACATGATGATGATGATGATGATGAGGAGGATGAGGATCATGATGATGAGGATCATGATGATGATGACAAATATTTATTTGCCTGTTGATTCCCACACACTTAGGGGAAAGGAGCACTTTCCTAGTGATTTGTATATTTGTGATTATTTATGAACTAGGATAGTCAGCCTAAAACCTAGATAATCAGTGGCTTTAGAAATTATAGCCAAAGAGCATAAATCTTTATAAAAATTAGTTAGCTCAATAAATCATTTTCAGCATTTTATTCAGAGAAGAATCCAAGCCAAGTTAGAGTTCACATGAATTCTTAAGATATGAATTTACATTCTGAATGTCTGAATCTAAAGAGGAGCTCGAGGGGAATTGATGGCACATCAGGTAATATGTATCTTCAAAATAAGGGCTTTCTTTGGTGAACATAATATTGTTAGAGAAATAATTTGAGTAATAAATCATTGTGTGTGCAAGTCCATCTAACCATCTTGACAGCTTATTTGATCAAATAAAGAAAGAAAACTTTTAGAAATTATCTAACATACTGATTTTCTTTTGTGTATGTAGTTCTTTCTCTAAATATAGTAAATAACTAATTAATATTTGTATTTCATACATATTTATTGTATCTTACCATTTCTTGACTATAGGGGTAAACACAGGGAACTAGTAAGTGCAACATTTCTCACATCTGATGATTGTTAAAACCAGATTATTGCCTATTCCATCAAAGTAATGCTAAAGATTGTATGGTAATGTAAAGTTATGTGGAATATCTTTTTCACAGACCAACACTGGAAGTGGCTAAACAATGGGAATCCTTGCCAGAGGGTGGAGCACTGAGTTTCTACAACCTGAGTGTAGGAAGGTATTATGAGGAAACATGGAAATTAAGAATATCATTGGAACATAATTTACATCTGTTTTCATACAAGAGACAAGAAAAGCCAGGTAAACAAGAGTTTAATAATGGATAAGAAGGTGCAGAAGGCAGGAGGATAAAAAAATCCCCCCACAAAATGAAACATGCGCGCACACACACACACACACACACACACACACACACCCACCAAAAAAAAGCAATAATATAAAAATAAATGAATGGTGTATGAGTCAGTGCAGGCTATGGAAGTTACTGAATTTAATTCATGTAGGAAATAGGATGATTTCTGAGAGAAATAATGTTCCTAGATTAATGCAAAAAGCCTGGACAACAAAGTGGAGAATAGCGCAGGACATTAAACTGCTGTAACAGCTATAAAAGAAAAATAGAGCAATAGCAATCCTGATGGGAAGCAGGTAGAGGCTTTCTTCAGAAAACCATAAATAAACATAAGGCAGTGTAGTTGCACTGTACATTAGCAGTGTGACAGAGAGTAAAGAATAGAAATATGAAGCAATAGTGCAGATAAAGTAGAACCAGTTTATACCAAAATTTATTTTAAGGAAATACTGGTCTCATGCCAGATTTTTTAAAACCCCTGCATCAGATTTACATTCAGATGAAGATTTCATTTTATTACTGTAGCAAATAAAAGATATCTGGACTTACATCAAGAAAAAAAAATGTAAAAGGCCCAGATGTTTCTGCGTATTGCATTTAATGTTTTCTTTAACAAAAAGTTTTGAAGGCAGAAATGATGGGGTCATCTTTGGGTCAGCAGTGAAGAGAGCTAATCATACAAAATGTTACTGAAAGAAGTTATCACAGCTGCCTTAAATGATGCTAAAAATATGCACAAAAATTTCATTTGTAATGAAGCTTCCAGTTTCAAAATCTTAAACAGGAAGTATTTCTGGAAGTAGATTAAGTCTGGTTGTCTGGAAAGCTCAAGGAGATTTCCTCTATGTCTATATCCTCTGAAATCAGTAGTACAAACTTGTCTTTAACTTGTACCTCAAGTACTGTGAAACTCTCATGTGGAAAGTTCCTGTTCTAATGGAATAAATTGGTGTCTCAGAAAGGTTATTAGAAGTCAATGGAGAGCTAAAAAGCAAAGGGAAAGACTGACGGTTCACCAAAGAATGATGTGAAGACCTTGCTATCCTTCGGAGCTCTCAGGACCTTCATTTCTGTAACTGCTGAGAAAATCAATCAGGGAAGGTGAAATGGTCATGGGTCTCTGTTCTGCCTCAATAGCTTCAGCTCTGAGAAGGCTGCCTTGTATCTAGAAGAAGCTTCCACTGCAGAAAGACTGGAGCATTTGGACCTGGTTAATGAGTCTGATGAGGGGAGTGAGACCATTTGGAGCACGGGTGCCCTGTGTGGGCACTGTGGATGTGCAGGGCAGGGGAGGGATGAGTTTTGCCTGCTCTCCAGGTACAAGCCATCCCCATGAGTCACATATTGTGGCTGACTCCTTAGCCTTCCAGGAAAGCAAAATATCTTAGGTCTGTACATAGGAAAGGTGCAGTTAGGCCTGATGCCATTTATGTTTCCATACTTACAGCATTTTCCCTGCAAACAGCATAACACTTAGAGTAATAAAAGGCATCTTGAAAGATCAAAATAATTTTGGTTCCAAATGCCCTTTGTGTGGGCATCTATTGGTGTTTAAGTTAATTTTATTACTCTTTTGACTAAACTAATTAGGGCCACTTAAATGACAGTAGGTGGAATGTTTTCTGTAGCGAAAGTAAGTTGCTTTGGAAAAAACAGTAGTTTTTCCCTGTAATTTAGAATTAATAGCTCAATTTATGCAGCAGGATTAAAAATGCTTGAACTTTCCAAATGCATTTCCACTTCTGCCAATTCAGCTGTGTTACAGTAGAAGATTAAGTACTATAAGCTCAGGAATCTGACTGAGTCAATTTTGTGTATTCATCTGCACTGGTATTTATTTGTTTGTTTGCTATATCTTCTGCACCACAGGTTATGCTTTAGAAAACCTGCATTCCCATCATGGAAAAAAGTCAAGAAACTAAAGCAGTAAAACTGTCCTTTTTTATCCCTTCATCAGTTTGGTTTATACTTTAAGAACCGGCAGCCAATACTTTTACTACAGGCATCAGTAAGAACTTCTCCTTCCCATGTTTCTATTCCCTCTTCACAGCAGGTTTTTTCTTCCTTATTCCCTCCCATTATGGTGATCATTTTGTGAGCAAGTGGACAAAAGTGGCAAGTCATGTGCTGAGCAAGTACACTGCCCTCAGCATCACGGTCCTTATGCAATGCTTGTCAGACTCATGTCCTTCTGTGTCCAGGCTCTTTGTCTTTTGGTCCAATTTGAAACAGGTCACTTTCTCTGGCAGACCTTAAGAACATGAACCAAAAGCATAAGTCACCTAAACTTTTGATTTATGGCATTTACAACTGTTCTGGAAGAGTTTGTAAGAAAGTGACCTACAACAATCTCAAAGTACTCTGTGAAAGAGAGCTGAAAGGGCAATTGCATTTTCAAACAGGGAAGCAAGAGTTGCCTTTAGTAACAACTGTCTTGTTTCACCATCTGCATAACACTAATTGAAAAGGTACATGCTGACATACAACTCACAAGAATTTCTCTTACTAATTATGTATTTACAACAATGAGCAGTTTTGCATCATGTAAAATAACAAGCAAGAATAGATGGTTTTTTAACACCTACTTTAAAACCACACTCTTTGCGACAAAAAAGAACCCTGACAGTTCTTTGCACCATCAAAATCAACAACTGGGTTACATAACCTTATTTTCTGTGATATGCAAATTTCTTGGCTTGGGGAACAAGCATCACAAAAGAAGTTGTACTGGTATTAGCCTGGTCTGAATAGAAGGCTGGATAATAGCGCAGAGATCAGCTCTGCTTTCTATATTCAAGTTTGAGGATCAGAGAAAATGGATGCAAGTCATTAATCACATCATTGCAGGGTTCTTTCATTGTTTCACGAGGAAACATCAACCTGCATGGCTGGCAGGCTTGCCCTCTCTGTCAGTTAGAAAGTGATAAAAGTGTTTCTTAAAATAATCTTAGTCTAATACTGTTACTTTCATGCACAATATAAAATTTCCAGGTCTCTACTATACTTCAAAGAATATGATTAGCAATGAATGCACTCTTTTTCTTGTGCTCTCATTTTACAGAGACACTTGAAAATGGTAAATCTACTGAATGCTAGTAGCACTTGGCTGTTTTTTTTTTCCTTTGTGAGCTGTTAGAGTGTTTAATCATCTAGTTAAAGGCAGCAATCATTTGCCTAAACCAGGAAATAATTCAAGTAATGAGATATGCAAAACAGGCACATACGCACATGAAAAAAGCTTCATTCCCATAAGTCTCACTTTCTGAATTGGCAAAAAATAATGAATCTTTATGTCTGCGGTGATAAAGCAGGACTCCTCACTCTCAGTATCTCCATCTTCAGTTAGATTGCTTGCAGATCCACTGAAATTAGATGTCAGTGTAAATTATGGTGTAGGCCGAGCTACTAGCCAAGGCTATGAAGGGTAGACACATAAAAACAAGGTGCTATTGAAGGTAATTGCTTCTGATCTTAAAGTTCCTAGTGACAAAATTGGTGCTGATGTGGCATTTGCATCTGAGGCTCCCTTTTAATTGACACTGACTGGATTGAAAGCTAGCTTTTTCCCCTCTGGGTTTTATTTTTTCTGCTAAATTCTTAAAATCCACCTTGTAAAACGATGGCAAACAGTGGAACACAATTCAGCTGAGCAGGAAAAGGATATTTGTTTGTTTCACAGATTCAGGGAAAAAGCCCATGTGTATGCACATACACAGATTATTTGTACATATCTGTGTACGCGTGTGTGTATGTGTGTGAGTGTGTGTGTTTGATACAGAAAACAGAAAAGAGCAACTTTAAATTCATAAGCAAAACAGTTGTGTATGAAAGGTTAAATCTGAGAAAATGGTAGCTAGAGTCACCCTTGCAGTACCTACCTCTCAGACAAGCCACTGCCTAGAGCAGTGCTCAGCTGGATTTGGTTCTCCAGGCTCCCAATGTCATCTGTAAATAACAACTCTAACAACACATCAAAGCCATCACGTCAAAGAAGGCAGCACCTGATCTACCCAGAAGGAAAATATTGGAAAAGAGCAAAAGCTAAGACTCATATATTTAATGCTTTTAGTGCATTAAGCCAGAGAGATGGAGACACCAGGTATTTCAGTTTTCCAGCTAAAGCTTTTTCAGAAAACTTCTTCTAAAGGAGTGGTGCTTTGCCACAGGGTTTCTGGTTACTCATTACATCCTTTCAAAGGAGGTAGCGCCAAGATGGGATTCATCACAGTTTATTTTACCCACCAAAAGGACATCTGGACTAAGCTGCCAAAGAACTGTTGGAATTCAGAGGGAGGAGAAAAGCACTTCACAATAATCACTGATTTCTGGAGGTGACGGCTGTGTTGGATTGGGGCAAAACTTGTTGATAGCAAGAGTTACTGGAGTTGAGAAGGCCATTCTCTGATAGCCTCCCGTGGAGAATGAATGCACAGCACAAATAGTTACACAGCCATATCCCTGCTCATCATCCAAAGGAAAAAGCTACTTGCAAACATTGTTTTATTGTAAATTTTATACTAACATATAGTAAAATTTTATGCTAACTATATTAACAGAACAAGATGACAAAGTTGTGGGATTCACTTTCAGTGAGATCATTCCCCAGAGACAGGGCTGAGTAATTTTATACTGCCTACACAGAATTTAGATTGAGAGGAAGTACATGAGTCTGCTCTGAATGTTCCTCTGGAGAAGTCCACCTCCAGGATACTTAGCAGACTAACTGCCTAAATTCAACCAATGCTCTCCTGAAAGTGGCTCAGTCCATGTCTGGCCATTAAAAACTGCATCCATGAGCCTGGTTCACGGCTACCACCACCACAGACATGTCCCCCTGGGAGCCACACTGTTTCCTCAGCTCTGCAGGCACTTCAGCATCTTCAATCCTCTCACATTCAAGGCAGCTCACAGGAGTATCCTGTCCTCAAGAGGCAGCAGCAGTCCCAGCTCCCAGCCTGGTGTTCCCACCCCACAGCCAACAGATCCTCAGCACAGTTGAGCATTAGGCACCCGACAGTCTGTGTGAGGCACCCCCAGCACCTCTACCCTCACTGTGCAGTTTCACATGACAAGAAAACTCTTGGCAGCATCACTCAAAGGGGCAAAACGCACCTGTGCCAGTGAGGAAAAGGCAGTGATGCCTGGGCAAAGGAGAAAACTACAGAAAAGCTTAGGGAGCTGTCCGAACCATCACGAACACGAGCAACTTGCAAAGGCATCACAGAATTTCTCCACTGAGCACGGTTCCTCCTGGCCCAGCCAGGAATTCATAATCTTATATTGATTCTCTATATGCATCCTGGAGAAATATTATTAAATTACATCTTTTCTTGGCATATTAATGTACTTTGTTTACCACCTATTTTTTTCCACAACTTCTTTTTCACTTCAAAGAAGCAAGTAATAATACTTCTGAAACGTTACATTCAAAAGCTTAAACTGAGAAACTGCCAATACTTACAGTTTCTCTTAAGGTTTTGCTGAGACAAAAAAAAAATGCAGCTATCTTTATTTCTACTTTCACATCTTCTGTGGTAATCCATTCTCATTTATATGCTCACATAATAATTGACTAGGAGAAAATTTACAGGATGCTAGCACCCATGTGTATTATAGGAAATCCATATAAATTCTGTTCAGGGAATGGGTGTTATGACTGTGTAATTCAAGAATAGGAAGAGAAAATTGAGATCTCGATCTCTGCATTTCAGTCAAAGAAGCTATTTCAGCCTCTTTTTACCATACATCCAAATTACTATGTTCACTATTTAAGAACTCCTAAACAAGGGGGGAAAATAACATACTTCACCCACAAACTGTGCATATATGCATTGTTTTTCCATGTCTGCAATAGATGTATGGTAAAGGTATTAACATCAAAAGTGATCCCACTTTCCTTTAGACTTTTAAAGTAGTGAAATTTCCCTATATGTACTTGTGTACAGGTATCAGGTACGGTTGGCACCAAGCTCCCATATCCTTACTTCTTACTCTTTAGAGATCCTGTATACTCTCCATCTTTCAGCTTTCCTTTCCCCACTCCCCCCTGCAGTTTATTCAAGAGGTGTAACAACCACATTTGCATTTTATAAACTGGAAACTAAGTGATATAGAAGGCACAGTGAAAAACTATTTCCACAGATTATACAAAGCCCTTGACAATAGCTAATCAGTTAGTGTTCAGACACTGCTACTTAGCACACCCTGTGTATTGGCTTTCTTGATAGCTTCTTTTCCACCCCTCCCCTGCAATTGTTTGTTCTCCTTTACTGTTATGCCTTGTCATATGTCAAGATCGTAAGCTCTTTACAGCAGAGATGGTTTTATTATGCACATGGATGGTGCCTAGAATAATAGGGTCTTGAACCCTATTTGGAATCCTTACATGTTACTGCAATAAAGAACAATTATTATTATAATAAAATGCATTGGGTTGAGAATGGTTGGCATAGTAAAAATGCATGGAACGGTTAGAAAGAAAGACTCTTTGACTGTCAGAAGCAGTAGGTTTGTTCAGCCATTTTTTAAATCAGTGCCTTGCTTTTTTCCCCCTTCATAATACATAGATATAAGTCACTTACTTGTTTGTATTCTGGAAACAAAGCTGGTGTTAGTTAAAGGTGGAAGGACCACATCTGGATGTGGCTAGCAGATAAGAGAGTATGTTGTTGCCTGCATTTTTTTTTTTTGTCTTCTGAGTTGTTCTATTATGTCTGTGAATGACAAAGAAAAATGCACCGTAGTCTTACATTTTCTCTCTTTCCATTTCACATTTAAATAATGTATTTCCTTTAAGTGCCTTAGCTGTAATAGAAGGCATCTCTTGATAAAACTATTAGGAAAGAAAATACAAAAAAGCAACAAAGTAACCTTCAAAGCAACCATAAAAATCACAACAAAGGAATTAGAATTTAAAACATCAAAGTATCCACACTACTTTAATCGCTGAAATGAAGGGTATAGGGGAAGGAGGGGTTACATTTCTTGTGTTGTTTTATTCCTGTGACTTAAATATCCATGTATTTCAACAATAATATAAGAATAGAACAACTGTATTTTAAAATACACAAAGAAATGTAAATAGGACATGTCATTTTTATTTCTTACTGTCTTTTAGCCTTTCTCTTAGCATGACTCTCAGTGTTCATCTACACTCAGAAGAGCCTGTGCATGCTTCCATTCTTTCTCAACTATTGTGATTTGCCTCTATTTTCTTGTTTAAAATGGAGTATACAATTTGCTACCAAAGGTGATTCAAGTGCAGTGTGGAAGACTGAGCTCTCAGTGCCCTTTGCTCAGTGCCCTCTCCCTGCAACGAATAATGCAGTTCTTCTAATTGTCACAAGAAGGCAATCACATTAAAACCTCAGTCTTGCTCAAAAAATCTCTCTGGATAAAAAGCATATAATTTGTACACCCTAATGTATCTGGCTGTCAGACATGGATTTATTAGCTCCACCTAGGACCACTTTCCTATTCTGCTGTTTCTGTATCTTGCTTTAGCGATTAGAATTATTTTCATCATCTGCTTCTATTTTTGGCTTCGAACTCCTGACATTTATCTAAAAAGCAGGATTCTAGCAAGAAAATGTAGCTGGAGCCAGAACTCAGTTTCCTTTGGGAGCTCCCCTCCAAAACACAATTTTTTTCTCCTGCCTACAGCATCTCAATTATATTAAACTCTCTAAAGCACTGCTGTAATGACTGCAAAAGTGTTTTCCTGGTGAAAAAGGGATAAATAAATATGCACAGACAACAGCCTCCATGTTTTTCAGGCAGTGGGAAGCCTTTCAAAATCTCTGCCTCTAGCAAAATTTAATTCTTACTGGAATGCAAGTTTCATGACAGTATTTAACACTCACTAGAGAGAAGTTCCTCAACCCTATATTTTGGACTTCTCTAGTTTTGTCAATAAAAAGTATTCACAAACACAGGCATGGCTCAAATTCACTCTGTTTCCTCCCTTGGACTTACTTTATTTCTTTTTGATTAGCCACATTTTAGAATTCATCTTCAGAATCACACTGTGAAGTGACAGCTACAGTCCTTGTTTCCAGAATGCAGTACTACAAGCAAAGCATAAAATGTCAAGAGCTATGCAATAAAAACTCCACTTTTAGATAAAAATAATCTAAAGGAAATTCAGGGGATCATCTAGCTTGCCCTATGCCATCGCAAGATCAGCTTCAGTGATGTCCCACCTCATATATTTTTGTCTCATCAGTTCTTAAAGATTTCCAGCTCTGCAGATCCATATCCACCCCAGAAAATCTATTGCAGTGCTTCGCTACTTCTACCATTAAAAAGGTTTTTCTCAAATCCAGCCTGAATTTTCCTTGATACATGCTCATTGCTCTTCTCTCTTCTACCCAGATTACTCTTCCCCCCTTTGCAGCAGCCTTACTTCCCTGTTGCAGAGACACCTTTTTTTTCCATGGTGTACCTATGAATCACTGCATGCAAGATTAAGCTTCATAGATTGAGGCTACTTTTGTGATGCCAAGCTGTAGCATTTTCTGATGGTTACCTTACTACCAATGACCCACTAAATCCTGCATTTCCATGGTAATGTATCTTTGATGGGAAGGTTTTGTACTAACCAGCAGCAGCATAAACCCAGTTCCCATCCCTCTCACTTAGTAAGCCATTGTTGGGGCTAAAGGATTTCTAAAGGCATCCAATGAAACAAATCCGCCAGCAACATTCCACTTGTAGCCTAAAGGGCACTGGTGGCTTTAAAGAACTGTTAAACTCAGAAGCAAATCATGTCACCCATTGTCCCTAATCAATCCACAATAAATTTTAAAATGAAGCATTGAACAAAGATAGTATCAATGGAAAACTGCCTCACTGCACCTGAGGGGACTTTGTTACTCCTGCCTGCCTCCCCAACAATGTGAGAGGAGTTCCATAAAGTATGCCAGCACCCAGTAGGGCTGTGGGAGAGCAGAAGAGGAGTGTGATCATGAATTTTTAGGAAAATTTTCTTCACTGAAAAGGTTTTCAAGCTTTGGAAGAGGCTGCCCAGGGATACCTGTATTCTGTTGAGCCACTATACCTGGAGGTATTTAAAGACATAGATTTGGCATTAGAGACATGTTTTAGTGGTGGACTTGACAGTGTGGGCTGTCAGACTCAATGATCTTTGAGGTCTTTTCCAACTCCAGACAAGGGCAGAGGACCTAGAAAAGTTAGTTTACCTCTTAAAAAAAACATTGATTTCCTGGAACATATCACAGACACTTGCAACTTGCTTTTACTGGAATACAGAATATATTATCTGGGGAAAGGGTCAGAGATCATAAGTACTAGTCTGTTCTCAGCAGGGTTTGTTTGAGACAAGAATTTCCCACTCAGGTTCAGGATGAGGTTCAGTGATAAGACCCTGATCTGACAGATCAGGACACAGAAACAGTCTGTTGTCGTGACGAGAACCTTCTTATTTTAGAATACAGTAAAGCTCAGTGCCAGCCCAAATCTCCCTCTGTCCAAGCTCTACACCCTGCTTACAAGTGTCTTTGTGCTTAGCTATAAGGTAGACAGGGATTTTTTTCCAGAGCCGCTCAGCACTCTTCAGTAGAGTACATATAGATTAATTTTGTTCCAGGACTAACAAGAAAGAAAGTAATTTCCTTCTTTTTATGGTGTCTGGAGGAAGAAGGGTAGCAAAATTGGATTTTGATATGGCAGTAGTACTTCAGGAGAAAAAGAAAGGTATTGAGACAGTTGAGCAACAGGCCTAGGACTTCAGGATGGAGACCAGGAAAGACCAAGAAGGACCTAGAGAAGTGTCAGGTTTTGTGTATCATGGATGTGGACAGGCATCTGCCTCCTCCCCGTTGCTAGCCTTGTATCTCACCAACCAAGCTTGCTTTAGGCTCTGGGAGGCTCTTTCCCACTTTACAAGTCACTTGGGAGCTTCACCAGGATGGGGTTTGGCATCTCCACTCCATTCTCTGGTATCTAAGGTACATCTTCCACCCCACAGCAAGTACTCTCCTTTGGTTCCACAGTGTCTCCAATTCCCAGGCTACCTCCCACACCAGCTGCTCATAAGAAAACAATATAAGCCAATCTAGAAACATGATACTGTGCAGGTGCCAAAATGAAGTCTTCATACCCTGTTAGTTCCTCTTCAGCATTTAGTACAGAGGCGGGGAAGAACTTAGGTGGACCAGGTCTTGTGCTGACCCACTCTGCTGGCATGTCGGTGTTCTGCTAAAACTGGTGCTGTTTCACAGGTGCAGCAAGAGGTTGCCTGCTGTCGCTTTGCCACCACTCAGTGAATGAGGCATGCAGAGTCACTTTCATGAGGTGAAGACAGCTGCACTCCCATATTTGGCACACTTCGATCTGAATAACAATCAGCCAAAATACCTCACAAGTTAAAAATTATGCTTTAGGACCACACAGGGCACCACATGGAATCAAGGGAGCCCTTGGACTAACTGCTGGGTAAGGTAGACACAACTAGTCTATGGCACCTGGCTTAAAGACTGTCTTCTTTTTGGTCATATGGATCTGGTTTTGGACACTGACCTGAGGGGAATAGTCAACTGTGTGAGCAGAAAAATGTGTGACAAGTTTAAACAATATAAGCCTGTGTTCCAGTCAGGTCTTTGCCTCCCATAATGCAGGCACACAACATGAGCCTTCTCATTAATTCAAATAGTTTTCAATCAGGCCACAGCAGTCTTTAATTATGTAATTTAACTTTTAACTGCTTTAAGACTTGCTTTATAGTGCTGGCAATATTCAGCAGTATTAGTTGCCACAATGTCCTAGGTTTTAATGTCTAGTCTTCTTTGCTTCTTTTTTTTTGTTTGTTTTTTTTGTGTGTGTAGCATTAGGTTTTTTAATTTTGTTTAACTCTCTATTATTTGCAATAATGGAGGCAGCTTTTATACTGGCAAGAAAACACTCAGCCTTTCTAGATCTCTCCTCTAATGAGAGAAAACTGGGAGGTTGGTAAGTCTGAGAATTGTCAAGTCAGGAAAACTTTTACTGCCTTACCTTAAATGGCAGGAGTGAAGCTGTGCTGTGCTGACAAAATGTCTTTGAAGTTGACATAAGGTTACAAGCCATACTCTTCAGATAAGAAAAAAAAGCAGATTCTGGACCTGTTGGTTTGCCTGTGAAAAGTCTTGGTCTGAGCAGTCTTATGGGGCACCTATATGCCAGTGGCCTTGGGTCAGCACAGGGCCTGGTCTCCCTGAGTCCAGCTTAACCTCTATTTTATCTGCTTAAGAAGAAGTCATATGGCACACAGACTTCATTTTGGCATTTGCAAAAAGCCACCTTTCCGATGGGTTAATATAGTTTTGTCTCACAACTAATTAATTGTGCCCTTTGATGGAAATCTGATTGTTCGTTTACCTCTGTTTTTTGTTTGGTTTTAAGCTCATTAATTCAATTCACTTTCTTAAGTCTTGACTGCAAAGTTTGCATTGCATACACAGGGGTTAATGATATTCACATAAACAGTTATCATCCATCAATACCATTTAGGAAAGTCTTCCTTTTCCTCAGAGTAAACCTGCTTTTGCAACAATCTGTTGTGCACCTTCAGCAAAAAGAAAATTGGTATAAACACACAGTACTCCACAGTTCTACACTGGTTAGAAAAAAAGGAGTGAAGAAGACAATAAATGCATAGTACAACTGAGAAGTTCAGGAGTAAAAAGACCATTAATCTACCTTCCTTTTTATTTTATTACATTAACATCTCTTCCATCTCTACATAGAGCTCCCAACACAAGACATTATAAATCATTATAAATTGGTTTGTGAAAGCAGTTTTATCTGAAGGCTAAAGATGTCAGAGCATAATATTCCTTACTTACCAGTGATAATGACTATAGACAATACTGATGCTGCTTGTATCCTTCCACACCCCTCCATACACAGAAATAGCAATGTAGAAGTACTTTCCTCTCAGAACTGAGGAAAATATTATTCACTGAAAAAGATACAAAACCCGAGAGCTCTGTAAAGGATTTGAATTCAAATTAAAGGTTTAGCTCAAACTTAATCACTAGTTAGACTACCACAGTCCCTGACAGTGACATGTTGCACTAGAAAGTAATGCAATTGACTGGGAAAAAAAGGCAGAATTTGGAGATGTGAATCAGGCTAAATTTCAGTTGTTATTTTTTTTCTGATAGACAATGCACTATTCTGAATGCACTAACTCATTAATGTTGGGGAGTTTAAAGCATTTTATGTTGAAGCTAAAGTTAAAAAACCTAAATTTAATGGGTTATTCTATCCTCCCTGTAAATGGAAAATGTATTGCTAGGTCTAGCTGCATCAGGTTGATAAAAAAGCACAAGCACACATCATGTAAGAGGCATCTAAACTTGCATATGCCATAGCTGCATAAACAAGAATATGGTACATATTTTTGACTATTCTTTTAGTTCAATAAATATTCTTTTTAAATGGATCTAAATGGAGTTTCATTATCATTTGAATACCCAATGGTATTGAATGTCAGTATTCATCCTGCTCCTAGGAAAAGCACTGAACTCCTGAAAAGAGGTAGACGCCCCTTGAAGTTGAAATAAGGAGATGCATCAAAAAGAATCATGGGTCTAAAATCATTTTTAGTGGTTTGGTATTTTCCATAGTGAGTATGTAATATTTTTCCTCATGTACATCTATTCTCCCAGAAATTAACTTCTCCCGAGAAGTCTGAAAAATATTTTTGAGTTATGATTGCTTCAGATCTTGTAGTCATTGTTACCTTTGAAAATTATAATAATTGCATTTTGTACCTGTGTAAAAAACTGCCAAGGGATAGAGCAGGGTGAAGCAAGGTCTGGCACTCCACTGAACTCTAGGAAGCCTCAGTAAAAAAAGGCCCTCTGCAGGAAACAGCATTCACTGTATTGTGTTTCCTTCTTTGTTTTGCTTTCATTGCCATAAATCCTAAGTACAAAATACAGCAGGTGCCACTAAAGAGTCCTTATACCACCACAAGACTCAGAATAACATTTTGAGATTTTAAAGGTGCTAAAATAATAAAAATGCACAAATATATAGCAGCAGCTTAGTTTTCTGTAATATAGAAATAAGTTTTTTTGTTATTTTGTTGTAGGACTACCACATTCATGAAATGAGACTAAACCAGAGTCACCGGTGGGCCACACAGGCACTAGTCAACATTGCTACCTGATGAGACTAAACAGCCAAATTATTGGAAGGGTTTTGAAGATTTCACAAGTGTCTGCACAGGTGTCTGCACCTGGGACAAGTATTTTAAAGCTAATTTGCCTATGTTTAAGTGTTCTATTATGGGCTATACTATAGACAATCTCTTCAGATGCATTTTGGAGACTGTACTGAGTTTCTAGGTCTTGAAAGAGGACATGTGGATATTGAGTATGCATGCATCAAAGAGCCTGAATAGATTAATGTTAACATTCCTTCCTTCATCTCTACTGCCCTCCTCCTCACATTCCTCTGAAAGTTTCTCAGGAGGTCCTTAAACAAATCTGGTATCTTGACTGCTGAATAACTAATAGAAAACCCCTTACGGTCCCTTTCCTTGGCTTGGGACCACTTTGGCAAAAGATGGTGGTTGGTATCACACCTGCTGCAGAATAAAAAGAGCAATGCCAAAATCCTTACTCCACTCTTTGCCCATCACAGCACAAATCTTTATGCTGCATTTAGGGCATTTTCATAGACTAGCAGCATCTTGCTAGTCTTTTCCAAAGCCATTTCCAGACCTTTTCTACATGGCCTCTTTCCAAGCATGCATAAGAAACAGACTTTATTTTCCTGAGGGCTTCAGCTTATGCCTCTTTCAGGAACATTCTGTAAAGAGAGATGCTTCCAATTATGCAAATACTGGTTAGATAAGAAAATGCCAGCAGATGGTGCTCAAGAATATGCAGCAATGCTCTTGTACACATTAAATGGCTTCTATGCACATTAAATGGCTTCAGTCTCAGGAACCATACCCTTATGCTACTCCCACTTTGGGTTGATCTAGAAACAGATGTATGCAGCAAACACAGTTCAGCTGTCTGAAAGGGCTCCTCCAGTATCCAAAACAACCTATGTTCAGCCATAACAAAAGAATTCAGAATTTCCATTGGACTAAGTGGTAATTTTCTTTAAAATTACTAATCTGAAAACTCTTTGGGGTTGAATATTACTTAAATACTTTTTGAGCAGAGGGGGACTTGGAGGTTCAGTAAGTATGAACGATCTCAATCTCAACAGTTCCTGTCTCTATATCAGGGAGGCACTTCTGGCTTCCTACAGCTTCACTATTATGTTAAATACTAAACCAAGTAGATGTAAATATTCTGAAGGGCAAAATCTGGCAAAGAGCAGGATATTTCACATTTTTCCTCCTAGTGCCCTTCACACACATAAACACCTGAATGTGTGGCTGCACAGACTGTTATCTTTTGAAACTAATAAAAGGCAGCCACTGAGAAAATGTACTAACATCCATCAAAGGCAGAGCTGTTCAAGATCTGTGAAGCTCACCACGAGCTACGGTACACAATGAAGAAAAACTCACATGGCAGAACTCATGAACCATATAATCTAGCATGTGAAAGCTGCAAGTACCAGATTTTGAACAAAATAGTATTTCACAGGGAAAGTCTGAACACTTCTTATAAAGGAAAAAAAAAAGTCATAGAAACTAATAACATAAGTCAGGCTAAAAATCTGGGAAGAACCAACATGCCATGCAGTAAATTATTTGGCTTTTGTCTATGTAGTGGCATTTAAAGGCAACACAGTCTGCAGGTCTAGACCATCTTAGTTACACAAAAAAACAGTAAACCAGTAACAGAGTGAAAAAACAAACCCACGTTGATTGACTGGCATTAGTAATTTATCACATTGGGTTACTGGATACTACCTTACATTACACCTCAGGCATCAGCTAATATATTTCCAGGCTGCAGAATTCCTTTTGCAGTCAGGAGCTGGAAATTATGGGAAACAAGGACCAACACTAAGTGATGGCACTCCATGGCAATCTAAAAGAGCTTGTGACTAGGTATCATGGAAGAGAGAAGGAAAGCCAAGTCTCCTGTATATTAACTTGTAGAATTTATAGGAAATTATTCCTTTGGACATCAATCATAAGACAAAACTGCTCTACAGCAGTCTTGAGAAACCAAACATATGGACAGGTCCCTGCTGATGCTCCCTGTAGAGCACTGCAGGCTCATTTAACCCCTGTCAGTACCAATCTTACAGGAGCTATCATGTCTCTAGTTCAGTCCTTTTTCCAATCCTGAACATAACAGTAAAGCTGCATGAAGATCTTGAACAGGATTTACTTTTTATTAGATTTCCATTCCAGCAGCTGGTGGGATCAGCAAGAGAAAAGGAGTTGCTGATGCTCCTAGACTCTGTCCAGGGTAAAACAAATACCCAGAGGACCTTCTCTGGTGGTGGGTCTTATATAGATACTTTTCTAAGCCAGAATGGTGAACTAGATCAAGCCACAAAAACAAGACTTTTGACTTGCGCATGCCAAATGTTATAAATGACAGCCATGCTCTCAAGTGCAAGATTGAACATTTACACAGTCATTTTCTTTTATATTAGGTGTTAACAGCCACAGAAAATATCCCAGGAAATACTCATAACACCAGAAATCTGCAAAAATGTGTTTTCACAGGTCTCTCCTTGTAACTACTTGGGGAACCAAATAAGGTGTTGTGTAGGGGGATACATTATGGATAAATGAAGGTGGTATAGAATGTAATCTTATCCCCTGAAGAGTTGCAGCTGAACCAATTACTAAAGATTAGGAGCAGGCCTAAAGTTAACAGGCCACACCTGTAGCAAATAAGAACAGTGTTATAAAAGAGTGGATTGGTAGGAACTGGAGTCAGGTAGCTACTGTGAGGATGAGGAAGAGTCAGTACTTAGAGGAGCTGCCTATAAGACGCATCAAAGAGGTATGAAAATTCTGGTGATATGGAATCCTTGCGCTATAATGATAATGGATCTCCTGGTATATAAGACAACAGTGTTGTATGAGGTGTTTTTGATTCCTTTCTCTGTCATGGTTTCCTGCACTCAAAGAATGTTATAAAGTTCTTTGTACTATGTAGTTTCATCATCATTGATAAAAACACAAGTCCGCTTACAAAACTCAAGTCTCAGTGACCTTAAGAGAAGATCTTTCTGTTCTAGCTGTTCCCTGAACCACAGAAAGGAATCTGTCTGGGCCACCACTGTGTACAGTAAGAACTGCTGCTGCTATGTAAGAAACAATATATTGTTCTCCTGCCCTATGGCTATGATAGAACAGAATAGATACTTTTTCATTTGTGCCATAGGCTCCAGCCTAGCAAGAGAAGGTGGTGTCTCCTAAACCCCTATGTATTTTGTAGAGCTCAGACACTTTGGGTCTAAACAGGGAAGTTAACATTTCACAATGCCTTGCACGCTCATGAAAAACAAACTTAAGTTACCTCCCCAACTTTAGGCACTAAAGCTGGACTCCAAGTGTCTAAGAGATACTGTGCAAGCAAATGATCCCCAAGTTCTCCCTGTCCCCCAAGGATGATCTCACCTTAGCTTCTGTGTGTTCTGACTAAACATAATAAACATATGGTGAGCAAGAGACAGCTGTAAATTAAACCCTTCTGTGCCATTGTAGCCACTTAGCACTCCCTGGGCCACATTCCCTTGACTGTCTATATGGCTCCTACCCCCATCTACAAAGTCTGAGGAAGGTTCATCTTTACATCCATGACATGCTACAGATACTAAGCCCAGATAAAAAAGAAATTAGCAAGCAAAAGGATGTTTGTAAAGATGTTTTCTGTGTTTCTCCTATTGTTTCTGGGCGACAGGCAAGCCAAATTTCATTAAATGGATAAACTTCTATGAAATGGCAAGAAATACACTTGGGGTGGAAGCAGATGGTCACAACATCAATAATTTAACAGTTTCTTCAAAATTTGCTGATTTTAAAATTCAAGAAATCATCCCTACAAGTGTAGAACTAAAACTCTTAATTTAAATAAAATCTGCCCTCCTACTAAAGAGGAAATGAAGCAGAAGTAAAGATAAAAGATTCACAGGAAAGCTGAGAGTGAAGCATAAAACCTGATGGACAGAAAAAGCACATCTGCATCCATCCAGCACTGAAGAGGTCAGGCAGAGTGTGACTCCATTAACATCAAAGTAATTAGATAATAGTTTGGTCCATTATCATAGAGAACAGCAGACAATGAGTTATTGTATTCCCATGTACTTCATTCCATACTTTTCTGATAAATTCAAATTAAATATACTCTATGTGCATGCTGAAGAGAAATTAGTCCGTTTAAAATTTAAGCTTATAGACACTCCTATCCAATTCAATTTGTAATTTCCTTGTGCTTCTTATTCTGAAAAACTGTGTGTAGAAGGTCTTCTGAGACTCTCCCCTTGAAGAGGTAATCTGAGGTATGTGACTTTCTGTTCTCTGATGGTTGTGCCATCTCTTTCTAATTGTTGACTCTCATATTAGGCTGCTGCAAAAATATTGCTAAAGCAGTGGTCTAGTTTACAAAACTGAGAAAGCTGTACAGTAGCCTAGTGAATATTCTTGTATGGAATTGAATACAGGCAAACTAGAGCTCCTGATGAAGCTCTTTAGCATTCTGAGCTCCTAACTCCATCCTCCAGCACAAAAGTACATGTTTTTCTCTTACATTAATGAATTTCTATAGCAGCAATATGGTAGCTCCAGGTGGTGTGGTTATCGTGAGATAATCACTCCCCTCGAGGATGCCTGTTAACACCCCAGAGGTGATGAAAACCAGGCCCTCTCTCGTGCCTTATTGCTTCCATACGTGCTGATGGCAGCAACTAGAAAGAACTGAAACATGAAGAGCATGCAGAATTAATCTGCACTGTCCATTTGTTAATTATAAAGGCTATGAACACTGTCAGTGAGCACCATCTACACTTTTTACGCTGTCATCATAATTAAAAAGTTTTAGTATGTGGTTTTGTGTTGCAACAACATCGATCAAAGTCCATTTCCTGACATGTGCAGCAGAAGCAATATGTTCCGCATAGGTTATTTCTGGAATTGTATTATTTACTGTAATAGAGCCCTGTCATGCTACCTCTATTGCACCAAATGTACCTGCCATGTCTGCAGAGACTTATTCCATTTCCTGGCTCAGACTCTCTCAAGCATGCACCAAATGGACTTGTTGGGAAAAAAAATTAAATTTATATCATATTCTGTAGAAGGATTTTTTCCATTTTATACATTGCAAGACTGATTTTTTACCTCTGCCCTCTCCTCTGCATATCCATGGATATGCTGCTGGGAATAGGGTAGCTCTTCCTACAGAGGTGGATCAGGGAAAAAACAGTAGCAACTTTGAGAACTAATGGAAACTCTGCGTAAGGTAATACTCCAAGTGCAAAGTTAAAGAGTAGAAGGGGTGGATGATGGCTTGGGTCACTCATGCTGGCAGTGCAAAG
Organism: Geospiza fortis; assembly: GCF_000277835.1. NCBI lineage: Eukaryota > Metazoa > Chordata > Aves > Passeriformes > Thraupidae > Geospiza > Geospiza fortis. The sequence goes on along the minus strand of NW_005054417.1, from coordinate 1,235,933 downwards.
CATGTGTCACAAGGTAAGGCCACTGTAAAACACTCTTCAGAGTCTTCAAGGGACTGCTCACTTGAGCTCCAGACACGGGGTGACACCAGACAGCACTAAGATAAGAGAAGCCACAATTCTTCACCATCACCTGCATGACTCTTTCTCAAGAAAGACAGCCAAGAAGCTTTTCCACCAAAGTAGAAAGAAATTATAGAAACTCGGGTTTCCAAAGAGTTAACTGTTTAAGAAACTCGGGTTTCCAAAGAGTTAACTGTTTATGAAACTCGGGTTTCCAAAGAGTTAACTGTTTATGAAACTCGGGTTTCCAAAGAGTTAACTGTTTATGAAACAAATAGCAGGAAATGCAGGAGGAAAAAAAAAAACAAAAACAAAATAAAAAAAAAACATGAAACCTTTCCTCCCTTACAAAACTACAGTAGTAAAGAACATGTATGGAGGGAGGGAAAGGAGTGGGAAGTTTAATACCCACTTTACATAAATGTCCCACTTGTTTACTCTTCGTAAAAATGTAGATGAGATGTCTGCTCTTCATGTTTTAGTGTCTATCAAATGATGCTTTTTTGGCACCTTGCTGTTAGCAAAGAAAAACAAGAGAAAAGTTGAAAAACAACAGTGCCTTGATAAAAACACCTTTCTTGCTTTTGATTTTCTATTCAGCTTGCGTAAGTGTCATAAAGTAGGAAAGAGAAAACAGGTCATCTTTGAGGTTAGCTAAAAGAAAAGACAGCCTGAGCAGGGAACTTGACAAAAAGTGGAGAGTATCCCTAAGTGACACTAAGTACCTATCGTGGATGGAGCACTGGTTTTTGCTCTTCATGAGAGAAAATAACATTTTCAGAATTTGATTTCCTTCCCAGAATTTAACTAACTGTACAGAATTAACACACTGCCATGGTGCATTGCAGCAGTCATTCACAGTTACAGCCTGGTGCACAACGTTCTATTACAAAAGCAGGTAAATGAGGCCAGTTTCAACATATACAGCAGAACCTCATTCTGGCCTTATTTGTGCCATGAGACACTGCTCAGAAATTAATTTTGTGTGGCTCCCCTTCTGTAGGCATAACTTTGCATGTGCTGTCTTTCAGTTGTACGGTTGTGTTTTTGGATAGTGGGGACTGTAATATATATCTAGAATACAGGAACATGTGGCATTCATATATTAAGCAATCTACTGGTTGCCAAAGGACAAAGGTGCAGTTATATTCATTAAAAGATATTAAAAATGTGCAATGCCAGATGAAGACTTTTGGCTGATAATAGAAAGGACTTCAGAAGGGAATTCTCCAAACTAGACATCTTGAACAGGGTCCAGTTACACAAACAGCTGTCTAGAATCATGTTAGGCATTGTAGGGGATCCTGCTTGTCCTCCAGCCAGGGCAATGTGAGTCTTCCTTAACATCATGCTTTAGAAAGCTGTCTTATGGAGGAGGTGTCAGAGGCCCTAAATTGTCTGAAATCTTTCTGTCTGTGTCAAGGGGACCACGTGTGTATAAATATGCTTCATTTCAATGCTAAATTTTAAGTTATCTTAGGCTATGTCTAAAGACAGAAACCCTGAATTCCTGATTCTCTTCTAGAAATGTGACTGAATTTTCTATGCCTTACCTCTGGCTCACATATTCAGGTTTTCCTTATAGAAAAGGAAAGGAACGGATATGAGTTACTGGTCTTGTCCTTACGTGGCTTTGGGACATAACCCAGAGCAGATGGAATTGTCACACCAGCTAGAAGTCTGGTACATATTCCCATTCTGCATTTGGTACAACCAGCACAGCTTATGCTCATTCAGTTGCCACAGTGGAAAACTTAACATGAGGGCCAGAGCTTCACCACTTCACTGTGATTCAGCCTGATTGTGCTCTGAGAGTATTTTGTAGCAGCCTAAAGCACTGTCATCATTATCTTCCTTAGTTCTATGACCCCTCTCTGAAGGTGAGGATAACTCAGGCTCTTGTTAATAGATCCTTTGAAGGTAGATTAGACTGAAAAGGCACTGAATTATTGGTGTTTATGTATATATATATATTTATATTGGTATATTTCAGAACTATTTGGATGCAATGGAAAGGATGTGTGTAGCCATTTTGGTTGTTCTCATCTGTATAATATCACTTAAGAAAATGAGAAAGGGAAAAGAAAGTAAGAGAAAGGATAAGGAAAGATCTCACTGCCCCTGGATCCAGAAATCAGACTTTATTTTTGCAATTTTGATGACTTTTGGTCAAAGTGATAGTCACAGTCATGATCCATTGGGGGTGGGGGAAAGTCCCACAGCATAGAGTTCAACAGGTTCAGGTTTGTATGGGAATGCCCAAGCACCTTTCTTGCAGAGGGTAATAAATGAAGTACTTATAGCTTAATTCTAGAATTATATGCTAGAAAAACATGGCTTCTAAACTTTTTAAATTAAAAGCGTGGCAACTATTTACTCTGCTTTCATGGCAGTGTTTTCTACCAAATCTCACTAAACAAGTGTTGGTTATGCCTATCAAGAGGACATGATTTCACAGAGCCACTACATTTCATGCCTCTATTATAAGATATATATACACATAGAATTTTTTTTTTTACATTCATTGAGTTCTGGACTACCAGAGTCCTTTCATTCCTGTGGGAGTTTAGAATTAAAACAATTTTCCTCTTCTTTTGAAAAGACAGTATGTAAATTCTGTCCCTGTTGAAATTAGTAGTATTTTTTTAATGGCTTCAAAAGGTTAGGGTCTGGTCCTAGGATAGTAAGTCTATTTCATGAACAAAATGGTTGTACCGCACATGTCAGATATCAATAAGTTACATAAGGAATGACTAGCTAAGGACATGAAGACCGATGAATTGTGCCAGGCACCTTTACCTGCCCCTCATTTTGCTTAGCTAATTAGCCAAAAAGCACATCTCATCCAGCACAGTGAGCACTATTCAGAGTGCAGGTGCCACCTGGTGAGCTGCAAGGGAAAGATGCTGCAGTAGAGACAAGTGATACGGGTCCAGCTCAGACCCATTAAATTCCATTAATGCAGGTGCAACACCAATCAAACTGGCTTTGCTGTGTTTTGTGTTCAGACTCATTTTTATATTCTTTAGTACTGAGCCCGAAGTTACAAGTCCTGGGTCAACTCTGTGACAAAGCACAGACTCATTGCAGCTGAGGAAGGCAATATTGCTCCTCATCAGTTTAGCACATCAGAACCAGGTAGATATTCCTTATGCTCCTCCATCCTCCTGGGTACAGCAACAGCCCTGGTTCTGCAGGACCATGCTATCTCCTGTTCAGAGCTTGGGCAGCCTCTGCTATGCTCTCCAGAGCACAGGTTATTTACTTGAGCTGCGTGTAGAATGAAATCATCTTGAACTTGGTGCTGTTCCTACAACAAAAACCCTCACAGAATACGGAGCGCAATTCAAAGGCGTATTCAGCATTACCTGCCCAGTGATTCCAGGACCATGTGCCCATAGCACTGGATTGGCTCCAGTCCACAGGGCTTATGAGATCTGATTCTGAGCCTTGTTGTAGTGCTTAACAGTACTTAACCTGGATTTGGTCTGGAAACTTGCCACTTCATTTGCATTAATCAACTTTGGCAGCACAAACCTGTATTATTATTTTCTCGCTTCTTTCTGTTTCTCTTCACCTCTAAGTTTCCCTGTTTTCCTTTCCTAGGTCACTTCCCCCCCCGTGCCACTCCCTTTACCTCCCTACTTTTCCATTGTATCATCCCTAACCAATCCTGGAAGCAAAGGGACGTATTCTATCCTTGCTCTGACCAGTTGCGCACTATCAAAAAGGAACTGCTGAGGGATTTTCATAAAGGAGCACTGAAGGTAGCCTCTAGACCCTGGGGAGAACTGTTTACAGCATTTCACGACTTCCAAGGATTTTTCTAAATGCATCATATAAGGTTGCGATATCACACCACTGACTTTTCAACAGATTCCAAACTTATCTCAGCAGGAAGTTAGTCTTATTAAAAAAAATAGAAGGATGTGACATTAAACTGGATAGAGATTAAGAATTCTTAGCAATAATTCATTAGATATTAAGACAGGGTTACATGATCTATGCATTCCATTATTTTTATGAGATCTACTCACAGATTAATTCCCACTAGCTGTGCATCTGTAATTGAGATGGTCTGGGGGTAGGCTATGGAAGTAAACAATTCAAAAGAATTGTAGTTTCACTGCTCAGAATCGTGTATAGTGCTGTTTCTCTTCACAAAGCCAGTCTTAGTATCAAATATTTTCAATTTTCTGTCTTAGCACAAGATTCCAGACCTTAATGGAACCCAGAAAACCTTGATATTAGGACCAATTTTCTAAAAGCATCTCCTGTAATTACCTCACAGCACAGAACCTGCTCAAAAGTGCAAAGCAGGTCAGGAGCTCCCCATTGCTATGCAACCTTTCCCACCTGTAGGCCAGCAGACCAAATAACAAAAGGTCATGGCAATTTCAGCTTGTGCTGTTACCACTTGTTGGGACACTGGCTCTTTGTTCAGCTGCACGCTGGTGAGCAGCAGTGGTGCCCTCTTTACCTCGTGGTGCTTTAAATCCAGCCTGCATTTACTATTCAAATGTGTAAGCAGCCATGCGAAACACAAAACAGCACCGTTTCAGAGCCTCTGCTACAAATTCATGTTTGCTAATTTCTTTGTAAGAACACAGTCACCAGCCAGATCCCCAAACACTGTTTAATATAAAATGAACACGTAATCCCTAGTGTGATGCAAGGTTATTTTTCCAGAGGATTTGGAGTCTTTTTAATTCTTTGGAGATATTTCATGTGTCACTCATGAAGATAAAATTACCTGTGCTCTATTTTTCCATTTTTCTGAGACTACATTACTCCACCTCACCCCACCAATAAAAAAAAATCCTTTATGTAAACAGTTTCACTACTGTTTCGTGTTTGAGAAACTAATGCAATTTTGAAACTAATTATGCCATTTTCTCTTTCTGGTTTGTCTCTTTTCCTTAAAATCCGATCTTACAAATCACTTGGCCATTAGCCAATAAAATTTGCAGTATTATGATTCTGTAGGTGTTTCACAAGCCTTTAAGTACATTTTTGAGGTTAGCTATTAAGCTAATCTCTGAGTACGATGCAGTGGAATATTAATGGAACTATTTTGGAATTGTAAATAAATGTGTTTGGAGCAATCTAGATGAAGAGCGGAACGATAAAAATGGTTATAAAAATCTAATTAACATTTTAACTGTATAAAGCTTGCTGATACAAAAGAATAGTCTCAGACAACAGATAAAGTTAAATATTCCCATGTGGGTTTCCTGCAGATGAAACACTGCTATCAATATTTAATGGAATGTGTCAGAATTTACCATCATTTGAAAGAATGCAAATTGAGGTTACCATAGAAATCACCTTGGCAGATTCCTGCACAAAATGCAACACAAACTACCCCTGAAGCATCCTCAAAGGAGTTAGATAGATCTGTGTCTGTTACCCTTTCATGTAGTTTCTTAAAATGAAGGAGAAAAGGCTTGAGTCTGTGTTTGTGTAAATATTCCTTATGAAAAACTATTAACGAGTAATGTTAAACAAGAGAAATAAGAAAAGAGTTCTCTTCTAAACACTTTCATATTGCAGATTCCTGAACTCAGTTCATGCAGCAGAATAAATAATTGCAGTGAATAGATTGGTAAAATGTCTCCATATAGTTAAGAAACATGACATACTAAAATTCTCTCATCAATTTTTATATCAAACTTTTCCAAACCTTTTCTCTCAAGATTCCCTACTGTCAGCTTTCAGTTTGTCTTTACACTGCCTAAATACAAGTAGGTTCACATAATATAATTTGGACAGTTCTCAGGAAAAATTTTGTTGTTTTCATGTTTTTCCTCAATGAGAAAAATATGTATGTTCTTAAATGTCTATCTCCACACAAAGCTATTTATCAATGAAATTTGTCACTTCAAGAAGCAGCTATATGCCTAACTATCCTATCAATTTTATAAGGTCTGTAATCTAGAATATAGAATCCTTCCCAAGCTTCTACAACCTCTTTTGAAACCTTTTCCTCGTAGGTCTTGCCCAACATGCTAAACTGGAGCTAATGAGCATCTTTAGAATGCTGCATTTCCTCTCAGCTTCTCAGAAAAAGCAACATGTGAGAAGCAGCTAAGTGCTCCTGAAATACTGAAGACCAAAAGTTGATCAAAACCTCCTCTTGGTGAGAAAAAAATACATAAATATAATTTATTGTCTTTCAAAACTGAGTGAGAGACCTTGAAGGCAATTTGCAACAATAAAAAAGTGCCGCTTCTGTAAGTTATTCTGAAATGGTTTAGAAAACATTATTGTAAAACGCAGCTGGAATCTTACCTGCTAACACACCTCAGAACCTTATCTTCTACTCTTATTATTCATATTTGAAGTAGGCAGTGTATTTTACTTCTTAGTAAACATAGATACACTGATTCTTGTAATGGTCTTATACTAAAAATATCTAAATTCTGATGTTTTCTCTTTACCTTTCAGAGGTTATACATGCATTCAGGTAATACAGTAAAGCACAGTACATTATAGTTTGGGTTTATTGTCTGGTTGGGTTTTTTTTTTTTAATTAATCAAGATCTAACAGAAAACCATATGTAAAATGGCATAATTTCTCCTTTATAAAAAAATCTGCAGTCTAATATGTTGTCCACCTCTTCACAAAACATAAGCCAAAGGAGGAAATTTTTCAAAACCTCATATTGATGGCCTGGAGGAGGTGTACCAGGCTATACCTTTGACTAAAGAAATTACCATCTTCCTACTACAATTGGATCATTATACAGCAAGGTCTAGATATGCATGAGGCCAAGAAGAAAGGCAAGAAAAAGTCTGTTTCTAGGAGGAAAAAAATCACTAAGAGTCCCACTATCTGACTCTGGTATTTTGAAAAGTTCTTCCAGGGACAGGCTGTAATCCCTTCAAATGTGATAAGCATAATGCAAACATCTAGGCAGGTGATTTTCCCACAGGAATTTTCTGGAAATATTCATTATTTCTTTCTTCAAGACAGTTGATCTAAAAGAATCTAGTCAGGCTTTTTGTCTGGATATACTTTGATGCTTTCTCCCCATATTTTGCTTCACTAGGTGTCACACACTGCAACAGGAGCTAAACCACTTCTTACCTTCCTCCTGGAGAACTCCACAACAGCATATGGCACCAATGACAGCAAGTCCTGGATTGTCATACATCTAAGCTAAACTACCTTTTTGTTACTTTTGTTCTCCCTGACTCTGCTCTATAGTGCTTTGAGGGCAAAAGGGATGTCTTGTCTGACTACACTGGTGTACACTGCCTTTCACTAATATTTTGCTATATAAACTCTTACAAAATCCTTGTGACTTGTTGAGATCCTGTAACTACTACTGCTGATGACTGAGTTACTGGGTAATCCTGCTGACCCAATGTTACCTGGAAATACTGATGTTCTTTAAGTCTCAGAAATATGTCTTTGATAAAATATCTGACCAACACGACAATTTTGTGTTGCTCAGTTAAATGGAACAACTTGAATCTTCATGCAGTCATGAAACAAGAATCCTTTTACATACTGCTCCTCTGGTCACGCTTGGTACTCAACCTGGCTCAAAGAGAAGAACTGGCATGTAAAGCAGAACACATTTCTTTCAGTGTCACTACCCTAAGAAGGGAAAACTTGAAAATTGACAGGAAAGGTTACTCACAGGAAATCTGACCATTTTTGTACAATTATGGGTGATTCAAAGACATTTTTAAGTCTCTTTTTTTTTAATGTGGGTGGTATCTTTGATCTCAGATTGTAACTACTTTATGCCAATGCATAATGGACTGAATGCTTTATATGCCTTCTGAGATGCCAAATGGATGAAAAAGCATAGATGGAAATTCATGTCTGCTGTGAAATGACATCTAGAACATATTGTCATACCAACCTCTCTATACATTATGAAAATAAAATATTTTCTTAAGCATTCTGAAATATTTTACTCATTGTTTCCTTTGTCTTGCTTACATAGCTATCACCATTTAGTAGTATGCTACTTTCTTTTATCTGGAAGAAAGGAAGGACTAAAGGCTCCTTCTAAGGCTACTTCTGCAATCAATGTTAATGCTTCTCTTTAAACAAATTGAGAAAAAATCAGTTTGGTCCTCTGGAATCAAAGATCCTGGAGACATAGCAGTAACATCTCCCTGTACATAGAATTCTGTTTTCTTAGCTAAGCTTTTAGACTTGTAGAAAAAACTTGGGTGGTTTTGGAGAATTATACTTTCAGATGCAGTTACTTTTAAAGAAACACAGTTTAGCTATAGCATGATATACACAGTTAATATAAGTAGGATGCCAAGCAATTTATCTTGTGGATTAAGAAAGAAAACGTTTGCTTTCATTTTTTTTTTATCAAAATGAAAAATACCAGTAAGGCTAGATTTTGTCCCATGTGTCTGTTGCAGCAGAAGCAAAGCTGCAAACTCATCTAAACAGGAACAATCTGAAAGACACCTGAGGAGGTGGGAATACAGTAATTCTTTTCTCCTGCTGTAAACCCCACTAGCATATGGAATTGATGCAGACTAAGGCCTAAATCCAAAGCCTGAGGGATTCAGAGTGCTGTTCATCTCTCTTCTCAGGAATATGTCTATGTTCCAGCATAGAGACACTATCTACAGACCAAATAAAGCCTTTCCTAGACAAATACATTTATCAAATACTTGCAAATGCAGTCACAGGAACCAGTCATTATGAAATAATTTTGTATTAACATTGCATCAAAACAAAGTTGACAGGTGTGACACAGGTTCCACAGCTGCTCCACTCCTGGAGCAGAATCTAGACACCAGCAAGGGTTCTTGGAAGGGAATAGACACCCAGTCTTAGGTAAATGAGTCAGCTGGCTGTGACAGGTGGTGAAGTACCAAACTCAAAAAAGTAAACCCACACTCTAAATACTGAAGTTCAGGTGTCTCACTCTGTAGCTGGGACTGACCCTCATGTTTATGTAGCATTTTTTCAAACAGAAGCTTCCTTCCAACAGCAGGGAACAGCTGTCAGGTGCTGGACATCCTGCCAGTTCTTAAGGAACCAGAGCCCAGAGCAGAGATGGTCCTTTCCTAATATTACTGTGTGATGGAACGCTATATACTGAAGTTTCTGTCATACTTGTTCTACCTCCGTGTTTTCAAATCTGTACAATAATTTGGTTTGGTTTGGTACAATAATTTGGTTGTTCCAACAGTGGCCCTAACACCATCTAGTCCCAGCTATAGGACCAAAACTATTGTTAGAGGAGGTACCTCAGGACAAGCTCTGAACACTTCCAGAATGCACATAACCAAACCCCTTTGGGGAGCCTATTCCAGTGCTGGAGCACAAAAGGGTGATCTTTTTATTTCTTCCATGCATCTTGTTGGAATTTCCCTTCCTGAAGCTTGGGACAGTTGCCTCTTGCCCTTTTGCTGGTTCTGTGCTCTGATCCCTTTAGTTGAAGACGATACCTAGATTTTCCCTTAGCCTTCTCTCTTTAAACAGAGGTGTCCTAACCCCCCCTTAGACAACAGGACTTTTCAGGACTTATAAGAAACCTCATTAAATTTCCTCCCTTCCTGAGTACCTACCTACTTCTCTGTGATTGCTGTTGAACCTAAACAGAAATTGTATATAAACTACACATGAAAATGAGTGTGCAGTGACACATAAAGGAAGTCAGAGAGGATGTATGACATTCTTTCCTCAAAAAACAATGACCAGGAGTTTCTGAAAGTCTTCATTTTTCATGTTGTGAAGATAAAACTGTTCATTTCCATTTTATCAGTAAAATTAACTCCTTTTAAAATTTCATAAAGCTTTGTATTTTAATAGTAAAACTTATCATTGCAAAACCATTATTAAATGTATGTGTAGAAAAACAGCACTGTTATTTGTATGGAGCCCAACTCGATAACAGAACTTCCTATATCTGTTGAAAGATTTATTTTCAGGCTCATTTACCCTTGGACTGATAGAAAAGCTTCACAGAATTCTCTGCCTAAAACAGCCTTGGAATATAAATGTAGACTCAAGGGAGAGAAGAAAGAAGAGCAAAAACAGGGCTGAGCTGAACCTTCACTTGAGTAGGAGCAGACATCTGAATTAATCTCCCGCTGCTAAACAAGAACATAAACTAAACTAATCAAGAAAGGATAAAAAGGTTGGATTTGAAGTTGAACCTTAAATTCAGATTTAATCCAAACACTCTAAAGCCAAAGCAAAACTGATTGCTTGAAATGAAACATAGTGTTCTGTGTGCACCGTTATACATTGCAGCTGGAAACAGTTGAAATTTCCCCCAGATCAGCATGAGAGAGAAAGGAAGAGGAGAAAAATCTATTTGGGTATAAGAAGCAGCAAACAAAGATATGCTAAGTCACCTATTAACAAGTACCCCATGCCTGATCAGTGTAATGAAGCTGGGCATTATTTTTTGATGTGTCTGGCCCTGTCCAAGGTTTAATCCTAAAGCTCTTTCAAAGAATATTATATTTCTGTAATTTTGGAGAAAGTTGTGATGATTTTGGTCATGATCAGAACTGCATACCATTCTGCCTTGAGATCTGAGCATCTTCTGCTTTATCAGTTACACAGACTGAGACACAGAATACAGCCAAATGGAAGAAAGTTGGAATTCTAGACTATGTGTCAGGTTGCACCTATGTCTAGTTAAGGATGTCTACAGATGAAACTGTATACATCACTTTTGCAGTGCAACTGATTTCTGAATCACTGATTTCTGCACACTAACTTTTCTGGAAGAACAAGTATTTGATTTCATTCCATGGACGCAGCTACTGGCTATCTCAATTGTTAAAAAGATATATTCATAACTTTTTAGAAAAAAACAAATTCATGTTGGATATAAATAATGAAAGTTGATGTATAAATCATTGCTTTGGTCTCCCATCAACTATGTCTACCATTTTAGGCTCCCACATGCCTGTTTTTCATAATCTTTACTAAAACTCTTCCCTTCTTGGTTGAACTGAGGTAGTATTGCTGTAAGAAACACTGTATACAAAGTGCTCCTTGGTAACACCACTCTGAGCAGTGCTCCGCAGCATCAGTGCTGTATCTCCAACATTCCCCCCTCACCAACAGACTGAGGGTGGCAAAAGCTTGGGAGGAGGACAGCCAGGACAGCCAACCCAAACCTGACCAAAGGTCTAACATCACTTGCTGATGGAAAGTAAAGAATAAAATTTTTTTGTGGATTTTTTTCTTTCTTTGTGCATATGTAACCTTTTGCTTTTTACTTTATTAAACTGCCTTATCTCAACCTACAAGGATTTTATTTCTCTCTTATTTTCTTCCCCCTTCTTGCTGAGATGAGGAATGATAGAGGGCCTTGGTGGGGACCCGTTGTCCAGCCAAGGGCAACTCATTTCACCACAGTTACAGACACCTGAAACTTTACAGTCCTCAGCTAAGTCCCCTTAAGGCAAATGTGTAACAGCACTTCTTGCACCCTTGGGGGAAAAGAGAGGTCTCAGAGATTTTTCTCATGTGTTGTCTTCTCTGTGGTCTCTTTCTCTTATGCATTTTCTGATTGACAGATTTGTCTTGTTGCACTTCATAAGAAAATTTCAGGGTTAACCTGTCTGAAATATTACTGCTAGAACAGTAGGGAATCCACTTTCCCAAAATTACCGTGATGAAAAATAGGCTTGATTCTTTCTGTTTTCTCAGGCACTCATCATGAATGGAAACAAAATTTCATCTTCTAATGCTAGAGGAAAATTATATGGAAGATTGCCTTTATGATACTGAACCAGAAGGGAAGTATGAATCAAAAGAAAATTACTCCTATTTTGAGCATGGCCCATGCTAAGTGCAAATCCTTGTACCAGGTGGGAAGTACAGAAGCTGAGTTTGCCAGATTATGTTGTAGGTCTTGGTTTTGTCTCTAGCTGGCATAAGCCAGCATTGCTGGAGCAAGGAGGGCAGAAACTCCACGAAAAACTTAGAATGAGTCATAACTCTGTGTCTGGCTCGTCCTGTGATTCTACAGATATATCATACTTCTCCTAAGGGTTGTTGTCAAATAACTAAAAAGAGAGAAAGTTACTTGGACTTCAGAGGGATTGGGTATGATATGCAAACTAGAAACATCCCAGAAAAATTCAGGTGATGATAGATCAGAAACTTCAAGGCTTCATCCTAGTATTAAAGCCTGGCTAAAAAGGAACTCTTTCCTGTAATTCTGTTTTATGCAGTACCATTGAATTCTTGTAAAAAGACTTATGTAGAAGTACAGTCTACATCTCTGCCAGATCACACTTTGAATCGTGTTCTCTTCAAAACAGTAACTTTGTGTGTTTTGATGTTTTTGTGTAAAATTATTTTGTAATTAGAACTTTCACAGAACATCCATATATCTTTGATTTTTTCTAAAATAGCTAGAGACTGCTGATTACATCACAAACAAATGTAGGCTATAGAAACCAGAGTTCTGCTCCCATCTCCTCTCAGAATCTGTGGAAACACCATCAAGCTGATTCCAACATAAATAGTGCTTGGAGAAAACAACGCACGTCAGAATATTACTTCATTGTAGAAGTTTATGCGCTGTACTTTGCTTAATAATTAACTGCATAATGACCTAAAAATTTTGGCAGATAAGAGAGAAAACAGTTCCAGTTTGTAGACAAGTGTACATTTGAGAAAGTACCAGTAATGGTGATTTATGTGGTTTAATGGAGTTTGACAGAACTTCTGAAAACTTTTTCTTTATGATTTTGAAGCTTGAGCCCTAATTAATCAAAAATACTAAATAAATGACTGCAAGAGCAGGTGAATAGAAAGCCTCCATTTCATTACGTTAAATTTTCTTTAAAATTGTATCACATAAAAAAACTAATGGAGAAAAACTGTTATAAAAAATCCCATTCTTGGGCATCCAGCAAGATGAAATATGTTTTCAGTACTCAGTTCTTAAAATGTAAACTATTAGATGAATACAATAAAAAATGGATGAGTTTATTTAAACACTATGTAATCTATCAAGAGGTCTACCTCTCTGTTCAAGCCTGTACAGGAAGATTTTAAACCCATTACCCTTCCATCCACAGTCCAAATAAAAGCATTTTTCTTCATAAATGTGTACATTAAAAAGAGAGAAGGTGTTTTTCCTCCTCATCTTCTTGGGAAGGAATAACAGAGCTGTTTAGTGTGAAAAGTGCAATTTTTCACTCCAAATATGAATTGTTTGCCGTAAGAAAGTTTTCAACTTTTCAAATTGCCTGTCTTGATATCAGATGCCCACAAACAGTGTACTCAAAACACCATGATAACAAACTCACTGAAGACCCCATCCTGCCTTAGCTGTTCCCAGTTATGAACTTCTCCCCATTTGAATATAGGTGTTTGAGAGTTTTCCATTCCTGGATGGAATTGCTCCAGAAATCCTTTCAGCACTAGTAGAGCTGAATGAAAATCCCAGTGAGATGTAAGGATATTCATTAACTATTTATCTAGTTTTCCATAATTTCTACCTATGTTATGATGAGTCTTTGAAGGACAGTTATTTAATTGCACATGGAAAACAAAGGGCACAGCAATTTTTCATCTGACAAGAGAGTCAGGGAAATAGATTTAGTACTATATAAAAAGGAAGCATTGCAAGAAAGAGTCAGCATTGGTGACAGCTTCTTCATTTTATGACAAGTAACTCTTGTTGGTATGTAAAGTTTTATACACTCCTAATCTGTTCCAGCCCCAGCATAAAAATTAACCTAGGAGCAGCTAATTTAACCAGTTTTGGAAAACAGTTCAATCAAACTGAACATTGTTTTCCCTCAATGTTTAAGGTCTTATTTTCTCACTTTTGCAAGAAGTAAATGGCCAAAGTTTCTGGCTGAAACAGCTTGGTTCCATCACCTTGTCCACATGAGAGGCTGCAGAAAGGTACAGCTGGAAGCAGCAGTACTGGAAGGAGAGCTGTTTTGTTGGCCCAAAAAACTGACTGGAGGCACCAGCAAGGAAGACAGCAGCTTTCAGTTATTTTACTGCCAACAGCTGACAGTGGGGTATTGTTCTCAATGTGTTTTTTAAGACATCTGTATCACTCAATAGAACAGACTTAATTTCATTGAGAATTAGTACAATAACATAATTTGACCATATTTACAGAAGAATCTCTAAAGTACAAGGGAATTGAAGCAGATCCACTCTAAGGAATGCAAAATGCAAAAGCAAAAGTCTAAGAACATTTACCATATTTACTAGGAAGTAAAGACCACTCTGGGTCTAGAAACAGGTCTTCAGCTTCTACATATACAAATCATTATAAACAGTTTTTTTTATAATAATGTGAATGTGGGTCTGGTCTGCCAGTTAAGTATTTAGAGAAATCTTTGTTGGTTTTTTTCTATGCAAGAAAATACACCATTGAACTCTGAGTTAAATAAAATATCAAATTATTTTCAGAGCATGCTATACATTTCTGAATCAGTCATGATTAGGCAGATTTTAAATAAAATTTCAGAAGCCCCATAACTTCTTTTCCCTGACTAGAAAATTAAGTTAATATTTCCAGAAACCAATAAAAGAAAGGCAGCTGAAGTCACTGGGTGTCTCTCTGGGTGATTACAATGAGCTTTGTATCCTGCCCCTTGTTCAAATATCCATATGCAGAAAATTAGGGTTGGACACTGACATATGTTTTCTGTGAATGTTCATTGCTGGCAAATTGGCTGCATGACTCTTCATAGAAACTGAAGTCATCTAAGAGTCACAAATATATTTATTCAAAATTTGAAATGCATATCAAATTTATTTGACCTTCTGATCAGCTGCTGAAGGATAGAAAAGCTTAGTTCTACAGAAAAAAAGTAAATTTCTCAGTGCAGACCATACTGTATGTTTGCACTGATATTTCCCTGCATTGAAGTTAGATTAGAGCTCTTTTCAACCTATGCTTTTTTATGATTTTTAGTTAAATTTTGAATTCTCACCTCTGATAAATATATGTAGATTTTTGATTTGCACAGGCATGATTGTAGGTCTGGAAGCAGCCTTTCAAATTATAATATTGAAGCATTTAAAATTTGCATCAGTAAGATATGAACAAGATAACACCCAAATAAGTGAAGATCTATTCAATTACTTTAAAATAAGTCTTCAACAGATATAGTGACATTACAGTTCTCAAATCAGTGATTATTAAGGACAACCATAGGTCAAGTGTTTATATAAGCTACTTACAGGCTCCTACAGATACATCATACAATAGACAGTGACTACTTCTTTTCATCAATATTTTAAGCATGTCCTCTGAAGGAATTATAAAAAGTATGTGGAGAGATTTCTGTCCAATTAGATTTACTAGGAATGCATGTATATATTTGATTTTGTAGAGTTTCTGTAGGTTTGTACAGTATTAACACTAGGTCATATTCCTTATCTCAGTGGTGGAATTGCTCCAGGGATAGAGGTACAACATCCTGGTGTCCTGAAAGGATAAATTCTTGCAATCTTGCTCCAAAGAATGGGAGCAGTGGCTTAGGGTGCATCTTTCCAGATGCGTTCCCTCTCAGAACTTCCAGCCAGTCATTGAATCTCCAAGGAAGGGTGCCATTACAAGCACGCCCTCCCAAGTGGAGAATCTATTCATAAATGACTGCATTGTTTTTCATAAAGGGACAGGAAAATACATCTGGCCTTCGGAGAGCTGTTAAATCAAATACATTTTTTCTAGTAAGTCTTTATAGAGAAAACGGCTAGCAGAAAGGATTCTTGCATGAAGTTATTGTTTTTTAAGCATAAATCAATGACTTTTTGTACAGCACTTGGAACAATCTTGGTGGCCTGATATACTCAATTTAGAAGGAAGGTCCTAGCTGCTAGTTAGTTTTTAAGTGCAAGAATCATTCTAACTCTGAAGTCAATTTCTGTGTAACAGAGACAGCTACTGAGCAAGGCTGGTTAACAAAATAAGGCAGCAAAATTCAGGATAGGTTTTGATGATGTTTGATGAGGTAACATGCTGCCACAAATTACATACAAAATAATAAATACACATATATTTAGGTTTTTAAAAATTAGAACCATGTAATATTTTTTGAAAGAAAATGTAGTTTGCACTGCTTTAGTATCAAATATTTACTAGATAAAACTGGGACTGAAAAGTCAATAACTCATCAGAGAAAAAGCAAGAATAAAAATCTTCAGGGACTTCAGATAGGACAACCAAGGCACATATACAAATCAATAATTTGCAACATATACAAATTATTGATTATACTGGGCTGATTATAAATCTTTCTATTGTGAAGATCCAATAAAAAATTTGCAGCAAGGATATTACAAGCTGTCTTACTAACACACTTTTCCTCTTTGAATATTTTACTATTATAACATTTTTAGGAGATGTATCTTTAATTAGCATTTACAAAATCTTTTTTTCACTAAGGATGTATCATATCACCCTATCAATTACTAGACCATATCTTCCACAGTGAGTCCCCTTTCAGCACTGTGATATCTCTAACAACCAGTCACAAAATGCCCCTTATTATTTTCCAGTCTGTTAAAGTTTATTTGTGAAGCCAAATGAGCATCACGTGCAAACTGCCTCAGCCAAGATAGAAAGAACCAACATAAAGTACATAGTCCCAATATAAATGAAACCAACTGGGAATTACTTCAGCATTCAGATTCATGGCTCTAAAGTCTCCTGGATTAGTGTAGCAGGAATAGTCAAGGATTAAGCAATGTGTTACCAAGGGAATAGCCATCATGTCCCAGAAGAAACACTGAGAATCAGTGCAATCATCTTGTGGAGGAGCTGGAAAGATAAATGGAAAGATTTAAAGCATAAGCTCTACACAGAAAAAAATGAAATTAATACTAAAACCACAAATGGAAAATATTTTAATGTAACTAAAATGCTCATTAAAGATCTGAACATATAACTCTCTGCAGTATTTGTTACAGTGTTCGACTTTGTCCCAGAGCACTAAAAAAATTCAATTCATTAATTGAAACATAATATTAAGTCAAAGACTAGACTAGCAACATTTCAAAGATAATTAACCCATTTAGAATAAGAATAAGGACAAGTTCTCTCTGAAAGTTTTAAATATACAGAAGTTTTAAATACATTTTAGTTCATATGTCTTCCAGCTTCCAAAGAAAAATTTGGTAGCATTTTTGCACAGGACTGTCAAAACACACACATGCAGCTACAATTTACTGATTTTTGTTCCATTGATATTCCACTAGTATCTTTAAAGTGAAGATGATTTTGGCCACCTGTACTTTTTGAAGGTATTCTACACAGAATGAAGTAAAATAAAAGCCAGGCAAATCATTGGAGGTCACATTTTTCCTTGCTATGTGTATTGGGTTTATCTGGCAAAATTGCAGTATCAGAGAGTCTGGAGTGCTGAATTCTTTTGAGAAGACACCTGGCTTTGTTTGAGAAGCCAGGATCTGGCTCTATGTTGGGCAGAGCCAGTTTTAGTCAGCTCCAAAATGGAAAAGACACTGGCCAAAGCTGAGTCCATCATCTGTGTGGGTGGCACCTCTGGGAAAGCACTTCAGAAAGTGTGAAAAAATGCTGTGCAGCAGCTGCGAGAGAGAAGGAGTCCAAACTAGAGCAAGGGCAAGTTTGTGAGGAATTGTCTTCTGCGCAAGGGACTCATCTTGGAGCAGGGGAAGAGTGTGAGAAGAAAGGAGTGGCAGAGAAAAAGAGTCATGGATTGATGGTAATCCTAACTCCCCCTCCCCTGTGTTGCTCAGGGAGAGAAGGTAGAAGGGGTGGCAGTGAAGCTGAGCCCAAGAAGGACAGCATGGTGAGGTGGTTCTAACCTAATTTCTCACTGTCCTACTCTGCTATTTATTGGCAATAAATTGAACTAATTTCTCAAATGAAATCTGTCTTGCCCACAACAGTAATTGCTGAGTGATATCCCTGTCCTTATCTGAGCCCACGAGATTTATTCATTGCATTTTCTACCCCTGTCCTGCTGAGGAGAGAGAGTGATAAAGCAACTTGAGGGGCTCCTGGTGCCTTGTCAGTGTTAACCACCACACCATGACACAATTATAAAGATTTGTTTTTACTCCTTTCATAATAGATTTACCTATACCTTGTGCTTTCCTTCTGAGAGGTATGTGATTGTTACGTCAGTACCACTTTCAAGCTATGTTATATCATAGAGGCAGAAACTGGTTCAGATACTGAGTAAGAAGCTGAGAATCCAAGCTGCTCTTTTGGGCTCTACTACTGAGTCCTCATAGGAGTCATTATTCCTCTGTACCCTCAATTTTATATCTTCAAAAATGCACTAATGGCACTCATTTTCTAATAGTGCCCTGATGAGAAATCATGTAAAAGTAACAAATATTCAAATATTTTATTAAGTATATGGCACCAATATTGAAGAAAGTGTAAAGTAAAGCAACTTTACATATTTTAAATAATGTCACATTGGGAAGGACATTGACATAATAGCAATTGAATAGACACAAACGAATGCCAGACCAAAGCTGATAATCTTTAAGCCTTCTTAAAATGTAGTTTTAGAGTGGGCCATGACACCAATAATCATCAAATCTGGACTGGCAAAGGGCACCGCTTACTGATGTCTCTCATTGTATTCTGTCATTTATTATTTTGAAGAACCATATAGACACTGCAGTGCAGGTATCTTTATTTCTGATCTGTAAGGTTTTGTTTTTCAGCTGTCACTTACAGCTGTGTGCAGTGACATGGCTCTCACAAGGTAAAAGGCAGCCCAAAGGTACATTCACCTTGTCAACAGCCACAATCACACATGTTGGTACAGTGTAGGTCTCCATCACCATCTCATTTCTTGTAAAATTGAGATTAGTGTAAGAAACAAAAAGTCTCAAGTGCTCATTATCATTAACTTTATATACTTATTGTTAAAGCACTTCAGGAATAAAAAGTTGGTAAGTCTTAGCCTAACTGGTATCTCCGCATTTACTAGCTGGTAATTTGGGGATTTAAGCTTCTTCTAGACCTAGTTCCTGAAGGCATGAATGCCATAACCTCCCACTCTGCTACTCAGAGACACTCATACCCTTTAAAAGCACTCAGCTTTTTTAATCAGCTTTTGGCTGATTAGGATAACAGCAAGTTAAAGTACAAAAAACTCTGCAGCCCACACTTAATACATTTCATGGGCCTGATTCTAGCTGTGGCTCAAAGCACGAAGTGCTTCACCATCTCCTGGTAGCTCGAGGGGCAGGATGGCCACCACAGCCAAGTCTGCTGTGCCCAGACTGAGCAGGAGCTGAGATGAGCTGGGTGCACAGATCTCACCTGGCTGCCCCAGGCCCTTGTGGGGAGTTGGTTTAATGCATTCATGGGTGGAGGTTTGCACATGATTACTGGGTCTGGCAAGCATTTGGGTTTGAGGATGAACTCAGCTCCTCGTAAATATAGAGTGTACACTTATTTGGTGACAGCCTGGTTCACAAGATAATGTCACCTTTTGGTGTACATAGCCATGTTTTATTCTGGTAGTAAAACAAAGCTGCCAGTATAGTGGAGAATGGATCTAGGGTGCTTAATTTTTTTTCTCCTTCTGTGTTACAAGAGTATGTTGGGATTTTCTTAGCTGGAAGATATTTGCTTTTTTCTTAGTGATGATCTCCACTAAACAAATACAATGTTACCTTTGAACAACTACTCCATTATTTGTTGCACAGTTGCAATTATCTGTCTTGACAGATAAGGGACAGAAACACTTAACAAAATTATCACTTAACAGGTAGGGTTGTCCAACATATCACTGCCTAAATGTCAGGAAAAATGCAGTTGTTTTGAGCACAAATACAGATTTAGAGGTTGCGTATTTCATAAACTGCACAAGGTTTTTCAGAAGTTTACAGAAAATTAAATAAATATGTTTTAATCAAATCATGCCATTTTCAGAAAACTGGGCTGCTTTTTTTCTAACGTGGGGAGGAAATTCAGGACAGAATTTGTTCTGGAATAATTTACATAGGTATAGATTTCCTGTGTGTATATAAATAACTCAGTTACACACCCTTTCAGAAATATTCAGCTCTACCTTTGTTTAAGATCAGTGTAGGCAATATATGAGGAATCATGGAAAACATTTGGCCTTCAACATAGCTAAGCCTGGGTGGATCCAAGTTCAGCTGGGGTCTGTGCTCTGAGCGCAGAAGAGCTGGAGGGAGGTGGGCTTCTCACCAAAGTCTGAAGAAAACCATGGCTATGAAGACTGGACCGAAGCCTTTCTCCATTCCCCCTTCAAGTTAAGACTCTGTGAAAGAAGGCACTGAATAAGTGGGCAATGGAGGCAGAAAGGCAACCTGACAGCTGATGGTTAGAGACTCTATTTAGAACAGGAGACACATAGACTCTGCCACAGCTCTCAAATTTTTGTCAGAAAGTACCTTCAGTTCATGTGTGCTCTACAGTGACAGAGAAAACTCTGTTACTGACGAACTCGTGTTTTAAAAGAAAGCAACAAGATGCAAACAATTAATTTTTAAAAATTTAAAAACACTTAGAAACTGACTGAAATGAACCCTTTCTCATAAGTAATAAAAACATAAAAAATACCTCATAGAGTATTGTTTGCAAAATAATCTGTGCAATTAGATCAGAAAAATACTAACTGCATATGGTAACACCAATATTTTTGCACTCAAGAAATTACTGGAGAAACAAATAAGGAAAGAAACAAGACGGATTAATTATATAATTGATCTAATGCAACCTTCCAAGGAATAATTGATATGCTCTCATTACCATAACAACTAATTCACATGACAAAACTGATACATGACACCTTCTTAGAAGCCAGTAAAAAATCACTACTAATCACGTCATTCTGCATTATGGCAAATCGGATGAATAAAAGCCTATTTGTAAAGCATTAAATATCATCATTTTTCATAGTTCTTTGAATGGAATACTAATGGACATCACAGTTAAGAGTGAAATGTCTCTGAAAAGAAGTCCCAACATAATACAAGATTCATAACTGTGAAAAATACAAGGTCTACAGATACATCAGTGTAATAGGTGATTTTTTTTCTAAACTGGAAGAGAATTCAGAATAGTCATTAAAACAAGGTTCCAACAGGATTGCCATGCCGTGGACAGACATTAGCCAGTTTCAAATGGAAATTTGAATAATTCTAATTTCAGTGCTTTGCATTTTCATATTTTGAAGTGATTAAAAACACTAAATTAATTACATTACAATGACTTTAAGTGGGGCAATATTATCATTGACTTCCCAGGAGGGAAGCTGCTTTCACAATACATTTTCTTCCGTTTTACAATCATCCTGAGAAGTTCCTACAGCCATGGAAAAGGCAGTAGCTTTTAAGAACTCGAGAGAGGAAAAAATGCATTAGTTAGGTATCCTTAAGAGGGGCAAAGAATGACATTTTAAAAGGTTAAATTGGGTAAATTAATTGGCAGCACCAGGTGGAGATATAAGTCCAATTTAACAAATAACAACTTTTTCATACACTTCCAAAGCATTTTGTAACACTCTTCAACTGGTTCTGGTAGCTGTTCTCTGGTAGACTTAGAAGGCTCTCTTCCATCAGATGAGGAAAAAGGAACATAATTTATTCAAATGCCATGTGTCCAGATTGCATCAGCTGCTTAACATATAGGAATATCTGAAGGAACAAGGATGAGAACAGCCAACTGGTTTTGAACAAAAGTTATAAGAGCTTTTGGGTATTCAGAACAAAGTGTTGTGGGTTTTCATAACATGTCAGAAACAATTTTAAAATCTAATTTTGGCACAGCATGACTCAGTGATTTGCCTCCTAGGTTTTACCCCATCATCTCCACTAAACCCATTTTCTCTGCTTCTTATGTCATATTTTTTCAAGCAATTTCCCAGTCCTCTTTTTCCCTGGATGAAATGCAACAAAGAGTAAAATTCTTATCCTGATATGCCAGAATATACATATGTAATAGATTTAGTTTCTAAATAACTGTATTTCAGCCTGAGACTCTGAACATGCAAGTCACTTATTTTAAAGGAAAAGTTCTTACACTCACACTGTATGTTGTATATGCAACTAAAATTCTTGTAACTTCAATTAAATTTTTTAAGGATAAGAATGCAAAATCTACTTCTAATATTTAGAAGAAAGTATTTTTCCACTTTTGAACATTTTTATTTGACAGATACAGACAAAAAACATGACTGTATACTCATATTCATTTTCAGTATTAAGTGTTGCACAGGTCAAAAGTTCTTCAGAGAGAAGGGGAAAAATAGTCCCTACAAATTGCAACAGACAAAATAACAATTAAATATGCCATCACTGGAATCATCCAGAGAAAAAGTGCAACTTTGGGAAAAACCTAGAGAGCTGCAGGAAATGGGTTTAGTAATCCAGCCCTTCTCTGGGAACTGATACTCACCAATCCCATGACCTGGTGTCTCTCATATTTAGAGCCTTCCTGTCATAAGGATGATACAGCACAGAGGATTGCTCTGCTGGGGTGTTACATAAGTAGTAAAGGATGGTATCCACTCACATGTAACTGTCACTGCTGACTGGTACATAAATGACTGAAAGCTTTCTCTGATGGTTTTGGATAAGAAAAGTATATCAGTCATTATAAGATCTGTGTGAGGATTGCAGCTGGGTGAGATGCTGACACCCACCCTCAGCAGACTTCACTGCACTGAGTCCAGGCCCTTACATTTGATTGGTAGCAAAACCCATCACAATGCTGCAGTCAAACGGGGTCAGTAGCAGTCCAGCAAGTTTGATTTATACACAAAGGCAAAAAAAATCAAAAATTTTGTTCCCATTCGCAAACTATCAAAGGCCTAGGGGATCAAAAGTCAGCTTCACTGCCTGAAGCTTTTATACTGCCAAATTTCAATTTTCTACTCTAGCAGAAAGGTTCGGCCAAGAGAGAAAAGGAAAAAAATCCAGGAAGAAATTATGATGAGCTTTTAGAAAGAAGGTCCACAAACATGCTGTTGTATTCAGTGTTAAATAATTTTGATTTATGGTGTTAGAGGGAGATACCACCCTGAAGTCTAATTATTCCCTCTCCTTGCACTTTGTCTGCCCTCCAAAAATCTGCAATAAAACATGTGTGGCTTTCATTTATTTGGAAGGATCAGAAGACCAGATGAGGCAAAGCTACATGGAGGTAGAAATGCTATTTCACTCGCCTTGCAGAAGCTGGTAGAAAGGTAGGGCTGCCAACAGCCCTGAGTACTAGCCTGCTGAGGCCTCAGGAGAGCAACCTGGAATCCAGTTGGCTTCTTTTTCACGATTCATTTCCAAAAGGAAAAATGTCTTCCCAACCAGATTTTGCATAGCTGAATGAGCCATGGAGGACTAATCAGAATTTTTTACTTCAGTAGGAGCTGGATGAGTTTAGTGCAGCTTCAGCAAACTTTCTTTTTGAATGCTCCAGCAAAGTGAATATCTGATTCATAAGCGGTAAACTGAGGCTAAGACAGAAGCTAAGTTTAACCAACAACAATGCTGGAATACCAAATTTCACAGTATTCTTGAGAGACATAATAGGCATCTAGAGGCAAATGGAGTTTCAGAGAGATGAGGTTTGTAGTTACATCAGCTCTTTCAGACGCCTTCAGCATTTGTTCAAAGTGCTTTTGTCCATGATTCAGTCTTTATTGGTATGTCTCGACAGATTTATATTCCTAGATTAGACAGAAAACCCACTTTTTTGTTTTTTAAGACAAGAATTAACAAAAACAAGTAGTGCCAGAATTCAGAGTCATGCATGCCTTAAAGGGGCTTTTCTGGACTTTGGCCTTAACCTAAAAAATATGGAGGGGTAGATTTGGTTAATGCTCAGTATCTGTAGATTTCCAGGCCTCCTTAAAAAATAGCTTCTGTGAATATATCACTGTATCATTATGTTGTAAGTGTAAGTAGAATATGAATATACAGAAATACAGATTTCTCCCTTAGGCTACAAACACAGGACCCAAGGACTGCATAACCAAACAATTTACAGTAATCTTGACTATGTTCTCTTCTTAGCAGATATCTAAAAGAATGCTGTGATAGAAATTTCATTTAACCTGCTCTATTCCTTTGAAATCAACATTGTCTTGGTATTAGCCTTAAGCTGTTTTTCAAAGGAAGCTGTCAATGGAGAACATCAACAATGTTAAAATGAGATAAGCCAAAGAAGAAGCTGGGCAAAATCAGGAATAATGAATTAAATTACCTTGTGCTCCGTTTCAACCTCTCTGTCCTTGACCCCCAGTCCATGGGGCCAACTGTGAAACAGACAACTTTATGGCAAAAGAAAAAAGAAAGTATCACTATATTGCCAAATTTTGCTACTTTAAATCATATTTGTAAAAAAATAAGCAAAAATTATTTTATTTTATGAGCCCACAGTTATTTTATTCTAAGGGATTTGTTCACTTTGCCTCTCATGAATGGCGTGATGTGCTGGCAATTCTCTGCCATGAGGAGATAAAAAGTAGAGGTACCTTGGAAGCAGTTATAAAATCCTTTATATGTCTTTGAGACACACAGTAGCCATCCACACTCTGCAAGGGAGCCCAATGGTCAGAGGTGCAGGTTTGCACACCGTAGGTAAGAGATGAGAAACTCCGGAAGCTATTGAACAGTGAATTTTCACAGCAGACCAGCACAAACATATTTAGCACAGTGCTTTCTGTCACCATGAAGTGTCAAAAGAAATTTGAGAACATTCAGCAAACTGCTCTGTGGTTTGCTTGTGCTCTTTTCTTCCCCTTAGTTTCTCTACTGAATTAAATGAGCTGCATGGCATGAAAACTATCCTTATATTACACTGGAAAGCATTATCTAAAAGTACTTGAGCAAACAAAGTTTTGCTGACCTTAGTTTTTTACTCATGCAGCCTTATAGAAAAAGTCATTCAGAATAGCAAGACAAAAGAAGTAATGAATAAAATTTCCATTTAGGTGGCTAATTCCCTGTGGATTGGGGTGTCAGAGTATATGGATAGAGGGGTCATTGACCTAAATCTTCAGCTGTGTTCCTCAGGATGATAAACACTACAGGAGAGTCACAACAACAAAGCATAATTAAACAAAATGCCTCATAACCAGCTGTTTTCTGAAGATTCAGTACTTAAACGCCACTGAAAGTTCAGCATCAACTAAAAATTACAGCCCAGTCGTACATAACACATGGGTGCGATTTATCTTCTGGGTTAAGAGAAAAGCTTAAAAACACCTGTGATGACAGCTAGCAAATGTTAGCTTTACAATGATATCCCTAAAGTTTCCATCATTTCTTTCTCAGGGTTCAGGAATAGCTGCTTTGTATTCATTCCTAGCAATCGCAGCTATGGGGGAAGACAAAATATCTGAAATACATTAAGTTTGGAACTGCTCACTTATAACTTTTTTCTTATTATATAAAAGCAAGTAAAGGCTAAGACACCAGTCATGCAAACACACATCTGCATAAATCCCAAACACAAAAAATAAAAAAAAGTTGCATTTCTCTCTACAGGCATAACATAAACCTGTATCCTTTAAATATCAAACAATAGGGTTTGGGTTTGCACTGCTGATGTCAGTAGGAATTTTGACAGGCAAATAGAATAAAGGCTGTGAAGAACATGCATATAAAAACCAAATTATTATAATCAATCAAAAACACTCTTAAAATACTGCTAATTAAGCAAGAATTAAAAACTCAGGTTTGGAAAGTGAAAAGAAACATATATAATTTTAAAAATATCCAATCAAAATAATATTGCAAGTATTTTACAGTGATTTTACTTTTTTTTTCCTGAAGTATCACAGAGAGGGGTCTGTAATAAAGGCAGACAGAGACAGTAGTCATGTTTTTGTCGATTTTAATATGAAAGATCAGAAAAAAATTAAAGACTTCAGTCTTTCTTGCCTAGTGCTAGATCTGGCTAGCTCTTGTTCATTTTGGAAGCTTTGTTTCTATTTTAGTTGTTTTGTTTTCCCCATTTTGAAATTATTCACTGTGTTGTTCCTCACATGCTTAAAGCATGTCTAGACCATTCCCAAACTAGCATTTAATGAAAGCAGGTTATTCTGATTGAAGGATGGTAGCTGCTTCATGCTGTGGTTTGGGGTTTGCCTCTGACAGCTGTATTAAGGCATCTACTTTTACCCTTTCATGAGGCCTTCAACTTTACCTGGTATGGGACTAAAAATTCCACAAGCCCTCCCTTCTCCAGGGTAAGGAACAGCAAATGGGCAATATCAGAAAAGCTGGAGCAGATGTAGGAGGCATGATTTATTCTGCTTCAGTGCAAGACTACCACAAAAAATGTATTTTTTATAATGTGTCACAAGTAGGTTTGTAACAACATAAACAAAATACACAGCAGCCGTGCCAGGAGTGATCATAAATACATGTTTAGCATAGCAGCTATAACTTCCACCTCATCATACAAGAGCAAATTCTTGTCACACTCTTGTAGGTGAAAAAAAAATATGCTCTCTAAAATGTTTCACATGAAAATTCAATGCTCCCATTACCAGAGAGTGCCGTTCTCACAGGACAAATAAGACTGCAGTCTGAAAACTATTTTAATAAATCAAAACGAAATACGCTGCTGTCTATACTCCCTTTAAAGGCTTATTTTGACTCTGACTCAGAGTTTTGTAGAGCAGATGTGGCAGTGAGCATATGCACACACTCCTTTTTCCTTTTCTACCTCTCTTTAAGCATAATATAGAGAAAACAAGTAGCTCTTGCTCACAGCAGTTCCCAGTTCCAGAGGATCCTGAAAGAACTTTCTAATCCCTACTTTTACTAATAAATGTGATATGAAGAACAACCAAGTTTAAAGTCCATCCAATAAAACATGAAGCGGATATAATATGAGTTGGGGGTCTATTCCCTTTTCTGTCCCTTCTGGAGACTTGAACTCGGGCCTGCTGAGGAGAATGAAAGTCTTATGCTCCACAGTTTCTCCTTAGTATTCTTAATCAGTAATTCTTTGCCATGGAAAGGCAAGTTTAAGGTGAGTTTAAGATTTTCTCAGCTGCATGTCTTTATTGTTCCTATATTACTCTCACATCTCACTTCTATTGAATATACATCTTACTTTTATAAAACTGTCTTAAGGAATATTAGTTTCCTTACTTGGTTGTAATAAAGCATGGAAATGTACTGCTTTCTGTTTTCTTTTACTGTCAACACTTCAAATATTAAGCATTTATTCAACCTTGTATTTCTGATTGTTCCCTCCACCTATTTAGTCCTTCCCTTTTCTCTTGGTATCCAGGGAGTCAGGGCTTCTGAAGTCAGCTCAGATGGTTATCTGCAATTTCTCTTTGCAGTACTCTTCGAGGTCAAATCCATTACAGCATGTGCTCAGACTGACTTTCCACACTTAACTCTGCCAGGCTTACTGTGACGCACTCAGCAGTTCACCTCAGAACCTGTTATCCATAGATACAGTAGATGTTAAATTTCATATATAAAAATGAACTGTTTCCTGTCTCCTCTTCACTTTAAAAAGTCTTCTGAATGGAGGGATGCTTTTGAGGAAAAAAAAATAAACATGATACCAGAGGCTAATTGGTGCCACCACATCCAAAATTGAATACACCCACAAATAATAAATTTCTATAACATACAGTTATAGCAGCTACACATATATATACATATAACATAGCAGCCACAGTCAGGAAGTTTAATCACACTGGCCACTCCAAAAATATTAGAGAGTGGTTTTTCCTTCTCTCATGCCATATCAACTGAGAAAGAAATGTACATCAGCAAATAAAGTTCCTCAAATATTTGCAGCTGATTTGTAATGGAAATTACAGCACCAGGAAAAGATTATTTTCTTATGTCTCACAGTCTCAGGTAAACTGGTATGTATATGGCAGGTTTTTTTATATACAGGAATAGATTTCACAGACATATTACTGAAACAGCAAGTCTCAGGTACCTGCAATTTACATTCTAGCTGTAGACTGATACATCTGCAGGTAGGGGATTCTTCTTCTTCAATTTTTAGAGGCTTTTTTTCCTAACCTAGTTAAGATGGATGTAATCATAGCTGTTAGGAAAAAACCCCAATAGGACAGGCGTGAAGGAATTTCAATCTTTGAAGTGACATTTGTATTCTGAATTTGGTTGGGGTTTCAGGTTACCCAGTCTAACAGTGACCAGGATGGCAAGATGGCCCTTATAAGCAGACTGAAAATGGTTCATCCTCAGTTAAAATATTCCAATACTCACCTGTACCCTTTCCCTAAAAATAACTAAAAAAAAAGCGCCAAAGCTGGAAAGCAGGACAAGCCCACTTCTATCTTTTTCATTCATTTCATGTTACAAGCTGACAGGCTGATGAGACTAATACACTCCATATCAAGCAAGGCTATCTTGCCATGATTGTGGCCCTTATATTTTGGAAACTGTCAATGACTTCCAAGGACAGCCAGGGGATCACTTATCCCGAAGACATACTGTCTCTCCCTACTTCTCATCATGCACAAGAGGTACAAATTTTGACACCATCTGAGCGTTCATCAGCTTCTTCTCCCAGATCCTGGTGTTACCTTTGGTCTTAAAATGGAGGTTCGCTGTCACTGATCCAACAGTCACTTTGCTAACTGTAAGGATGGATGGAAAATTTGGAGACTAAGGGTTTAAAGATAAACTCACTTCTATCTTTTTCATTCATTTCATATTACAAGCTTATCATTCAGACCTCAAATGTGCCATAGTTGGGCATGCTAAAAGTTTCCACCCTAACTCTACTACTTCAGCTACTTCACCAAAAGCCAACAAAAACACCCCAGAGTGTTTCACAACTATAAAGAGTAAAAAATCAGCTCTCAGCGTTAGAAAAGCAAAAAGTAAAATACGTGTCCATA
The DNA here is from genome assembly GCF_000277835.1 of Geospiza fortis. Taxonomy (NCBI): domain Eukaryota; kingdom Metazoa; phylum Chordata; class Aves; order Passeriformes; family Thraupidae; genus Geospiza; species Geospiza fortis. The sequence continues at coordinate 1,207,049 of NW_005054417.1, read as the reverse complement.
TCATCAAAGAACCATGAAGTTCTCTCAACTACTCAGAAAAGGGCCTTTGATTTCCAATAAAAGGTGTTTTATATCTCAGAGGTACAGTACAGTAGCTTGATTATTATAATGTGGCATTTCCTAAGATAAAGACTGTTTTTTGTTAACAGTTGAGTCAATAAGCATATGAAATCCCTGTGTTTTGTCAGTGTCTGTGTTATGGCTGCTCTTTGGATGAAGTAATTATATCTTTTTTTCTTTTCAGAAAACTTACCCAGTGTTTTCTTTCTCTTTATTAGGTCTTCTGTACTTATATTTAATTTCTCAAAGTTTGGCAGTCTGCTTCTTGTCTGTTGTTTGCACTCCTGTGATATGAAATGAGCTGAATTAGACTGCTTAATGTGCTTGGTTATCGATATTGTGTTGGGTAGAATTATCTGAATGAATTAGCCAAAATTATAATATTTTACTTTCCCTTTGAAATTCAAATATTATTATCCAGCATATCATGCTCAAGTTTTTAAATGAAAGTTGGGAAGGAAGAAGATGTATTACGTGATCCCCAGAAGGCGAATGTTAGCTAAGCTGTGCGGTCCCTTCTACCTACTGAGTTGTTAGCAGAAGGTCTAAAGGAGGATAAAGGTTGGTTGGAATTTCTATAGGATATACACCAGAGGATTAAAATATAGAGAGCAGGACTTGGAAGACTGGTATCTGTTTCCTAGCTTTGCCATACTCTGCTTGTGTGGCCCTAAATGAACCTTTGGGTCCTTATGCCTCACACTGGTAAATGGGGCAGCACTACTAACTTACACCCTCCCTTGCTTTCCCAACCTAAGTTTTGCACTTTTCTAGGCACTGAGTTTTTTGCAGACTGCATTGAGGCCTCAATTCCAGACTCTAAATATGAATTTTAAAAATAATTTTGTTCAGTTTGTAAGAGAAAATCCAAACTGAGTAAACTGATGGTACATGTATGACTGAAGTCAATCAGGCCGCTAAAGGTTTGGGATACTCTTAAAGATTTTATTGATTCAGAAAACTCTAAGGAAAACATTCATTGATAACTTGAGGTAATGGTTATTTTGCTTTTTATTTCAGTGCATGTTTATTTATAAAGGATTTCCTGTCTGAGCAGACATTATGGCCTTCACTGTGCTGAGTTCCTGCTCAGTAATCCCAACAGTTTATAAAGATTTCTAAATATGTAATTAAAAACTTTTACATCTAGCAATTGAACCTGTCGAGGAATTGAAATGGGAGGAACACAAGTCTTTTGGCTGAGAGTTTAATGGCCTGAAGTTCATCTTCAGTGTTTGAAAGAATCTGTTTGAAAGACATTTATGGATCCCTTTGTGAATGTGTGGAATGATTGTTTTCTTCCTGATCTTTTACTTCCACACTCATATAAGAACACTAAGGAAAGGGAGAAGAAAATATTTCAGGTGGCATTGAAGGAAAAGGAGCAGAAGTAATAGACCCTCTTTAAATTTAGCATCATGAATGATGAGACAGCTCAGGTAAACCAGGTTTTTAGTTCTGCTGTTGAAACCACTGAGGAACAAGTCATTTGCCTCTGATGTTCTAACAGTTCATCCATCCTGATTAGACACTCAGTTGAGAAAGTGCTGTGGTGTTCTTAAAGATAAGAATATCTCCCTGGCTGTACTAATGTGAGAAGAGAGGCCAGGAGCAGAAACAAGAAACATACTGTTCTATATGGAGGGAGAAGGCTTCTCAAGTGGGAATGGAAGTCAGAAGCAGATTAAAAGAACCCAGCACTGAGCACACAAGTGGCCTGGTTTGTTGCTTCAGGAAGATGTGTATTCTTCTTGCACAAGGCACAGCGTGTTTACACGACTCAACCTCATGCAGCCTGCATGTTTCTCCTGTTCCTAACTACCAGGATTGCCTCAGGAGGTGAGCTGAAACCTCAAATCCTCACAGGCAGGAATCACGAGAGCTGAATCTGATTTGTACTGCCTGATAGCCAAAGATGGTGCGCTGTAGACTGCCATGTCTGTGAATAAGGAATGGCATTGGCAACAGAAGGTGGGAGAGTAGAGGAAGAAGAGTCACTGTGGCCTCCTCATGTGGGGCAGAGCATCTGGACAAGCTGTGCTGGTACCTAAGCATAGAGACCCTGGAGTGCCCAGCAAGCAGACAGACAGCAGGATGCCAGGGCTGCACTGCATGGGTTGCAATGATGGGCCCCTTAGCAGTCGCCTGACATTTTTTCATGAGACAAGAGGATTAACCTTGCAATATCCAGGCTGAGCAAAACAGAGATGCATCCTGAGGTGTCTGTTCTGGCTTCTCTCTAATGAGAGCTAAGCAATATTTGTGTTGATGCTGTGACCATTGCCAAGCACCCACACTGTGCAAATCCCACCGGTAAGCCAAGGACCTAAGTTTCTATTAGTCTCAAGCTGGCATTTTTTACAAGCAAAAAAAAAATCTGGTTTAAAACAAAGTTCATTCACCTATTTTCAAAGGCTGCCAAACAGGTACATTGCAAAAAAGAGAGAGATGGTGTGACTTTCCAAATTAAACTCCTGCCATCTGGGAGCAGAGTAATGGCTTTCAGCTTAGCAGGCCAGGAGGTTCATAAAGCAGCCCAAGAGTTTGACAGGGCATTTCTAACTTCAAGAGCAACAGAATTTTACTGGTCAAGTTTGAATGAGCTTCTGCTGCAGGATAATGCACCTGCCAAAAGGTTTAACTAATTTCATGTTTTCTAAGCATACACATATTGACTTTTCTGATAACCTTTACCAGCAAAATCGTGCATGAAAGCTCACTGAACTTATGCTAAAAATCTTTCAAGAAAACACTCTACTCCCTTTCCTATATCCTACACACTTGTTGCATATTTCACAAAAATTTTTGTGGCTGCATAGCATTTTGATAAATGCCCAAGTGTCATCATGAAAGCCTAGTAAAAAAAAGACCCAGTGTTGGGGTTGCCTGTGGGCTGAGGCACAAGGTAACAGTGGCTTGACAAGCTGTTGTGAATCAATCTGAGACATCCATTTGTGTGCACACCTTCCACAGGAGCACATAGGAGATGGTGAGGATGGATCAGCGCACGGATATTGTGAGATGCTTGGTGGACATGCAGCAGCACATTAAGCTGCCAAAGCATGATTTTGTGTCTGAGCCCAATTGCATAACCTGTGCTAGGTTAATGTGCAGAGGTTTTCTGATGCCCATCTGCTTATATGAGTATAAGGTGGTGATGTCAGGTATTAAACATCAGACAGCAGCTCTAAGCCCTTTTATCTAGTCTTCATATTACACGGTATGTAGGGACTCCATCTGCAATGATAACTTTGCCTTGTTAGACATACAAGAAAGCCCATGGGGGCAGATGACAGTCCCCGGCTTAAGGGATTTTAACAAAAGAGGCAGAAAGGCAGAAGGTGGAATTGCCTCACCTAACTGCAACCATTTAAAAACAACTTGGAGCCTGGCTAGTTACTTAGGCCCTCTTCAGAGACAAATAATCTTGTACTTGTAGGGGACATTTTTCTCAGCTGTCTTAGACACTGCTTTTACCTGAGATGAATGTCTCTTCCCCCAGGTTCTGTAAATATAGGAAGAGCCTAGAGAATTATCTTGACACCCAGCCCTTGCAGGACTGAGAGTTAGGTAAGATATCTCTACAAACAAAAACATGAAATGCAGACATTACCCCCCTGCAGCTGACAGAGAGCTGGGGCACAGGGATAACACCATCAGCTGCCAGGGAGACGTGCACTTGTTCCAGACCTGAGCCCAGATCCTTTGAGGAAAAAAGCTTCAGGTTGTTCTTCTTCTAGCCCTTAGGGCATGGGAAAAGGCAGTTCACAGAGCTGCAGGAGCCAGGTCTCCCTCTCACTGTGGAGTTTCATCTGCCACTCAGTCCAGAAGTGGAGTCACAAGAATCCCTGCTGTGCCTTCAGTTCTCTGTGAAGGATTTCCCATTTCACATACCGAATGCATGGTTGGCTCCCCACTAAGCAGAATAATTCATTATGTTTAGTAAACCAGGAGCTCGGATGCATAATGCTAACCACTATTAACCGTGGATCAGATGCTAAAAAACAAGACAGTTGATTTCAAGAAAAAGGAAGAATAATGAGTAACTGCAACATTACCTACAATTAATTACTCTGTCAGTTACAAACAATTACAGGCCATTTTTTTGGTTTTAATGTCACTGTTGATGCCCACTGTTGATGCTAGCCATGCAGGGAACTCCCCAAGCCATGTGCTGCCTTGTTCACTGCTTTGTGGACTCACATTCAGGGAGCCATTTGGTCTGCAAACTTGTTAGATTGTCTGTAAACACAGTGAAAGGAGACAGGTATTGCATGAAACCCAGAGAGCACACCTGCATGCTAATGAGTTAAATGTCATGACAGAAACACAAGACCAACAATTCATGCTGCCCTTTAGAAAGGAGGAGATTTACTTCTGCAGCATTTCAAACAGAAAAATATAGTGTAACTTCTTGTGTCAATACTTAATTTATTTTGTAACTAATAACTGGTGTATTACTCACACTTCTCGTTTAATCCACAGTTGTGCTTTTCACAGGTTCTCCCTGCCCTAGAGCTTCTGTACTAGTCGGATTTGTTAAAATATTTGCTATCTGAGGTTTCTATACACTTCAAGTTCTATAACAATGATGTTTGTAACAAGAAACAGCTTTCATTCCCCTCCAAATATCCCCAAGTTATTTATTTTGCTATTTTGGTTTTATGTTACCTCAGACTGAAGGGATTTCTAGTACCAGTAAAGAACGAACTGAAGACAGTATGAGCTATAATGGATATAGCTTCCTTTTTTCTTTTTTAATCTGCATTGCACCCGTGATAAAAATCAACAATGCCATTAAAATAAGGGCTAAGACTGCAGTCAAACTTTGATACTCCCACTGTAGTTAGGAATTACAGCAGCACAGGGCACACAAGACACGCATCAGTATAAACGGAGCTGTGGATTACAGCATATGACATTGCAGTTTATTTGCAAGCTGATTTCAGATTTCTGCAATGCAGATCCAAAGAATCAGAAGAGAAACTTTCTTTTACTCCTACAGTTTGAGTCTGATTCACTCTGGCAGTGATTGAGAGTTATCATAAGATGGCTGTTTGAGCATCCATGTAAAATGAGATGGATTTAGTTTATTTACGTGGTGGGACTATCCTTCATAACTGATGAGTGCCTGCAGCACAGAATAACTTCTCACGGATGATACAAACTGGTTCTGATGGGTGAATTTCTAAGTTTTAAGTTTTTATAATACTGTAAAAGAAAGGACCATTCTCCTCAAGCTCCATTCATGCATAACCTCAAAGGACTTCAGTTATGTTTGACCAGTAAATGCCATGGAAACGTTACCATGCCTGTCAGATTAGCCTGTCCCACCAAGGCCTTACACGAAATGGAGAGGGCAGAGCAGTGAAACTACCTAATCACCCATCCAGCTTGATGCTTAAGCCACCAAGCCATTCTTCAAAAACAACAATGAATGTAAATTCTTACCATTTTAGTTTAAATAATGTATTACATGTGGCCCATCCCTATGTGGCCACTGTCCCCGTAATGCAGGTTCTGGAAGGGCAGATCCAAGCCAGACCTTACAGAGCCAGCAGAATCCAAGTGCCTGAGCAGGTTGTTTTTTGTTTACCCTTCAGTAATCATATCCTCTTCAGCTCACCATTTTCTCTCCAGGACCACACCAAGCCCTGGATCTCACAGAGAAGGGCAGATTTGTTAGATAGCTAAATGGCCTTTATCCCAGCCCATTTCCTTATTTCATGAAGGACAAGACAAAGCACCAAGAACCCTTACAGCCCCACAGAGACAGTGACCCTGGAGTGCAGCCCAGGCAGAGCTGAAGAAGAATGTCCACCAGCTCTGGGAAGGCACCATTTCCCACATGGTGAAATGGTGGGCAATGGAAGTTCATGACCACTGGCCCCACTCTGGCTGTTCTACAAGAAGTGGAGACTCCAGGACAGGTCACCTTGCCTTTGCTGTGCAACCTCCCCTTTCCTCCTGGCACAACACGGGAAGGAATGGGGCAGGGTATAAATATGAAATTATTTTTCCTAAGTCTTTACATAGTACTTTCATTTGACCAATCCATGGCACCCCCATCCATCCTATGCTTCCATGCTGTCTGAAGCACTTCTCTTCTGGAAGGAGAAAAGAAAGGGGAAAGTTCTCAGACATTTCTGAGGTTCAGAGATAACTTGTTGTAGCACATACTCTTTCTGCTACATTCAGATTTCAGAGGACAGAGAACATCCAGCAAGCATGGCCCCATTTTGCTCCCTTTGCTGTGAGGGGGGAATTGTTGAAGGAAGTAAAATCTCATCTCTGCTCCTGAGAGGGTACTAACATTCTCTCCAGTAGAGGTGCACAATTATTTACAGGCCTTTTACAATGCAAACTCTGGTAGATAAATGCACACTGAAGGCTTTTAAGAGTGAACATTATTGGACCACTGGGCTGACAACTCAAAGCAGCGATAGTCTGTTGTGTAAATACATGCACAGGGACTGTTCCAGGTCCTCTTTTAACACTCTCAGCATGCAAAGGAAGTACTTCAACACCCAGTGTGCGATGATCATTTCCGATTCTTTTGTTTAGAGAATTCCCCAAAGGTGGCCCTGGGCCATCTATTTTTCGGAACGATGTCAGCAGCATGCACATTATGTCTGTAAAGAATGACGCCGTTACTGAATCACAGAAACAAGAAAGACATCTAATACACTCAGCCCAGAAGGAGACAAAACTATTTTTACCAGCCAGAAATAAATCTCAAACACAGTAGCTTTATAGATCTACTGAAAATACAGACATTGTCTCTGATATGTAATAGCTGTGCAGATGGAGAAATCTCCTTAGTGGTTTTTACTGCTTCTCTGGAAAATGGGGCATGACTGTCCCTCGGCTGTGTTTGCTCACAGGCAGCCTTTGCCTCCCTGCTCTCCCTCCCCTTGCTCACTGTCATGGCTGGCAGTGGTCCCAGGAGACACGTGCCCTGCTGCTTTGCTGCCTTACTGAAACAAAGCCCGGTACAAAGGCCCAGCAAGCAGCTGAGAACCTCAATCTTTCTCCCCTCTGTTTGCCCCTCAAAACCAGACGTAGGCTAATTAGGCTTTGGAAATAGCACAAAATGCACAGGATTGTGGCCCTAGACAGCTCCTGTACTCCTGCCTCCTCGGTGCCTAAAAGGGCAGCCTAATTAATTGGCTGTATTGAGTCTTTTCCTGGGTGCAGGGTGTTGATGAATTAGCTAATAAAAACAGGAGAGAATCTAGCACTTAGAGAAAATGACAGTATCAGGAGTAGGCAGGGTGCTTTGTGTTACATGTCACACCTCATCACAGAGAGCAGTGGCTGATATCTTTATTAGCTCTTAACTTGGTATACAGTCCTGTGTGTGTGCATGTGTGTGTGCCTCTTCCTGGGCCCTGAGGAAAAGAGGGAAAGACCAGATGTGTAAAAGGTAATTTGAACACCTTAATACAGTACACAGTATTTCTGTATCCTATTGATTAGAAAACTATTGTAAAATAGATGCTAGAGAGTTTTAAAGTATTTTACTATACATGGGCAACTGTATGCTTTCCATGTATAGTAAACAGACAACTGCTTACAACTGTGTGTAAATAGCCTTGGAAAGAATTATGGTCTAATGTTATTTTACTGAAATTCTTTTTAAAAGGATGTATTTGTAAGTATTTGGCTTTAAAAAAAGCTTTTACTGATTCTGATGGTATAATGAGGTCAAGCTGCAATCTTACAGGCAAGTACAGTATAAATGAAATAATAAAAACTGATTTCAACCATTTCCTGTAGAGCATAACTGGTAGAATATATCACCTCCAAATGCAAAAAGAAAATGATCAGGAAAGACTTTGCTCGTGTAAGACCCACCACAGAGCTAAAGGAAAGGCTATGTGCTGCTTTTGTAAAATGTCAGAAACCCATTTCACAGTGTTAATGATCTCTCAATGCCCACTTCATGTTTAATTAGTGAGCTACTAACATTGTCTGTAAAAAATAACCAGTCTTTGATTTATATCATATCTGTATGTTGTTCAGTTGGGAGAATCAAGTAGATGAGAAAATTTCTAAAGTCTAAACAATGTGACTACTGAAAGCTAAGCATACATGGAACTGTTCAGTGGGGTTAAAGAAAGACTGAGTATTCACTCCAGCTGTGAATTCATCTGGCTGTATCATCTGCTCTGGTGCCATTTTAGCCTGTTATACAGCAAAAACCTTCCACATACATATGTCCTCCCATTCGGAATTAGTTTACTAAGGACCTTGCTCCCAACCTTCACTGATTCCCATAAGAGCCAATTCTCTTATTTTCAAAGGTTTTTCTGTCTCTTTTATTAATCTATTTGTTTCTGCAAGTGAATTACTGCAAGCCTAAACTAAAACCACACCTGTTTCAGTAGACATAGTGCAAGCCTCTTCTTACAGCTCTGCAGATTTATTTCCATATTGACCTAATTAACATTTCTTGTTTAACTTTTCAGTGCCCATACAGCAAGATGAAGTTAGCTAAACACCATGAAGGATCCATGTTAGCTCAGCCAAGATCAACAAACTTGTTTAACGACTAACCTCAAGTAGGAACAAGTGTCATATTTTGAAATAAAAAGACTTAAGAAATTTATGGTCTGCTTCTTTGAAGCATGTGAATTTGCTTAACAGAAAGAATGATAAGACAGTCTTATAAAACCAAAGGTTTCTGATAAAACAGCCTTCTTATTCAGACTCTATTCCCAGAAATGCAGTAGCTCTGATACTGTAAGTTTTAATATCAGTTCATGATGTGCTTCCCCTCCACTTCTTTTTTTAAAAATTTTTGGAACCTCTTTCTAAAGCTTAAGATTTAATCTGTAAATTATTTTTAAAGAGAACTGTGGTGATTGATGCAATATTGGAGACTGCATGGATTTTAGAATTTTTCTTTTGTTAGATGTTGTCTTAGAGCAGCATCTAGTGGCGCAATAGCTCTGCACTCTCCCTCAAAATAACTTGTGATGCAAGAGGTGTTACTATGATAATTACTTACGACAGTTTTACATACACCTCTCTCTGCAGGAGGCATTATCCCCAGCCATTCTGAAGTACCTCTTGCAAATCTTTGCAGAATTTTTATTATATTCAGAGTGTAATCATTAAAAATCTGAACTTGGACCCTCAAGGTGACAAGAGGAACAGCTGAGTACATTACCTTGCTTTTTGCAGCGGCACCTATGTGAAAATTCTACTTCTTTTGTCTTAGTTCATCCAGAAGTGTGTTTTCTGAATAAATTTCTGCATTCAAAAGGAAAAATATACATTAACAATCTTTCCTGATACAGCATTCAATTTCTGTATTTGTACAGCTAGGAACTAAAGATTTGTCACCCTGACTGAAGCAGTTAATTGTTACTTATTTCTGTGGTCTCCTTGATTTCAATAGGAATCAATCCTATTCAACTGATTTCACATTGAATCAATTTCAATTATGTACTTAGGGAGTTGTAGTTGAACCTGAGAGTATTGTGGCAAAATTGCTTTGGTCTCTTTGAGTTGTTTTCCAAAGACCCTCAGAACAAAACCCACGCTGTAAGTTAGTCTGGTTTAGTCTATACTCTCTGAAGAAGAAAGAAATTATTATGGTTTTAGACACATTCAAGTACCACTCAGGAACTAAAATCTTATTTACTTGCATTCTCTGCAGATTAAATAGAATTCCAATTTAATAAAATTTCTCTTTACATTTACAGTAGTTTGACACAAAAAATAAGTTCAAGTATCTGATAATGAACAAAAAAAAATCGCTTAGTATTTTAATAAATAAAATTTAAATTAAGGAATAGTAGTGTGTAGATGTAATATATCTTTTGCATTTATTTGCAAATTAACATCTATTTAATTAACAACAAAAAAGATTAATTATTTCTGAAGAAAATAATTAGAAAGAAAAAAAGAACAACAATGAAAGACTGAAACTAGTAATTAGTTTAATAAGACTGTTTTGCTCATGACAGAAATTGGGCTAAAAACACTTGGTGTATAAATTCCTATCTAAATGTGTTATAGATACTATTTTTAAGCAACAATATTGCTTTTTTTGTTACTTTTTAAGTTTCTTCATCTCAAACTGAGCCCAAAAATTTCTTAAGAGCACATCTATGTGTTAAATTCAAACTAAAGAACCCACTAAAACATCACACCTGAGAAACACTGGACAGTGTCTGAAGGGGGATCAAGAGGTGAAAACAGGTACCACACCTACAGAAACCCTCAAAAATAAAGAGGAGGCTGTAGATCCATTCCTCCACCACAGGATTTCAAGTGAGCAATGCAACCCCAGGTAATATGCTGAGGGAAGGAGAGCTGAGCTCATTTGATTCACTAGCAAGCTCAGCTTTGATGGGCACTCCTCAAGAGTAAGCAAGGCATGTTTTCATTGTAAATTTATCAGAATTGCTAAATAAACAACATTTTTAAACCACAACATATTGTTGAATCCAGCGCAGATCCAATTATAAGCTCTATGTCCTCCACATCATTCTGGCATGCTACATGATTTCTGTGAAACTTGGGAAAATATGTCCAGTTCCACCTCACACACATATTGGGGCTCATATTTAAAGATTGGCAATAAGTCTGTCCTGTGATGAAAGGCATTTTTGATACCACAAATTTTTAGCCACATAATTTAAACAAATATTTGCTCTCAAGTCTGACCAATAGGCAGTAGAGAGAGAAACAGTTTTTTCTTTCCTGAAGGTGATTCAGACTATGTAAATCAGAGCTCTCTGAAGAGCTTAACTATAGGAAGAGTTAGGATAATAAGTTGATCATATCCGCTGCCTAAGACTGGATTATGTGAACACTTCCTTAAATTTTTTTATACTGCTTCAGCTGCTCATTATGAGCTATTGTACTTGTACAATTTAAGTGTAAAACTTGGTTAGGTTTGAAACATTTCCTTTTCCTCCTATCTGGACAAAAAAGTAGGATTTACTTCATATATTTAAATAGGATTCTTTTATAACCCAAAGACAGAAAGGCAACTGAACGGATTCTGCTGAATCCAAATAGTCTCTCAAGCATGAAAAGCTATGTCATAAAGGTCAGTGTTACAGGAATTAATGGAAGTACAATAACAGAATTTTTATAACAGAAATTGATCTGAAGCCTCCTGATGACTTCTCTGTATAGCAGTAGGTTGAAGCCCTTTTCAGATATAGCTCTATTTGAATACATACTGAGAGTAAGCACCTTAAGAAGTTGAATTATTGGGTCTGACAAATTTGTAGATTATAAGCATATGGATAAAGACAGCTTGAGGATATGCAACTACTACAGCTAATTGTGTTCAGAAGTCTTTCTGCCAAGTATTATGTTACAACTGCTTCACCTTTTCAATAACTTATTGAAAGAGGAAAGAATATTTAATCATTTGCAGTGTATCTGAGAGAATTCACTAAATTGCAACCTTAACATTATAACTTTAGCACTGCATCATTCTTCTCAAGATCACTGTCATTAGCTCAGTTTTTTATCTCTGTTCATTTTGGTTCTCACAGTCAGTACCGCAGGAAAGAGATTTAAAAAGGCTCAAGTCCCTCAGATTTTATGGTATTAAAATTAACTTCCCTATGTTCTCCTGTGTCACAGTTTACTAAACTGATGACGCTATTTTCCACATTTGAAGCCTAAGCAATAGGCATGTTTTTTTAGAGTTTTGCTAAATGGAATAAATTATAAGAGTGATATATTATTGATTTTCACGGTAGGATTCTGATGGTTCTCAGAAGAACTGTATTGCATCAAAACCTTCCATTATCTAAGAATGTTGTTATGTATTTAGTGACAATTAACACGTAGCAAATGAAAAATAGCCCTGATTTACTCAGTCGGTTAAGACTTCCAGCTACACTTTACATTATGAAAAAGCACCTATTAATAGTCTTGTGAGCTTTGCATACCATGGTACAACACTATATTTATATGTCCTTTTCACAGAAATCCTTTTAGGAGTTCATATTTCTTCATATTTTTTTTTAAAAACCACCAAAAAGCAAAAGACATTCTAAACTGTGACAAGACAAAACAACTCTCATGACTGTGGTTACAAGTCATTGTGAGACCAGCTGATCTAAATTTCACATTTCAATCTGACATGGAAAACAGGGCAGCAGAAGTTCTCATTGACTGAAGGGCTAATGGAGAAAAAAAATAAAATGTAGAATTTTACAGTGCATGAGATACTGATGGCTGACCTATTTGCAGAATTACAGAAAGAGAACTGTCTTCTGTCAGTCTTCTGTTGAGGAAATAACTGATACACAGGGCATTTTTAGTGCACAACTTGAAATACCTTGAAAGTTTCTAAGTTTACAACAGTAATATATTTTTGCTTCATTGGATTCCCCACAATTACACACCTAAAATCAGGAGGCATTTTTGATATCCTGTTCTACATAGCCCCTTCTCAAACAGTCAACCATGAGCCTGCATCACATCCTTCATCTTGAAGCCCAAGCACTCACTGCAAATTATGGAGTCCTCCTGAATCAAAACTTCACTCATTACTTTATCAAGGGAGAGACTTTTTCAGGGATCAGCCCTGAAAGAATTGCCCAGTTATGATCTTTGCAAAATATGGTCATAAGTTGTTTCACTAAACATGGAGATTTTACTATTAATGACAGACAGGTGAGGAAGTTCTCATTCACTAAGAAAAAGTTATAAATTTATGTCACCATCTGATGGTATTATTTGGAAAAATCTACTAAAATCATGTGGGTCAACTAAGTGCAAATGATTATTTATCATGTGATCTCATTTAAAACTGCACGCTGTATAAAATCAACTGCCCAGTAGAATACATACATATATATATATATATATATAGTTACCTGCTGGCTCCTAAATGCAAAATGTGCATGCATATGTATACACCAAGTGAGAGAGAGAGTGAGAGAGAGAAGCTAGAAAACGCCACAGAGCCATTTCTTTATAAAAAGGATGTTTTATTATTTGTCTTGATCTGGTTATTTGAGTTCAACAGACTCAGGCAGGCAAGTATTCTGCATTTGTAGAAATCCTAGCAGTGTAAAGTGACATTGAATAGGTCTGAAAGCCATCCACTCAGTTCCTACTCTCACAGCAATGCTTTATAAAAGGTTGAGTTTCATCAGCTCCTGAATTGGAAAGATTGATTTGCTTGTCATGTCGAACAGAGTCTAAAAGAAGTTTAAGGAACAATTGACCCTGCACAGATCTGCAGCAAAGTCTTCTGGGCATCAAGCAGAAGGCAGCTGAAGATTTTCAAGATAACTCAAATTGTCTCAGTTATGAAAAACAGCAACATAGCTCACTGTGGACTGACTTGAGAGGATTTTCATAATTACAACTAAGAGAAAAGCTTCTTTAAAGCTGCATTTGCATAAATACAGTTAAATCTCCACTTGGATATGCTTGGCAGGAAAAAAAAGTCAATACAGATTTGGGATTGTATTGTTTTCATTCTTATTTCCACTTTTAAATACAGTTGTTATCACTTAATTCACACTGGGATTCTTGCTGAATGAAAGAAAAGGAAAAATGAATTGGTGCTGGCATCCCAGGGCAGATGTGCATGGTGGCTGCGCATCCCTGGCAGCACTTAGTGATGCACAGTCACACATCTCAGGCTGCAACACTGGCAGGTGAGAGCAGGGCATCCCTGAGGGATGCACTTAGGCCTACAGCACTCAGAAGAGTTAACTTGCTGTCTGCTTGTGTTGTATTGCTTGCACCTCTCTGTCCATGAATATCTATAAATCCCAACTCTAGAGCAACTACTTCCTGAAAAAGAAAACCTCAGTTAAGTCAGTTCCTAAACATGGTAGTAGGTTTGAAAGTCTGTTTCTGACCACCCACTTTTCAGACAGTTTCAGCTTTTTAAGTCCTGGGTAGACAGAGACCCCATCCTATGTATCTGAGCTGAATAAACTCTTGTGTCATCCTAGACATTTCCAAAGTCTTTAAATGCAATTAAGGTTAGGAAGGAAAAAAAAAGCTCCCAGACAGTGTTCACTCCTCTGTGATGCATTTATTTCAAGGATCTTGGCTAGGAATCCCTGAAAGAATTACAATTGGATTTTTGTACAATTGGATTAGGGTGAGCTGAAAAATATTTTTTCAGATAGAAGTTCACAGTTAAATTGAAATTTGAAAACATGTCCACTTCTCTGAGATTTTCATTAGGAGCAAACTCAAATGAAAATCGTACCAGTAAAGCTGAAACTGGTGCACTTAGGTTTGTTCATAATATAATACTTGTTATACTTGTTATACAAGTAGTATAACAAGTTGTTATACTTGTTATTTACATGTGTAAATATATAAATACATATATGTAAGCAGTCATGTCATATGCATTCTGGGTTTTTTATGTAGGCATGTAAATCATGGCTCTTTTATTTTAATCAATTCATAATGCTGTATAATTTCAACATATTTCATTCACAAAGCATTCTGATAGCCCCAATCCAATGCAATTTTTTGACATGAAGGCCAAAATATTCTTTAAAACAGCTGAGTTGCCTATAACCTGTAGTCCCAGGTTCTGATGATTTCAGGCAAGTGAGAAAATCAATAGCTAGATAAATGTCATTTGATTATCATTGTATTTATTGTATTCAAAAGAAAGAGGGTTGTTCAGATCTGATGGCTCAGTAAAACAGAGCCAGCTGAGGAGCACTGCCTGAGCTATAAAAAGCAGCAGCTCCTGCAGGCCAGGCTCTGCTGCACGTGGGTCACTCTGAAGAACATGCTGCCAACTGCAGCTGTTGACCAACACCACAGATGTCCATTGCAGACTGCCTAAAACATTTTAACTGCTCATTAAGTCCATTAAACTCAGGATGTGAGGTGACAGTCATATGTACACAGCACCAGTGTAAATTAAACATGCAAATCACATGCTTCTATTTTCAGGCCATTATTTCAAATTTGGCTAATAAAGAATGAGTGCTTTTACATCAACAGATTCCAAGGTTGAGCTGCTTTATAGCATGCAAACCAAATCACCTCAACTGGCTGTGTTCCCACTGGCAAGGCAAAAAGCTGGCCATTAAACTGCTATATAAAGTGATAGCATGACTATTGGCAATGTTCAAGTTAAGTTTGTGTCAGCAATAGCCTTTCCATTACAAACTCACATTTTTCAGGGGTTTTATGCCTTGAGGTAAAATCCAATTGTAATTCTTCATTCAGTGCCTCAACTTGGCTGTGAGGTTTTTTGCATCCATCATGTTGCATCCATGGTATTTTTTCCTCACTGATTCATTCTCAGTACTAAACACAAAATACTACAAAATGGGCACACGTAAGGAATCACAGCAAAAGGGAATGAGCAAAGCTTCTGCCATTTTTCTGAAAAAAAGAAACAGGAAAGAGGCCTCCAACTTGCTGCCAGCAAAACTTCCCTTTTCACCTCAGGGTATCCTCTCCCATGCATCATGTATTCTGAGCTAAAACCACAGTGGAGATAAAATCTGCACCCTTGTGCACAGTTACCTAGTGCAATGCTTTCACTTGTATTTTGACCTCAGGCTACTTGAAATACATAGTACCCTGAGGTGAAACACAGCTATTGTGGTAATCAAGACAAGCCCTAACAGGAATCCCAACCCTGCCAACAGTTAAAGGTAGTTTTATTTTCAAAGAGGCAGTAATAGCCTGACATCAGGAGCTGTGCATGCAGAAAACATCACACTCCCTAGAGTTCTAACTGTGGCATTTTCCCTTATACCCAACGTTAGAGATGCCAGATATCTGTTAGCATGCTGAGCAGCCACCTGTGAAATCTGGCTGTGAGAAGGGCACCTGGAACAGCACCTTTTTGATTTCTTGTTTCAACTTAGATGGTCTTTACCTGATCTGAGCAGGCATTGTAATGTTCTCTGATGGTGTTTATTCAGAAGTCAGTACTAGATTTGATAAATAAGAACATTTATATAAGAACAAAATATAACATTTTTAAATATGTGAAAACAAACAAACAAACAAACAAAAAACCTTAAGTGAAAAGGACTAAGGAGAGGAAAGTAAAGTCTCTGTCTCTCTCATTGCCTGCCACTTCCCACAGTCTAACCAGCTTCTCTGCAGCACCCATAGTGCTTCTGGGGCTGTTATACTTCAGCACAAAACTGGCAGGGGCACATATAGGTAAAAAAGCCACATGGGTTTTCTTTGTCACCTTGCACCTATAGTTGAGTTATCAGTGTGCCGTGGCCCTAAAGAGAGTCCTCTGAACACAGGCTGCTT
The DNA here is from genome assembly GCF_000277835.1 of Geospiza fortis. NCBI lineage: Eukaryota > Metazoa > Chordata > Aves > Passeriformes > Thraupidae > Geospiza > Geospiza fortis. The sequence continues at coordinate 1,190,732 of NW_005054417.1, read as the reverse complement.
GTACACTGAGGTGCAGGCACAGTGTGCACAGTGTGCTCCCCACAGACACAAACATAAATAGTTATGGAGGCACGAAGGCAGCACAATCAGAGGCATCAGTTTGAGTCTGAAGTTCCAGTCCTTGCAATAGCTTATGCTTTGTCTATTCAAAACACTTCTTCAAAGTTACAGAAAAAACTACTGGAGAAATCATTTGTCAGCACATTTTTAATGAGAAAATGTGATCATTGAGCATTTCCTGTAAGTAATATTTTAAATTTGATAACAGTGGATTGATTTTTTTTTTAATTTAGTTCCCATCAAAAAAAAGAACCCAAACCACCATATTTTGCTTGGGGTTGAAATGACTCCAATGAAAACACTTCATTTCTTTTTTAAAGCTGAGGTTTGGCATCAATATACAGCTTCATACAGCCAAGTTCTGCCACGGTGTACATATTGGTGCAGGTCTCCATTTCTCTTTTTATCTTCTACAAATAAATGTTTCTGGAGGAAAGACTTGAAAGTCTGGCCCAGTGAGTATAAAGAAATTATTCAGAGAGAAACAAGTCCAACAGACAAGAAAGAGACTGAATCTGTACCTGAGAGGTTTGCACTGAGAAGGAATTGAAAAGAAGAAATCAGAGCCCAAGCAGATCAGTTCAACATTTTTCTGCACAGACTGTTGCTGAACTTTGACAGCACAGTTAGCATTGCCCACTGTGAGAAGGACACCCTGAAGCCACTTATAAATTAAAGACTTGACCTTCCAGCATGTATTCTTGTATGCTGTATATACCAGCTGCCTTAAGTCCTCAAGAGCTATAGTGGCATTCTTCGCTGCTCTGAAAGATGTTATGCAGGGCTGCTTTCTGCTTTAATTACTTCAATTATTTAAGGGTGGCATCAGCAACATTCAAGACACGTTTAAATAAGAATTCTCATTGTGAACAGGACAAAGTATTTAATGGGAATGCTATCAGCACAGCAAACAAATATCCCGACCTTGAAAATTTTCAAAGCCAATGGATACAAGACTGAATACAAATATTTATTTAGTTGAAAATTTGCTGCACTTGGCTTTATCATTCTGAGTTACCCACATTTCAATTTTCGTAAATATGCTCAGAAACCATGGTTTGTGACAGAAAGGAGACGAGTGGATATTGTTGCCATGGAAACAAAAACATTTTTCTTCTGCTCCAAAAATGTTGTCTATTAGGGACCAGAGAGGGAAAAAAATAAAATGTGTATATAATTAATTTTAGTCTCTGTCATGATTTCCAAAGATTGTTTCTGTTAGGGTTTTCAGAAACAGAGACACTTTACCACAGTAGGATTTTTTACAGGCAGCGGGATAGTCCTGTGCTAATGCAGTGAATCAAATGCGCATTTCTCCTTGCTATCACCATGCTTCAGTAGGAATTTTATTTCCTCACTTGCTGTTGTATTGGATAGGACATTCAGACAGGATTAGATCTGCATTTTATATTTGGAATTTGAAGTGATTTCATCCTGATGTATTGCTGTTAACAGGCCAAATAAAAACAAGAGATACTTTTTATAAGCTGACAGTTTGTTAAAATGTGGGTGATCTTTGTTTATTCCACAAAAGCTTTTGCCAGCTTATTCCTTCTCAGACTGAGCTCCTTCCTTTGTTCTACATACAGATGGACCCTGGACTTTAATCCCAGTAGTAAAGCTCTAATTTTCTTCAAAACTTCTGTGAGTTCTGACATTCAACAAGATAACAGTTTTGCCCTCAGTCTGGACACAACTACAATCCCCCTCATATCCTTCAACATGCAAAAATTATTTAAGCAATACTTTTACTTAAACACCATCTTTCTCACCTTGATTTTTGTGCAAGAGAAGAGTTACCTTTTTTTTAATTAATATACATATTCTTATGAAACTTTCAACTTTATCCTTACATCCATGTAAAAGATGCACTTCTTTGGATGGGGAAGAACATTGGAGTATTCAAATATTTTCTACTGTTTCAGTTCCCTCTGTTTATAAAGTAGATACTTTGTACTCCTCTTGTCTTTCAAGAGTATATTGTAGGTAATTATGTGATTTCTTATTAGCTTTTTGTTGATTTGAGCTTATTTGGTGCAGTCACTTGTGATTCTGCAGCACATGCTCCATCATCTCTTTGATTTTTTCCTAATTAATTGAAGAGTCTGATCAACCACTTCCAGCTAGTTTTTAAGTACCCTCAATTATTTTTTGTTTGGGAATTGATTTAGAGTTGAAACGTGTCTCAACCTAATTGTAAGACATAATACCACAAAACTGTATGAATTAAAAAATATTAATCCATACTTAGCATCTATCCTAGATACCAATATTTATACACACAGTCAGGATGCTGCAACAGGCTGCAATTAAAAGGCAGCAGCAGTGTAGTTTATCCAAATTCTGTATTTCTCAAGTAAAATTTAAATCAGCACAAGGAATATATCCCATTCAGACTAGTTGTTCAGCATCTTTTTCAATAACTTTCTAGATGACCTTTATGCCAGCAGATGTTGGGCTTCTAGCTGATACTACTCGATAAACATTCAGTGTGAGGTATTTCTCCAAATGTTTTGACTTCTCTTTCCATTTTCTTAAAAAAAGTACCACATGCTTTTAATTTCTCCTGTTTGACACTAAAATGACACATTATAAAATTGTCAAGTTATGCAAATGAGCACTACTTTCTATTCTAGCAGACCATAAATTTTCACAGGAAAGAAAAGGGGTTAGAAGCAGGAGGGTTGTTTGAACATTAAGTGGTGTAATTTTAAGTACCATTTTAAGTACCTCCTTCCCTAAAATTTAGCCACCCCAGAGTATCAAAAATCCAGATGGGCATCAGAAAGCAACAACAACAAGAACGACAAAGGCTGGAAGGGAAGAAAAGGAGAGAGAAAATCTGTGTGTGACCTTTGGTGGTTTTAAAACATATTTAGAATATTGTACCTTCATCATTGCTTGTCTCTCTTTTAAAATTTATTGAACTCTCACTTTTATATGGACAGTTATTGTCACACCAGAAATTCAACCTCTCACTGAGAAAAAGGTGAGTCATAAGAATGGAGAAGCCATTCAAAGAGTAAAACCAGTGCACATGCAAACCGTTCACCAACTCCTTGAAAGAAATTGACAATCAGAAGTGTAAACCCATTGGGTCTGCATTTCCCAAAATAACAAGTGTTGGCAGATGTTCATCTGGCACTGACAGTTCACGCAACCATCACTGTGGGAGGACAGATGCTCCCTGAAAATTGGGCACTTCTAAAAAATTTGAAAGAAACATTCAAATATTGAGGTGCCCAAAAAGTTTAACTCAGTTACAAAGAGAGATTTTACCTCTTTCCCAAGTCTTTCACTCTTTCTTCTTTGTGTGTGTCTTTTCTTGCTTGCTCTGAATGAGAACTTTAAAAGGGCATGTCACAATATGGGACTAGAATAATAGGTATATATGCACATATTAATTGTATACATCCACCAGTAAGCTAGTTAATTTTTAATTGCTATTTTGAATGCATCTTTCCTTTTTTTTTTTTTTTTTGGTTAAGGATCTTCAGGAGCTTTTCATTGTATACATTTACACATAGAAGAGACACAGCAATCGAAAATGCAGCTTTGATTCTGCCATATTTGAGAGTTCTGGCCACATGCCAAGAGGATTCACTTTGAGCAGTGAGGAGAGGAAGGAGTGAAATGAAGAGCAAACATGCTTTACAGTGGAGAAGGCCATAACTATTTCTGGTCCACTTCTTTGAACATGATCCTCCAGGAAGGTTGACAGATGAGTGTAGGAAGCCCGCGAGCTCTGGGTCTTTGGATGGGCAATGACAAGAGCATACTGGATGATGGAAAGAGAAGATTTTATACCTTTTTTGTTTCAATTTTTGGCTTGTTCTGTACTTTCCAGCAGCAGATAGGGATTCCTGCAGACAGTTCACTGAAAAGCCTATGATGATTTGCCATAACTGTCTTAGTCTCCAAAAATTCAAACTGTAAATTAGGCAGAAAGTAGAATGCAACTAAGGTATCCAGCTTCTGTGGGCCTGTGTTGGCAGGCACTTTAAAGCAGCTGGGTCTCACATTGTAGAAAGGGATCTTTGACATTTTCATATTCTACAAAGCTGTATCAGTGAGCCATCTAGAGCAGTCTAAGGCCATTTTGAGCCTGCTCCCACTGGGCAGGTTTCTGGGTACCTGGAGCTGTACTGATGCATCCGCCTGGTGCATGACACAGACAAGGCACTTAGCCTGGGTGGTAACACTGCCAGGGGGTTGTTGTTACCAGAGCTCAGCTCTGTTAAACTGAAATTTCAGAGCATTATTTACTTACATAGAAACACTTTGCACAGAAACATATAAGATCTCACATCGACTGCCTTCTAGCCATGACCACACTGACTCCAGGGAACTGGAAATATATACCATGAAAACAGGGAAAGTTACTCAGCTGAGGAAGGAGCTCGTGATGCTAATCATGTGCATCCTTTTCTTCTGTGTACAGTCTTCTGTGTACCTTCTAATCTTACTTTAGAGAAGAACAGGGATTACATATGGTTTTGTTCACAGGGATAATATTATCAGTCTATGGGAAAGCACTGCAGACTGAAAACTACATTAGGCTGTAGAAATTTCTGAGCGAACTTTAAAGAAACAACTTGGGTATCAGAAGCAGCTGGTGTGGCCACCCAGAGCTCAGTGCAGCCTAATTTAATCTGTTTAATTGTGTGTAGCTGGCACAAAAAGCAAAGCTAGATTTTATCAGATAAATCTAAAAGCTTCTTAATGACCTGTGCATTCATCAGTATTTTCTCTATAGCTTGTTCTTTGTGAGAAGTACTTAGCAGTTATATAGTCCTTCAGAGAGAGGGCTGACAGCAGCTGAGAAGTAATCTTATAGAGCAGTGACACAGATATCTTTCATGTTATACATTCAGGCCCAAATTCCACACATTCATGACAGAGTTGACTTGTATTGAGATACAACATGACAGGAAAAAATCAGTCTAATTTTTGTACTTCAAAGAATTAAAGGAAAATTGTCCATCTTATCAACAATTGCACCTGCTCAACAATCTCACCGTGCTCTACACAAAAAAGGTGAGCCTGCTAGGCTTACTGCACTTGCCCCTCACTGCTTGCCCACTTTGTCTGGCTGCTCCACTCCCAAACGCACACATGCTGCCTGCAGGAGCTGTGTTCTCAGCTGTATTTTTTGTGTGAGGGAGCTGGTGGCAAACAGCTGCAGAGAGCAGGGTGGCAGTGAACATGCTTCCCAAAGTGGCAGCGATGGCACATGGAGCATTTTCCTGTGAGTTGTTGGCAGGCAGTGCAGGGAGCCAGGCATGGCTGCCTGCCTCAGGGCCTGCACACCCTCACCCGGCAAGCAGAGGAAAGCGAGAGAGGAATGCATTGCCCAGAGCAGGAAGGCATGCCCCATCCCTGGAAGTGTTCCCAGCCAATTTGGACAAGGCTTCAAGCAAGCTGGCCCAGTGCAAAGTATCCCTGCTCAAGATGGCCATGGCAGGAGGTTTGGAACTACATGATTTTTAAGATCTCTTCCAACTCAAACCATTCTATGCCTCTATGATTCTGTGCTGCTCCACCCAGCCACCATTCCCAACTCTTCCACTGGCTCAGAGGCCTGGGACCTGGAACCAGCCTCTCTGTACCATCAGCCCTGGAGCTGAGACCACTGCGGGCAACGAGCAGGAACTGTGGCAGTAGCCGTGCTGAGGGCGAGGAGCCCTCATTTCTGCAGCTGCCATGCCACTGGCAGTGATGTATTTACTGCGCCTTCTCATCCTCCTGGCCATGTGTGGGCTTGTGCTGGGCACATGGGACATGTGGATAGGAGGCCCCAGGCTCTGGAAAGGAGCTTGGCTGATATTTAGGGATTTCCCTGTTGTTGCAGGTGTCTGTGTGTGTCCCCTGATCATACCACATGGGGAAGCCGCAGTTCCCTGCCAGCACCCAGGTGCTGGGATGGACAGATGCACATGCCACAAGTTTCTCTTGGCCTGCTGTCCTTGCAGTGCCAGGTGGGTAGGGAGACCCTGAGGGGGTATGGCAAACCCTCTCAAGGTCAGAGCTGACCTTGAGCCTGAGCAGCAGCAAACCATCAAGCAGGACAGTGATGACTTTCTGCTTACAGAGGGACCTGTGGAATCCAGTTCATGGCTGATGACTACAGCATGACACACATTGTGGGCCCCACACAGGCCCCAGCCAGGGGCCTTGTCTTGGCTCATCAGCATCCCTGGCTACCAGACAAATGGTGTATGTGCAGGAGGTCCCTCACCAGCACATGGTGGGTCCCCACAGCAGCCCACCACTTCATCAAGGCCAGGTAAGGAGGACAAGAATAGGGACATCTCAACATGAACACGTCCCCTGTTGGCAATACAGTGTTCTGTTCCCATTTCCTCTCCTTACAGTGCACCCAGTGCCTGGGCACTGCAGAGTCTGGATGAGAGACTGCTCAGGAGAAGGCCGGGCTTGACTTCCTAGCAGCCTCCAGCCAATATTCCTGGTGCTTCTGCCTTGTGAAGCAGAAGGTAGGGAACTGCTGGCCTGCTGCAGCTCATGGTTCTGGTCCCTCCAACCCCTTTCTCCATCTGCCTCCCAGGAACATTGGTACATGGCATGTGGTGATCAGGATCATCCAGTTGACTGAGCTGGGCCCTGGGGCCACAGTGCACCAGACTGAGCAGCTGCTGGTCCACTAACAGTACCATGCTGTCCACCAGAGGAATAACATCACCTTACTGGAATGGGAGCAGCCTGTCCAGTGCAACCCCTGCTTAGAGCTGGCCTTTGTGCCTGGATCCATTCTAACACCTGCTATGGTACTGCCTGGAGTTCCAGCACTGTGAGATGTGAGTTCCCAAAGGGAACTTGTGTCCTGAGGGCACCCTTGGTGCACTGGGAGACAGGTTTGTCTTCCTCAAGAGCACAGGCTAGAGTCAGGCTGTGGGATGTATGGCTCTGGAGAGATGGCCCTCTCCCCAGAGTCAGACAGAAAGGACATAGCAGCACCTCTCCAGAGACCAAGCCAAGCCCTAGGGAAGGAGCCACCCTCAGGCAGGTGAGAACTGACAATGACCTGCTGGGTGCTCATTCCTTTCCATGCTCACAGCTCAAAGGCCAAGTTATGTCCTTCAGGACGCCAAGATCCACCTCATTGATGTACAGCTCTGAACAGCAGCCAGTGATATGTGAGGGACATCCACACCCCCAGCTTTTGTGCTGGCTACCTGGAGGGAGAAATGAACATCTGCTAGATAGGAGCATTCTACAGGTCACTCAGCCCCCAGCAACACAGGCAGTCCTGTCACGACCCCCCAAATCACCTTAGGATGGGAAAGAAAATTTTATGATTCAACAGAATCTCAGAGATCCAATTCTCAGAGAATGGTATGGAGGATGACATGTAGGGCTGAGAGCAGGAGGATCCTTCTCTATCTACATCTTCCAATTACTGCACATCCCTGCCCATGCACACCCTTGTCAGTGCAGGCACAGAACAACCACAAAACCCAGCAAGGGCATGGGGCCTGCCAGAGGCTGTGTCTGACATGGCCAGACACAGTGTTGACTGTGCTGCACCTGTGTTTCACTGTGCTTGGCACAGGAAGGGTGACCCCTCTTGGCTCCGCTTACTTGGCTGGCACCTGACACCTTGTCTGCTGTGGCTGTGAGCAGATGGGCTCCTCCACACCCAAACACTGCCTGCAGGAGCTGTGGTCTCAGGTGGATCTTTTTGGGAAGGAGCTGGTGGGAAAAGCAATATCATTGACAGTTACAAAGGGAGTGAGAATCTGTGCCAGCTCAGGGTAAGATTGCCTTCGTCCTATCAAGATGCTGAAGGCATGCAAGCTTGAGTAGCTTGAGGTAATTATCAGGTCTGTAACTTTACTACAGGGACTGTGCCAGCACTGCTCCTGGGTGAGTGCAGCCAGCCAGCTGTGTGTCTAACAGCATCATCACCTGCTGGGAAGATAGTACCTTGCATCTTTCCAAGGGCTGTGCACAAAAGTTTCCTGCAAGTACCAGGGAGGAACTGAGGTCAGAGGGAAGCTGCTGGCACACTGGGAACAAACACTTCAGAGGAAGCAGAAGGTTCATTGCATTTTCTGCATGAATATTCCTGATGCCAAAAAGGGCTTTATACCTGTCTCTACTCTATCCACCACCAGTACAAAGTTAATGGAGCTTTGTCATCCATTTTTATCTGCCAGCATACTTTCTCTTTCTAGAAGCTCTCCTTTACACTGAAGACCTAGGGGCATATAGCTGGAAACGACCTACCCAGAAACTGAAAAGCAAGTAAAATATATCAAAGAGAGAATGAAGCAGGAGAGGATGTCTGCAGACATGCCCAGCTCAGCCTTCTTTGGAAAAAAGAATCAGGTATATTTCAGGAGGCATAAAAAATGTGGAATAAATAATTGAGCTTATTCCAAAGATGTAAGTCCAAGCAAAGGGGGAAAATTGTGATTATAATAAAAAAGAGGAGGAAAAAAATCAGAAAAATCTTAAATATATGTGTTAGCCAAAGATAAGGTGGACAAAAATCCCTGGGGACATCCATAACAAAAATCCAGTTTTCATGGGACCTCTTTGAGATCAGTCTGGAAAGCCAGTAGCTATGTTATATCCCCAGGAGGCACATCTGGAAACAAATCTGGGAAAACACTTAACATGCACAAAACAGCAAAAAGCCTTCCTAACCTCCTTCCTAGTTCCTGCATTTGATCATGTTATTACAGCTCCTCTTTTCTGCTACTACACAAGTTAATTTAGACACACAGATCCTCCATTTGCTACTGCAAATTGCAGAGTACTAATGGTTGAAGAGAGCATGTTACCCCATCTGTAATTACTATATAATTTGCAGCATGACAAGAAGATTGTAGTGTAGAAGACAGAAACGAGTGGCTTATGGCTATTCTGTAGTAACATGGAATTTACCATGTAGAGTCTTGGTCAAATTTTAGACTAAAGTTATACAGCATTGTATACAGAAGCTTGTCTGCACCCAGTAATATGAAGAAGAAACCAATAGCAAGGACTGATACAGGTATATTGAAGCACAGCCTTCTTGAAATATCTTCTCTGGCACTTTCTGATAAACTTCTAAAATTTTTGAAACTATTTGTTACATTTTGCATATTTTAAAAATAATCACATAATGTCTGAAGATTTAGAGGGGATTGACCTAGATGGGCCTCAGCCTCTTTCTGTTCTAAAGTTTCTTAAAAGGATAATAGTCCTATTCTGAGAGCCAGAAAACATATCAGTCCCATTGCATATGAAGAAAAATGCCTGAACTAAATACCTTGCCTACTTTTATTTCCTTGTTTCCTCAATACATCTTATCAGGAAGACTGCTTCAAAACAAGCATTGTAAATTCTGTGGATGCCAGAAAAAAATACTCAGGTCCACAGTTCACTCAGAAGATGAAAGAGCCCAGAGAATGGAAAGTCCACGCTGTGTTTTTGATAGGCACATCAGGAACAAAAGCAGCTCCATTCCGAAACGTGACAGCCCTGCCCACGCACTGTGGATTTATGATTTTATTTGCACAGTGAAATTTACTGATCATGAATATCTGAAATCCTCAGCTCACCTTAAGGCAGTCGATGGATCCAAATGCCGCAAAGGCAGTAAGCAAAATGGTCAGGGAAGACACAGGCATCCAGAGGGGACAAAGAAGTGGTGAAATGAGAGAAAAATCATTCAGTAGGGAGCAGCTGTGGGATGGCAACCAATAGGGGGCCAGTCTTCATCTTGCACTGAATTTATCAGCATCACTTCCACTGCTTACACTGGTTTCTTTCCCCTGTACAGGTGTGACCTAGGGCTTAGAAGTGATATCTGAATCTCCCCAAGGGAAAATGACATCTCTATGCATCCCAAACTGCAAATAAAGCAGCATGCTGCAGCCACAGGAGCAACTTCTACCATTTTCCAGTAGAGGGGGAGAGTTAAGTATAAATAGTAAGCTAGGATTTGTGGTAGAATTATAAAGACATTCATGTGGTTTATGACAACACTTTAAATGCTATTGTCTTTCCACAAACTCTTGAAAAAGGCTTGTCTTTAAAAAAAAATTGTAAAACCCCCACAGATTTGTCCAAAACAGCCTTAATACAATTTTAGAGCAATGTAAAATACTGTTGATATGTGGCAAAGCACTGTCCCAAGACATTACAATGCATCTTAAAAGGGAAATGAGTACCACTGTGTCCACTTTAAAAACAGTCTCTTATTTTCCCTCATCCAGAAATCTTAGAATGAGAGAGAAATATAGAAATAAACAAGCCAAATGGTAGCTTTCTCTTTTACTCAAAGATATTAAATTCAGTTGAAATGAAACAAGGTTTTGAACTCCATTTCCTCTACCTTAAAAAAAAAAACCTGATATCTATATATCCCTACCTCTATCTATCTATCTATCTATCTATTTATCTATCTATTGCGCAGCACTAAAATAGTCTTCCAACAGCCTGGTGGTCTGAAGCTAGGTGAATACAATCAGGGTTATCAGAAATGTGTTTCAGTTTCACGCTGTCCCTCAATTGCCAGTTAGTGGCTTCTCTGCAACCAGCAGGCTGCGTTCAGATTCTCATGGATTTTTATGGCTTACATCTTCCCTGTTTACGAACTGAGATGTGAGGTGGTACCTCTCAGAGAGCTAGGTGCTCACAGGACTGTACACAGATGTTTTGCCACATCAGGCCATAACAGGTAGACAGAAGTGAATGACACATCTGCCATTTTCCATTCCAGATCCTTTCCAGTGGAACACAGGCAAGCTATTTCTTTGCTGTTTCCCTGTTGGAATAAATGGTTTGTGGTATCTGCCTGGTATTTGCAGATGTTGCCATGGTTAGAGGAGAAGCAGGGTGTCTCAGCTCCTAGGTACCTGCAGCTGTGCTGAAATTTCAGGACAACAGTAGCCTCTCCTAATATGTATCTGTAAAGAGACAAATTAATTTCCCAGAGTGATGGTTGGAGAGGTACCACCTAACTGAGTCTTTTGGTCAAGACTTTTACCTTCATTCAGCACTAGGGATTTTTCATGCCTACAATTCTTCCAGCTACTCAGACAAGATACTAAATGCCAGGTTGTTGCCAGATGAAGAGCTATTTTCCCAGCTGGTGGAAAAATACAATGCTCATTCTGCAAACCATACTGAACATTAACCAAAAAGAGGACACAAAATAGTCAACCAGACTCGTACTGCCAAGTCAGCTCCAAATTTGGGAAGGAACATGAAGTTCAAGCAGTCAGGTATAACTTTAGGGTTGACGACCACCAAGGACCACCAGAGGGACCCTCGGGACAAGAGTTTTCAGTTGCTTATAAGTTTCACTGGTGCTTCAAGTATACCCAAGAGTGGTTTATAGCATAAATGAATGAGGAAGTTCTTTGGGAGTAAAGTGAAGCAGGGAGCCCTGACATAGTCTGTGCTCCAGCAGGGATGTGATCCATCCTAGTGCTGCACCTGGTACCACATCCATCTCACCCGAGAGCCAATGTACAAGTCACAGCCCTTGTACTAGCTCAGGAAGATGAGTCCTGCCCACTCACATCATGCATGTGCTACCTCACCCTTGGGCTCTAACTCCCTTGGTGAATAAACCCAGGTGAGGTTCAGCAGACAGCTCCTTCTGGGGACTAGCTTCTGTAAATTATGAACATGGCTGCGCCTCACGACGCCTCCCAGCTCTGTTTGATCAAACTTCCCCACTCACCTTACACCACAGCTGGGGCTGCACAACACGTGTCCAGGAAAATCATAAAAAAAAATAAAAAGCCTAAAAAAACTAGCAAAAAACTAAAAAAAATTCTTGCATGCTGCAACACAGCCTCCTCAGTATTTATTTGCAACTTAAAATAACAAAACCCCACTAATTCAATCAATTATTATTGAGCAATTAATTTTATTCACTATAAACAATGATTACTACTACAACATCTCAAAGCCCAAAGGGCTGCATAACCAGAATCCAAATGTTAGGTAGTGTTGAGATGACTCATCCATTGGACAGAAGAATAGTTTTGACCAATGTGAACGTAAGCCTTTCATTATCACTTGGCATAAGTGTGGTCATTAGGATGAATGCCATCAGTACCACCACACTTACAACATACCAAAGTCTTCACTTTGTGTTCTTCTTTGTGTTCCTTTCCATGAACAAGCAGTACCTCAGAGAGGTGGACTAGCCTGACAGCGGGTGCTATTTCAATCCCACAGTTGTTCACTTCTAGAGAGGCTTTCTGACATCGGTTCCTGTAGAAAACTCAGCTATGCAGCCCCATTTTGGGCTGGACCTGGTTATGGTTTGGTTTGATATGAAAAGAAGTAGCTAGGAACAGACAATTTAGGGGGTACTGTTTCCTCTAGGAAAATTTACGGCAATACCATAAAGTGTTGGGACTTTATGGTGTTGAAAGTGAAGGACTGGGAGAAAGAAGGGTAGCTGCCCCTGCAGGGACAGCCAGACAGCCAGCAGCTAGGTTTTCACACGTGTAACCACTGCAGTGTATCTCTGCAGCCACACTGTTCAATGGGGAGAGCTGAAAGCTCTTGAGATAGACTAAATGTAAAAAAATAAATGCCATGTATGCAAATAAATGTAAAACTGGCTGAAGGCTCAAAGGGATAACCTGAGGTCAAATTAGCAACATTTTGAAGGTCATTTAATTTCATTAACTCATATGCAGCAGCTTCAAGTAATTTTTAAGCATGTTTTTCCTATAAAATGTATGTTTTCATTAAACGCGTCATTACTTTTATGGCCTCTGCAATCAATCTCCCTTTTCTTCCTTTTTAAACATGAGAAACCAATCAGACATAGACACAAACATTTATATTGATGAGTTTCTTTCTAAGTGTGTGTGATAGCTTAGAGGCAAGAGAATGAGCTACCATTTCATGACATATGATAAAAGAGATGGTTTTGACTACCAGAGGAGAAACACACTTCAGAAAGCAAGGCTTGACACCAGAGATGGGGAACACACACATGGAAGACAGAAAAATACAAATCTATTTTTCTTACTCATATGTTTCTCTTTTTTAGTACATGTTGTTTCCAGTATAGGGCTGAGTACCCTCAACTGCTTCTCTCTTTCCATAGTACTTACACAAAATACACAGCCTTGTACACAAAGCACATCTCAATTTGTCTCTGTTTCTACACAAAATCATAAAGCACACCATTACTTTAACTATGTCATCATAATTTCATCAAACTTCTTCAATCAGTGCCAGCTTTCTAAGGATGTTATACAAAGAAATGCAATCAGAAAAGTGCTCAGTATCAATGTAAGATGCCATTTATCCCTAACCTTATGCTGTGAAACAGGAATTTCTGGTCAACCATCAAAAAAATCCATTTATGCTACAGAAGCAGTAGGGAAATTTTCCACAAAATAGGAAAATTCTTTCCTATTCAGACCTGTAGCATATCCTACATTATCAGAAAGCACAGATATTTGGAATGCTCTGGGAAATGAAGAAAAAGGTGGAAATGGTAGGTTCAAGGGTAGGTCTGAAGAATACCATGCAGCAACAGCTCAGGGTCTCTCATGTCCAGCCAAATTTATTAGCAGCAACCCAGTTCTGGCAGATTTCTTTTCCTTATGCTGACAGTCCCTGGAGTTTATCTATACAAAGTGTTTCCAGGATTGGGAGGCATGGGAATGACTCAGCCGCCTGGGTTCTCTCTGGGCAAGCTTGCTTGGCACAGACAGTCATGGGCTTGCTGGGCTGGGGAAGGGCTGCTGCCAGAGCCCAGCACCATGGGGACACCGCTGTCACATCAGGAACCATCTGGTCACCTGTACCTCTGGCCCTGCACAACCACCTCAGCCAGCCACACCTGTGCAGCATCACACCCAAGTTTAACACCCCTCAGCTACAGCTAGCTCTGCACACAGCTAGCCAGCACATTGCCCCATGTGTGATACTGTAAATCCACCAATAAAATAAATCCTGTATGGATAACTGTGTTGACTGTATTTGTAATGAAAAATGGAAATCAGCTGCTTGTAATGTAAACATTTAATAAAAACTGCATCCAATAAAAAAAACCCTATGCCAAGTACAATTATGTGAGGATAGTGCATACACATGTGATTTTTGCCAAAGTATAAATTTTAACTTCAGCATTACTGATCTGTGTAGAAGCTATATTGCAGCAACTGTCTCTTATTATACACTAGCAGTGTCTGACACAGTGGGGCTATACTCTCAACATTCTAAATAACAATAATTAAATGAATCACCGAAATCACTGCCCTCATCACTGCATTCATTTTTCCCCCTTTCTTATCTCTGTGATAACATCTGTCTACCTCACATCAAGCTTAGAAATAAATTATTCAGAAGTGGTTTGTCACAAGCAAACATTATCTCTTTGCTTACAGTGGAAATATTTGCTTGTGCTTTTTTGTCTAGACACCCTGTACTTCAGGAATTCAGTTTTCCTTCTGGCCTCTGAGTGACTCATTAAACAGCAGATCTATACAGCATAAGCAACCAAGGGGAGGCAATGAAAATAATTACCCAGACCTGTGGTTCTAGAAAGCTCAAATAGTAATTAAAGTAGATGGCTCTG
>NW_005054417.1:1139083-1176078 GCF_000277835.1 Geospiza fortis | reverse complement strand
GCACGAGCTAGTGCAGTGGTGTATGCTTGGACAGGATTTTTCTCTATCCTGAGAGATGAAGAAGGGAAGGGGAACCAAAACTGTTCATGAACTACCACAGTTGTACACTGGGCCCACAAAATGCTCTAGGGGTACATGTACCAGCTCCTAGGAACAGCTGGGGTTAAGAGGAGAGTCTGGGAGCATTTCAGATCTTTTCAGCCAGAAATTAGGCTACCTAAATCCAAACCTCTCTCTCATGTCATCTTTCTCATTCTTTGAATTTGTATTCTTTTCAATGGAATAAAGAACAACATGAATTTATTTACTATGGACATTGTCCTGCTTCCAAAATGCATTTTCATTTTGAATATATTCGCAATAGAGTGTAAGTCTTTAAAATTCTAGCTCCTAGCATTTTCTCAATGCAAGTCCGCTACTTTTGGTTTGAAAAGGAGTCAGGGACCTGGAGGTCATTGCTGAATACAGTGAGGTGAGTAAGGGCACACCTACAAATTTATTCATTTTGAAATATCATCTTACAATCTAAATTTGGAAGCCAAAAGATGATTCAAAGCACTAAAATCTTACCTGTGGTCATCTCCAATTCATCAGGGTATCACAACCAATCAGAGATTTAAACAGACATATAAAAATATGAGAGACATAAGAAAAGGTCTTAAAAATAAAGACAAGCGACTCGTGTTAGAAGGAATGGCAGCTGAGGAACTGAAAGAGACAGTTGATCTCAAATTAGTAGAGCAGAGAAATTATCTTTGTAGTAACATTGTGAGTGGTGTGAGCAAAGCAAGACAGCAGGTGTCAGAGGAACAGATTCCAGGAATAAAGATGTGAAGGGGACCTGCATTAGCAGTGTGTACACATAGATGAATAGGACAGCCCATCTCAGAGACTTTGTATGGAACTATTCCATAAGATGAGAACACAATTCAAAAGTGAAGACTTAAAGAAAATTCTCAACAAGTTAAAGGAAAAATGAGTGGCAGGTGCTGATAAGCAAAAGCACTCAAAGGGAGAGACAGTGGATAAGAAAGAATTCTGCCCACACACACAGCCCACGTATTTTCCTTTGCACTGTCGCTGCCACTGACAAGAGCTGGGTTTGCCTTTTCTGCTGCTGGAACTCACAGGCTGCTGGTGCCCAGACAGACAGTGCTGTGTGAAACTTGGTGCAATCTGTGTCAGATTTAGCAACTCAATCGTTAATTAATGACGAAGATCTGAGCTGGAACTTATTAATGTGAATGCATATGAGTACTGTTTAACTAAATAAGTTACAAATTTAGAAATCACTCCATCTGTGTGATGAAAGCTTAAATGTTTCAGATGACTTTTATATATGACCAAATTAAGGACATCTTAAAGCAGAATTGTCTTTGTTAATGTGTCCCAGTTGATACAAATTCCTCAGACAGTAATTAAATGGTCTCTCTGCAAATCCAAGTGCAGTACTTGGATTTGACTTTGGACTTGCACTAGAGCAGCTGGCCTGTAAGCCAGCTTAGTAACAAAAAATAGTTGAAAGATTTCATTAACACTCCTGCTTTAAAAAAAAAATCACTGCTGAATTTATCTATCCAATAATTTTTTTTATTCAATTGATCTTTTTTTTCTTTTTGCTGCAGACAAACCTCAAGTCTTTGTGACAATCTGCTTAAGAAATTAACACAGATTGGAGTTTCCCATGACAAATTTTAGTTTTTAACTTTCTGTCATTTCAGCTCAAGTGTGGGAGATGTGAAAGTATTACTTTTAATGAAAGAATTGTGTTTATTTTTTATTTTTTACAGAACACTTTTTCTTTCAACTGGAGACCAAAGCAGAAATATTTTATAGTTAAAAATAATTCCTCTTTACATGAAAATAGGAGCTGTAGCAGAAAACAGCATGTAGTTTAAGATGTAGCAGAACCCAAACAGGAGTGGTAGAATACTCAACAAAAATTTGATTTTGGATCCTCCAATGGTTGAGTCATCATCAAACAGAGAGAGGCTCTATTTGAGACTTTATATAAGGGTGAAGTTACGTAAAAGTCTTTCACTACTGTTAATACAGTGAAACATCAACTGCAAGCAGATTTTACAGCACATTTTTATCCAGGATTTTTTCCTCCTTAACAAATCTGTGTGAAGAGAATTTTAGGCTTTATTTCAATATTCCATTTTAATTCCAAGGAAATATGCACTATAAAAACAGTAAAAAAATCTGTATAAAAGGAATCCATGCCATGCTTTTAGGGCAACCAAAGGCCTAAAAGGGGCATGTATGCACAATCTCAAACATTCATGTGAAGTTATATTCCTACCCAGCCTCTGAAACACACATTATTTCATTTCCCCGGTCTTGACATTATTGGCCAATGAACACATTAATGTTCATTGCTATTACAAAGCAATGGAAAATAATTCATAAGGAGTATGAATTATTTCTAGGCCTTTGTCTAGGTCTTTCTAGGAATTATTTCTAGATCTTTGCAGCATTCTTTTGGTGACCCAACCTTAGCAGCCAAGGGCATTTGTAGCCTCTCACACTAACTTGGATTATTAATCACTGTCTCTGAGGTAGATGCAGCTCCTAACATGACACAAACAGACAGAGAAGCAGCATCTCCAGTCTTGTTCCTCTTTACACCTCACATCTGTGTGTCTGAGCTCAAAAAGAGTTACCCAATTTGTTGGGAAGCATTTGCTGTTCATGTGGGTCCTGGTGATAGTTCAAAGATGAGATAGAAACATCTCATGACTTTTGAGAACTAATGGACACTGCGGAGGTACAAATAAACAATATCCCTGGCTTCCTTGACTCTATTTCTTGTCCTAATGGTTCTGATAGAATTTACTCAACTGTTACAAGCAGGAGAGGCCAGGAGAATAAGGGCAGATCTGCTTCTTCCAAGCAGATTCTTCTACAGCTCATCCATGCCCTGCACTATTGCTTTAAGAGAAAAAAAAATATTCCAACTTTGTAATTTGAACATAGTTAAAAATAATATTCAGGAAAACAAAGGAATTTTTTAAAAATTCAGGTTTACCATGGCTAGAAACAAGAGCAAGACACTGTAAAGTTTGAAGCCACCTCTGTTCAGCTTACAGCAAGAGGATGCCGACAGCTACACCCACTCAGGTCTTATTTCCAGTCAATCCTTACCATCCTCAATGGGGGGCAAAGCAGAAAGACTCATATTCTCAAGCATAGAGGACATTTTCCACCTGACCCTGACATGTCACCACAGAAGGATACATACCTGAAATGACTGGAGGATTCCCAATCTTCCCACTTCTCCATACTATTCTGAATGCTCTTAAATTTCCTTTTGATCTGCTAAACAAAATATCATAGACATCTCCTGAGAAACTGAACTTTTTCATGCCCTCTAAAAATCTCAGCAGACATTTATGCAAGGAAAAGCTTGGCACAAATCAAGTGGTCTTGGAACAAATCTAAACCTGATTGAAACTGCAGAGTGTCACTGTGACACCAGAAATTTCCTCTAAACAAGCCACAAACACCTAAATTACTGACATGGATGACAGCTCTCTGCAATTTACGCTCATCTACAACAAAAATTAGCCAGCAGCTCCACTACCTGCTTCAGCTGCTGATGACCAAAAAAAAGGGAATTTTGGATGCCAGTTTAGGATAGGAAAAATACTGTGTAGGATTTCCTTTTTATTCTCCACTCTCTAGGGAGAAGTGGATGAGGTAGTGGAAAGCAGCAATAAACAAGAGAAACAAAAAATTAAAAACCCACACTCAGTGTCTAAGCATTTTTCTGGAGCATTGTTTTTTAAGTGCCTCTGGCAAAGAACAAAAATTTGTGAGCAAAATAGCCAAACATTTTATTATTCACCGTGAATGCTGAACTCCCACTAAGATTTGTGCAGGTGTAAATGGAGTTTACAAAACACATTAGTAGAGCTATCCAAGCCCTAATAACTGATTTTAAAAAGTGTGAATATTAACCTACAATCAAATTAAATTCTGCTAAAAAACTGCTAAAAGCCAAGCAGAGAGGCAGAGCTGTTCCTCCTGCTGAGATCCAAGGCTCCTAACCCCAGGTTCTGATCCAGCAAACTGCCAACACACAGACATAAAGCCCAACACACTCAGCTGGAGCCATCATCTGACTTCCCAGACTGTGATTCACTGCCCTGTTTGTGTGACCCACAATAGGCTTGACCACAGGCTAAAGAAGAAAATTCAATTAGCCAGCTTAAGCCTTCACTCACTATTATTCTTCTTAGGTGAAGCTGTTAGCAAAATAAATTAAAACAAAAATAGTGATTTAAAAAAACTTATTTTCATTTAAAATGCAGCACTTCAGAAAATTAATGACCTTCTCTCAAAAAAAAAAAAAACAAACCCAAAAACAATCAATAGCACAGTCAGATCCTTCAGACTTCCTAGAGGAATTGCATTGCAGCTGCCACCAGCCATTCAGTGACCTCCCTACAGGACATGATAAACCCCTTGCTCCAGGGGTGGGAAGCAGTTGATCTTGCTTGCTGTGGGTTTTTAAGATCCACTTCATAATCCCTGAAGTGCAGGACTGGAGAGAGGACAGCCCTGCCCAGAGCAGCCATGAGTGCTGCAGGACTGCATTGCTCTGTGATGGTGATCAACAGAAGTTGCGTTACCAGTCACAAAGAGAATCAGCCTGGGCCTGGTTGATGCAAAGGACAAGCCTGACTTGTACCTTAACATTAAGACAAAGATAACATGCCTTTCATGTGTCAATATAAAAAAGGAACTGCTCAAGAATGTAAGCAGAGATAAATTTGAAATGCATTTGCAACATAAACTTCTGATTGATTGCAATGGAGAGAAGCTGTTTTTGTTCACATTCACAGTACTACTGCAAAAATGGGGAATTGCTTTCTTCTCAGTTCTCCTTTGGAAAAAAGAGAGAATTTATGTGCACAGTAGTCCATGAGTCTGGTAAAACTCTTTTAAAAAGTGTACCAAGATGAAACAAAGTTTCTCCACACATAAGAATCCCCAAAAGAAAAATGTATTTTGTTGACATTCTCATAAGTATTTGCGGGAATAGCAATGTAGCATGCATTCCAATTACAGTTACTATGTAAATGTTAACGAGACTTTTCTGTCTGTCCATCCGGGATCTGCTCTGGCAGTCACACACTTGGACCCCCTGAGCTGGGACAGGCCCCTTTGCAGGCGGCGGCTCCAGGGAGCGATGGGTGCCTCGCTTGGCTCCCTGCACGCCCCACGCCCACACAGCCAGACAAGGTTTCCTTTCCCGCTCAACCCTCGGTTTCTCATAGCACAGCCTCAGGCATCTGGATCCTTAAAAGAGCTTAGTCAGGTGTAACAACAGAATAACAGCTTGGGCTGGTGTCCCTGAGCAGGGACCCCAAACCAAGGAACCCCTGGGCTTTTATTCCCTCACAGTCTGTGTGTGATAGTGTGGGGTTTTTCCTCGGTGTCATTGGCTCCTGCCCTGTCCCTGAGTGTCCAGTCACCTGGCAGGGCCACAGATCCCTGTGCTCTTTCCTGTGCAAAGGGTCAGCACCAGCTTGGCCTCTTGCTTGGGGCTCCCATCGCATGGAGCTCAACCTGCAGCTCCCACCTCAGCTGCATACCAAGCTACCTGCACTAATTTTATTCCTCAACATAATTTTATTTTGACTTCATAACTATTCAGAAGTCTCCGGGTGATCCAGCAGCTTTTGGGCCTGTTAAATGTCAGAGAGATGCAAAGGAATTTTGTCCATAGCAACAAAAACTTATTTAAAAACCCAACAAACTAAAGCAAGCAAGACAACCAGTAATTATATCAATTCAGGAAAGTGCTGTAAAATGTTCAGAATTACTTGAAAAAGGAAGGAATAAGCTTGCCTCATGGACTGACAGACTTCAACTGGATCCTCTCAGCTCTGGGCTCTGCAAGAATGTTTCTTCTACTGATTATAAACAATTTATTTCTATTTACATCTCCATTCAGCTCGTCTCCCATTTCTGTGTGATCTTCTGGTACCTTCTGATATCACTTCTTCCATAGCTTTGCTCATATTTCCCTAAACTCATACCCTATTTGTTTCCATTCCTTCTCCTGAAGTCTGCATTCCAGCTGCATTTCTTTCTCCTTTCCCTCTCCTTCCCCTGAGGGCAGCAGCAGGAGCAGCCAAGAGCAACACCCCATCCCTGACCTCACCCTGACCGTGCCTGTCATTGAAGCATTTCAGTGTTTCCAAGAAAGATAATTTCAGGGAAGGTCTTTCTCACTTCTTCCCAACAACTGTTGGTCATGCCACCGTTAACAGTAGGAGAGGATGGGCTATGCTCAATCTTTGAAAAATTTCAGCTTCTAAAATTAACAACCTTCCACTTTCTTTTCTTTTCCCTCTGTGTGTGTGTGTGTCTGAGTGTTCAGATTTAGAAAATTTTTTCCAAGGTGTTACCCAAAAAATATTTCAGGGTGCTTCTCCTCTCCATTTCCTAATAACACATTCCTAAATTCTGAAATATACAGAATTTTCAAGTTTTGTAGGACAGATAGAATACCATGTGTCCCTAATTTCATATTCTGTAATTGGAAAATTGTTTACATGAATAGCCATCATAAATAGATTGAGCCCAAGTGCCTGTGATGAGGTCTAAGCTTTTCAGATCAGTGTCTTCTAGAAGTATCTGCTGAACAAAGTGAAAGGCTCATCTCACTACCTACTCTGTCTATAATAGAAAGTGCATGAAAAACAGCAGTCTATAAGCTAAAACTCTATTTGCAAATAATAAGAGTCTTTGGCCAATTAATTTCTTAAAGACAGTTCAGCAATTTCAATCTTAAAAGCAGCCATCTTGGCCAGATGGGGAAGTGCTAGAGCTGTTTGCGTATTTCAAGAAAACTAACTGAAGTTTGAGGAGACTGTGATGTACTTTCTATAATTAATACACATTTTACAAGCTTATGCACAGCCTTTCACAAGACCTTTAAGCACTGGGGGTTTTATCTGGCACTGTTCAGAGAATGGCAGGAAGCTGATAAAATGCTCGGTGGAATTTGCCATTCATTTATCTGTCCTTCTGCGGCCTTCAGAATTTACAATTTTCATTTTTGGGGGGCTTTTAACAATATAATTATATATGAAAAGGCTTCTCATACCACACAAGCTTCCATTATGGCATATTAGAATTAAATGAGAGGAAAAAACTTTTCATTATATGGTTTTCATTGTTATTCATTGATGCATTCAAGTAACAATACTGACTCAGACTTCTGTGGTGTACTCTTAAGCTTTAACAAACAGTTTATCTCTTAGTGCTTCATCCACCAGCCAGTTAATTAAAAGGAGAGAATAGTCCTTATTCCTATTATTCTAAGTAGCAATTGATGAACTGCAAAGGCTCTGATTTTTATCAGAGGTCTCAACAAACTTTCACATGGACTTTTAAAAGCTTGTGCTCTCCATGCAAGCCTGCAAAGCAGCTTAGTCTTAATACAGGGCCTGTTACATTCAGAGAGGGAACATCCTAGTTGCTTGTGTAAGATCATACATATTCTGTAAGTGAATTACAGGGCAACAGATTCTGCACAGGTGTTAAGAACTGAAAATTACACCTTATCATGTCAAAATAAACTTTTATATTATAAGCACACATGGCACAGAGTCATGCATGATATCATTTCAATGACATGCAGAATCCAGGTTTTACAAGCTTACGCATACAGTGAGCACCAGTGAAGTGGAACAGTCTCACCCTAGTTTTCCATATCGGCCTTGAGGCCTAGAAACCAAATCTGAAGACCTTTGCACAACAATGGAGCCTGTTCCTAATTTTGAACCAAAACAGAAAAGCATAGAAATTAGTCTTGAAAGTAACAAACACTGTCTGCATCTGTTTAAAATTATGATAAAACTTTGGGGGTGTGCTTTCAGTTTGACCACACATATCCATATATGCTGTGTAATTACACCCACGCTGATAGACAGGCATGTAACTTTCCTCATGCATTTGCAAGTTATGGCTCTGAGAAGACCAGAATTCACATCTCAATTTCTGTGAAATACGCACAAGTCCAGGTTTCTCAGCTACTGCCCATCTAACAAAAATTATATACGAAGAAAAACCAAACGAGTTTGTTGCTAAAAATATTTGGAATTAGGTGGGAAAGAATTTTAGAGGACAGGGCATTTTTCAGTAAAGCAATCCAGTCTCCAATGGCAGCCTTGCATTGTAAAGATTTGTGGCCCCTTCTAAAAGTTTCACTGGTCATTTTGCTTTATGGTAGGAATTACTGTTACACTCCTGATTTCCTGTTTCTTGTACAAATACTTCTGGTCACAATACATTTTTCCAAAAAGCAGAGTGAATAATGACTGCTTTACAAAAATACACAACTTGCCAGATTTTGAAGCTCAGTAACTGTCAGGACCCAGGACACACCTCTGGCTGTCCAGGACACCAGGACCCCTGTTAGGGGTCTCAGAGACCCTGTCACAGAGCACAAGACACCTGTGGTTTTGATTATGACCCATGGAGCAAATTACCAACCTTATATGAAGATCAGCAAGCCACAACAGTTTAGGTAGAATAATAGTGAAATTATCACGGGCTGGAAAAGAAGATTTTGGGTTTTTTGGTATGGGGGTTCAGGAGGCAAGATGGAGGGAACTGGGTGTGTCCAGCCTTTCTCCTTCTTCTTCTTGGCCTCCATCTTCTGCTGTGATGTTGGCACTTGGGGATTGGTTTAGAATATAGGTGCACTGTCTAGCATGGGTGATAGGTATTGGAAGGTAAAAGTAAATATGATATACGTAATTTGTAGTACAAAAGACGACGCAGCGTTGGAGTGGGCGGAGAGTGCCTGGAACTGTCTTGCTGAGCTGACCTCGGCAGGGCAGGAGAAAATTTTTTATAGATAAGATAAAATAAACAACCTTGAGACCGAGAAATGAAGAGCTCTGACTCCTTCTTCAAGCGCCGGGCTGGGAAAAGAGACTTTCAAACTTTTCTCGGGGTCACTCTGACCAGCTAGAGATCCCGACAAGTAACAAAGTTACAGGTGGAAGACACCTCCCTCAGAATCATTATCCGGTCATTCACCTAAGATACAAACAGTAATATGAATCCAGATATAAACCTTTTTTTTCAATATATCAAAGTAATAAGGGAAAATGTGGGAAAAAATGAACTTTGGTCTAAGTTTTGGACACTGATATTGTACCTAGCCTGTGTTTCCTGTATCCATGGAATGGTGAGGAAACAAGAAATTCTTACCAGTTTGTTCATAACTGAGAGGACTGCCATCCATGTTAAACTCTTATTGACCATTTTGATCTTAACATTCAGGAACATTATTTACAAGGATGTGATCTTATAAATCTTTGTTTTGGATTATGTCAAGATCATTTTTTACAGAAGACAAGGTTGATGCTTGGTCTGACATTTTACTTTTTTAGATTTATCTACTGACCTTACATTATCTGAAAGGACAATACAAAATACCCTAGAAATTATAGATCTAACTTGATTATGCTGTGAGTTATTTCCTTTCTCCAGGGTATATATTACCCAGAGAAAGCATAGGCCAGCACAGGTCTCCACTTACTGCAGTTTTTGGCAGTCTTTGGAGGAAGGGGTCATTTGAACAGCAGGTTGTGTTGGAATCCAATTTAAGGGCAAGATCATAGCTCAGATATGTTGAGGAGATTTTGTCAGAGTTTCTTTGCTTTCTCGTGCTCTTTCAACATTTCAGTATTTGATATTGGACATAAAATTTATTGGCATGATCTGGTCTTGAAGAGAGGAGGGCACTTCTTGTTATTCTAGCTGCTGTTACTCATTTTCATTTCTATTGATTTTTCAGTGCCTCAGTCACGATACTTTGGATTTTTCTGGGTATTTCCCCTAAGAACTTAGGCAGAGCTCTACTTGGGCCCACCGTGTCTCCTTAAATAAATATTATTAATAATTTTTGTTAGTATGAACAACTTGATTCAAATGTGAAATTCTTATTTTAATATTAATTTACCATAACAGCAGATGAGAGGTTCTCTGGTGAATCCTCTCCCATCATGCTAGATACCACTCAAGTATACACAAAGTCCCTCTATTAGAGTTAACAGAAAACACATAAAGGAAAATAGCATCCTCTGAGGGGCTAATTTTCATTTCATTTACCTCATCCAGCTACTCATACAGGATTTCTTTAAAGCCAGTGGCAGAGGGACAGATTCTTTCATGAGGCAATTCAGAGCAAAGGCTAATTTAAGGTCTTTGAGTCAACCTCCTCACTCAATATCAAAGGACCAGAAATTTGAGCCAGTTGTCTGTTATGCACACTTGGATTTTATGGATAAAGCCTTGGGTATTTTACCACTGCATCATTTTCCCCCTATTATGTTTTGTTCTGGGTTTTTTATTTATTTGTTTTCTATTGACTTGAAATCAGATTCTTGAATTCTGGTAAAAAAATCCAAAATTTAAAAGATATTATTTACCAAATTCTGGATGGGCTTTCTGATTGCTATAGTAACGAAAGTAGAGAGGCCTCCTACGAGGACATTATGATTTTTTTCCTACTGGTATTCTTTTCTTGTTACCAGACTGTATGGACAGCTACGTGATGCAGAGACATTAAAAGAAAACTGGAGGAGAAGTGATAATAAAGAAGTGTCATGGTTATCCTAAAAACTTAGTATGTGTAGAAATTAAAGACATTGTAGACTATTTAATTTCTTCATATAATTTATTTCCTAAATCTCCCATAATTTCAGCTATCATAAAAACTGAAGTAAGAGGAATATAAAAAAATAGAAATTATATTATAAATGAACTATGTAGTTATCATAAGGCAATCATTTATCTTTCAATGCCAAAGTGAAGTTTTCAGTGTAAATGAGCCTAGAACAAACTCATTTGCTAAAGATTTAGGGGGAAAAAAGGAAACCCACAAAACTATTTATCTTTTTTAAAGATGTGTGTTCTCAAGCTAATCAAAGCATAACTGCCTCTGCTCAATTGCTAAAAAGGATCTCCAACCTTACAGAATTGTTCCTTTGTTTGAGAGGCAGCAGAGTTCCTTTTATATTTCTGAAACTTTTCACTCCATCTTCTTAGCAGGTTTTGCCATGTCAAGAGCTGCAAAGAGGGAACATATCCACTTGCCCTGGAGAACATGAAAAAATCAAAATCAGCCCTAGAAAAGGATAGAAAGGAACAGGAATAAACAGCACTAAGCACAAAATCTTCTTAAACAAGTGGGTAAACAAGCTCAGGGAATTAGCAAGCTTGACAACAGTGTTTGTTGTGCTGCTGGAACTAACCTGTAATGAATAACAATTATTAGTGCCACCAAAGTGGTTAAGTTTCAGAGAAAATTTTCCCACCCTCCTGTCATTAATCTTACCTAGGTTTATTACTAACTATGTCACTTGCAGCTCGGGCAGCTAAATTCTTTAATATGCAATCTGTACGGGCAGCTCTGCACTCGTTTCCCACAGCAGAGCACAGGGACGTGCATGCCATATCTGCTGTAAGTTTGTTTAGAGAGAAAGAGGGGGAAATTGTAAGCTGTAAGTGTCCTAGAATGCAACCTCAGATTTAATATACTCCAAGGAAAGAGTTTTCTAGCCATCACACATGTAACAGGGCTGTTCTGTCAAATACTTTTGTGGAAATATAAATAGTCTCAGGTGCCAACATAAAAAATTTCTTTGAAGCTTTATACAACTGTAATAACTGTTTACAATCACATATTTCATTTGTATGTACCAAAATAATTCTATAAAGCCCAGTATATATTATTCTGAAATTATTTCCATGCTGCCTTTCACAAATTTCATAACCACTAAATATCCTATAAGACAAAGCAAACAAGGAGGTTTTTTGTCTCTGGGGTGAAAGATTTTTCTTTCCACTTTGCAGACAGTACTTAGCAGCTCAAAGGAGAGAGACCATGTTTCTCTGCAACCTCAAAGGAGGAGAGCAACATTCCTGATCAGCAGTGATAACTAGGAAGATAAATTATCTGCTTCCTAAGCCTCAGGAAGAACAGCAATGAGCATTGGGAGGGACTCCAGTGGTGAGAAGATGCGAGGTGCACAGTGCCAGGGGCTGCCCATGGGGCTGCCCACTCTACTTCCCCTTCAAGCTCAGTGACTGGTCCTGGATCATCCCACTCTAACACAAGCAGTTAAAATACATCTAATTAATTGCTTCTTTAAGTGGCAATGATCAAAACGAGGATATAACAAGTCTGGGACTTGTGAGAATGCGAACACCCTTGAGATTAATATGTGGTAAAGCAAGTTCTTTGTCTTCATCTCCCTGCCTCAGTTACAAGCACTGAGGGTCCTTGTACCTGCCTGTGACATGCAGCTGTCCCCCAGATGAGTCTGCATATCCACAGAGTGTTCAGAGGGGTTGTACTTTCCATTCATCTCTTATAGCCTTGTGGGAGCAACTGCAAGAACTCTAACACATATAATAATTACTTGCAAAAATATTGATCTGCTTTCGTTATTAAATTTGGAGGACTGTTGAACAGAAAAAATAGCTACAGGAGAAAGAAACATACTTACTGAGATGAAATATTTTTTAAAATTGAAATATCATAAAATCAAAAGACTCTAGTCAGATGTTATATTGTTCTATATGTAAGAAAGAAAAAAAAAAGTGGCCCAAATTTTTACATGTTAATATAAGCCACAGAAGAAACTAACAATTTCTCTAATTTAAAAATATGAAGAAGCAGAAAATTTACTATTTGAGTGCCTTGCATGGTAGAGGAATACAAGTTATATCTTCTCCCAATATTTGTAGTGAAATGAGAAACCTGACCAAGTATTTATGTACAAATTACCAATGGGCACATTGATAGGGATAAACAACACAAAGATAAAATAAAAATCACTATGGACATTTTACTTTGCAACATGGGGAAAAAAGACAGAATTTCTATATTCCTTTGACATTTACCTTAGTTCAAGACTGGAACAATCACGTTTTATTTGCACAGGCATAGGCAGAAAGCATATTTTACACTTGCTTTTGCAAGTGTTCTTATCCTGTCATACTGGAGGCTTCACAATGCTCATTCTTTCAGGTTCTTCTCTGCACCCAGCCAAGCAGGAAACAGAAATATCTCCTCTAAATTCACAACCTGTTACCAACACAGGACAGCATTTCGTGGTTTTAAATGACCACTGCAAAATATTTTCCCTAGCATAGGAGGTGCTGGTGCTCACAAAGTCCAGAGCAGCTCTGCCTGACAGCTGCCCATATTGCCACCATAGCTAGTGGTGGCTAATTTCATCACATGCATTATTCCCTGTAAGCTACTACCAGCTTATTGGGTTATGTCAACAGCTATTAAATTCTGCCACCAGACAGACTTTAAACAGGGTTTTCTGAGAACCAGTTCCCTTTGCAATTGGATTGGGAAGAATACCTGACAGATAGAAGTACAGTAGCTGTCATAATCAGTTAAGGCAGGGTCAAGATCCTGGCAGTAACTGTTTCTCAGGGAAGACATTTATATCTATCATCATAAATAAGTTCAGTTTAAGTTAAGTTAAGTTTAAATGTCTAAGGCAGCAAGACTTTGGGTTTACTTAAGAGCATGAACCAGGATCTCTGCAGAGGTGAGCTGGTGTGCATCATATCATCAGTGTGAAGTCCCCAGGGGCTTTAAGCTTTAACAGTGCTTTTTCAGAGCATTATTATTAGCAATACAGTAACTTCAGCAGATCTCAAATAGGAAAGAAATGTCACTGTCCTAACACTGTACAAAATTTTTAAAAGGCACTCTACACCCAGAAGCTCTTATTCCATAAATTGGTCAGAAACACAAGGGAGAGGAAGGTGGCAGCATTCTAGATTCTTGTCTGAAAGTACTGCAATTTTCAATTTAAAAAAAAACACAATTAAACAAAATTCACTTGGTGCAGTGCCTTGCACAAATCTTGCTTTGGTGCAGAAATTGTGCAATAATTTACACCAATAATTTTTATTGGGTTTTGTCAAACTTTTTCCTCAAGATCCTACTGTAACAATAAAAAAAACCTAGCTTTTTAATATGCACAGACCAAATGGCCTTGAATAATATTGTTGGTTTAACAGAATGAACTGGATTTGTAAACACAATACATTTTTAAATTTGTTCAGCAGCACTTCTATGGAGGGAAGAACTTTTTTGACTGCATCAATCTAGAAAATTTTTTCACTTTTAATGAATAATTTTCACAAGCACACATGATTCAAAACGTATAGGAACTTCTGCCCTAACACAAGGCTGTTAAATGATCGCAAACATGACAGCAGAAAAGAAGTGATTTATCCACATACCCTCTTTGGTGCAAGGTGAATGAGTGGAAGGAAGAATGGCAGACCTAATGTCTGGCATGAATGACCAATGTCACCCTACAGAGATTCTGAAGGTATAAATATACATCAGAGAGAGCATTAAATAATATTTTATTGTATTTAGAGAGTAGATTTAAGCTTCGAAGAAGTGATGATAAAAACCAGGATTTTGCAATGCAGTTTCAAGCAAAAAAAAAAAAAAGGGAGAGAGAAAGGGATGCAGATTGATGTGTCATTCAGGCTTTGAGCAGCAATTGGCAAGAATCTTAGTTGAATTACAATGGTCTACGGGTAAAAAACACGGCAAACTTTGTTTGGCATGTACCAAAGAAGGTTAGTATGAGAGGTAAGATTTTCCTCCAGGGTTAAAGAGCTTCAGTGTGTCAGAGTATCTGGTGCTAAAGTCACGCCATCTCTTCCTTCTGTGAGTATTTCCATACTTTAATGTTCCCGTTAAAAATGCTAGTTATGTTTCCTATTATAACACCAAACAAGGTTCCCTCCATGCAATGGAGAGTGGCAAGTGCTCCTAGAGAACAACTATTTTCTTCTATCTCACATAGGCCAACTTGGGCTACAACAAATCATCTTCTGCCGGCATCTCTCTTCATTGCTATGGAGGCAGATTGGATGAGCTAAGACTAAATAGAACTGTAGAAGGGTTTTAGTTGAAGGGGCCCTCAAAAGATCATCTAGTCCACTTTGCCATTCATGGTCAGGGATATTGTTCACCAGATGAGCATCCAGAATATGAGAGTGAACGAATATAAAATTATTGCTGATAAAAATACAGAGACAAAAAATGCATTCTTCCCATGATGTTTCTCTAGGACAGTGTAATGAACTAAATTGGCTATTAAACACTGCTTACTCTTTGTTTCTCTTTAGCAAATAATTATGATACCTATCCATCCGTGCACTTTATTATCAGCTTTTTCTAGGAATGGGTGGCAACATGGAAATCATCTCATGTGCACAGTAATCCAGGATGCACCCTATGTCTCATCAAAGAATGCTGCATGAAATTACAAACTCTATCACAGTACACTGTGAAGGAGTCTGTCTGCATTTCTAAATGATCTCCCAATTTTTAAGGTCCTGAAAAGAAGAAACAGATTAAAAAAAAAAAGCTGACAACAAAGTACAAAAAACAAAATATGAGGAAAACAACAGTAGGAGCACAATGTTAAGGAAAATCACAGCGGTATCACCTATAGAAGGGCCCCTCTGACAAATCCATTATACTGGGTGTGGTGCAGAGGCACAGTCATACATATTTTTGGTTCAGGCAACAAAACTATAGGGCTGTGACATTCATGGAAAAAAGTGCCTACCCTACATGCTACTTTCTCTCCCTCCACCCACTCAAGGCAGTTCTTTTTCAAACATTCAGATGGACACTCACAAGGTCCACTTTTGATTTATACAAATATGTCTTTGGGTATGGCAGATGCATAAACAAATAAGCTGTGCACATTCAGAGAATGCCACTGAAGATGGCAGTCAGTTTTCTTTTCAACCTGAGTTTGCAGTGATGAAAATAACTGAACAAGTTCAAAATGCTGGAGATAAAATGCTCAAAAACAAAGATTCAGTTCACACAGAAATGCTACAATACTTCCAGATTTGCCATTTCAAGAGGGGTAAGATTTCCTTTCTTGTTTTGCCACAGTAAGACATTAGTGACATTTAGAAAAAATGATCATTCCTGAACAGGGCAGTTATGTTACAATAGAGTTTACAACATTGAGATTTATTTTGGCTCGAGGCAAAGTTAAGATTAAAGAGATGGTGCCGCTCAGACTACAAAGGCTCATAAAACACTAAGCCATTATCTTGACCTTAATATAGAACTTAGGATTCAGGACATCAGTAGTCATAATAGTCTTATACTCATTTAAAATTCAGCTACAGTTTGTCACAGTCCCCTTTTAGTTTTGATCTAACCTACCCTGAACTTAAGCTGCACAAAATATTTATTATTTCTTTATTATCTGCAAAATTCACAAGGTCAAAGGTGGGAAGCACCAAGTCTCTGAAAAATCCAAGAAGCAACTGTAGTATTATCCAGGCTGTTCTCTTGTGCTGCTTTTTTATTGTAGAAGGTCAATTTACCACATAATAGAAAACAGTATTACTGCAATTTCAGGCTTGCCATGCAGGAATACATTTGCAGTGCATTGAAGACTGAGACAAATTTTCACACCGCAACCTTGCAGTCATTAATAAAGAAGATTGTGGTCTCTGCCAATATATGTTGCTTTCACAAAATATCAAATCAGCTTTCCCTGGAAGATGGAAGGAGAAAAATGAGTTTGCCTGTGGATGTTCTTGGCTTAAATTATTTTTTAAAACATGCTAGAAAACTGAAACTTTTGCACTTTCTGTTTGAAGGTCACCCTCAGTCTGGCAATTTTTAAATTGCAGTGATTTGAATGCTCCAGTCAGAACCTTCAATTCACTTGTGTTCCCACAAAAGTAAGGATTTTTTTTGTGGGGAAAAAGTGCACAAGCAAAAGGTAGGCCAGTTTTCTGAAAGAAAAAAAAGAAAAAGAAAAAACAAATGGGGAAAAGTGTGCAAAGTTTCAGTAATGCAAATAGAATCAACAAAAAAAGCATAGGAAAACAACCATACTGGACCCTGCACAACAATTTTGGAAAGAAGGGA
This sequence comes from Geospiza fortis, assembly GCF_000277835.1. Classification (NCBI taxonomy): domain Eukaryota; kingdom Metazoa; phylum Chordata; class Aves; order Passeriformes; family Thraupidae; genus Geospiza; species Geospiza fortis. The sequence continues at coordinate 1,159,082 of NW_005054417.1, read as the reverse complement.
CTGGGATACATCAACCTGGGAAACCTAAGGCATCAGGTCCAACAAATACCGACTTTTTACTTTTCTGGCAGGAAGTGAAAGCATTAGCACATAGCTGCAATGCAGACTAGAGGTGGCAAGCAAAAAGACTTTATAACAACCCTCCTGTCATGAGATTTGGGGTTTTAACCATCAATATAGGAATTTTAAAAGTAATAGGAATTTTAAAAGGGGGATTTTGTTTTTTCAAGAGAATGTATGAAATTATGAAACAGAATCCCAGCCACCATTGAGAGACACCCTTTTTTCTACCTTTAAGCTAATACACACAAAACAGGTGTTTCCAGTAGGAGTAGGAGACATTGTAGTACAGGTTTCCCAGAAGCATTATGTTGAGAAAAAGGGTGCTCCTGAATACAGTAGCACCCAACAGCTGGTCCCTCTGGTTAGGATTTCCTGGTAACAGCACTAATTTTCGCTGACATTCTTCCTCATTCCTATCACTATTTTCATTTGTGTGGCCTCAGAGTATATGCCCTAATGAAGTGGATCTTCAACTTGCAGGTAACTTCTTCATTCAAACCAGATCTTATCAAATTATAACCAGTGCCTGTCTGTGGGGTCCAGGAGCCAGAGACCCTTCCACAAACACAGCTTCCATGTGGAGCAACAAGTCAAGTCTCCCATGGGAAGGTGCACCCCATGAAACTGATCTGGACCATTTTATTCAGCTTCAAAAACCAGCAAGCTTTCAAATGTAGGAGGATATAGTTCAGCCTGTTTTTTCAACAGATGCATTTGCCAAATATGAGTTACGACAAAAGGTGTTTCTTCACTCAAGTGGTTGAGTCCAATTCTACCTCTTTCTGGTTTTCCCTTTTTATTTATGGCAATTTTTTTTTCTGCTCACTCCCTCTCCTACCCTATTTTCTGCGCTGCATACTTACACACAGGAGTGAAAAATGGAAGTAATCAAAGGGTCATCGAAGGCTCAAAAACCTTAAGCTGTTGTTTTCAAATTTTATTTATGTTTATTAAACTTTCTCAACCCATTTCATTATTCTGCTGCTTACCCACCCTGCCAAACACCTCTTTGGTGAATAATGAAATAATTCAAATAACGGAAAAAACAGATATTTGATCCAATTTGTCTTGGCAGGCAAGCAGAAGAGGGAAATACCAAGAAGAGGGAAATACCAGTAATTATGAATAAAAAGACGATAGACTATTGATAGTGACAAAAAGACATTCCTATCTAATGATCTCTATTTCCTTCTAGGTGTTCCAAGTCTTCAGAAAACTACATGATGTATATGTATCAGGGCATAAAATCTTATTCTCTCTGTGCCTTTGAGTACCTGGCCATGTAAGCCACTACAATTGATCACATTTTAAGGTCTTTGTTTTTAAACGGCCTATAAAGAACAAAGATGAAAAGTGTCAAAACTGCCAAGAGTTAATATTCTTCACAAAGGAAGAGAACCACCACAACCACTATGCCTGGTTATGAAGTTATTAATAAAAGATGAATAGATGAATTTCAGTATCTTTTCACAGTTTATTAGCAGACTGGTATCTTGGAAAATGTTCATTCATAGTGGCTTCACTTTTTCATGCAAACAAACACCAATTTTAATAAAAATGAGACTGTCTGATCTCCTCCAAACACCTTGCCATGTTTGTAGTACCTAATTTTCCACCCTCACATCACAGTGCTATGTCTGTCTTGGCAGAAAAAGGTGTTGTATTAATATAGAGAGTAACAACATGTTTGAAGAGCTGGACTTTGGACACTGAGAGGAGAAAGGTATTTTGTAAATCCACTGACTCTTCTCAGATTAGAGTTGCATCTCTTGACCTAGGTTATGCCTCTTGGCCTAGGCTGTGCTCTGTAAATTTTCATTAGGCTAATGAGATTGCACATACCATTTTTATTCCATGGCAGCTGGATAGTACATGAGAGGGAATATCAGGCTGTGCAGCTTCAGTCTGAGAACCCCTGATTAGGTGGGTTACATTACCTCTATTCAGAAGTACCTGAGAAAAGGGGCCATCAAAGGTGTGGGTTTTCCATTTATCCCCTGGGACCATCAGAGCACAGGCAATACCTGGGGGCAATACCGATGGTTTCACAGGACTACCCAGCCACAGCCCCTTGAAGGGTAAATCCTTTGCACCCTGCAGAGAAGGGAGCAGTGGTGCTGGCATCCCTCAAGCACATCTGGTAATTCTGCTGGTCTCTAATTAACAACTCTGTCACCATTCACACCAACCGCTGTTATGTAGGGGGATTGAATATAAGAAAATAAAGATAGTGTAGAAAGTAATCTTACCCCTAAAGAGTTGCACCTGGGCCAATTATCAAAGATTAGGAACAGGCCTGACTTTAACAGGCCACAGCTGTAACCAATGAGAAGAAGAGGGCTATAAAAGAGTGGGTTGGGTGGTTGAGAAGGGAACTGGAGTCCCTTGGCTACTTTGTGGGAAAAAGGTTAAAAAAAAAAAAAAAAAAAAAAAAAGAGTCAGTGCTCTGAGGCGCTGCCCACGAGAAAATATCAGGAAGGTATGAAACCTTTTGCAATAAGGAGACAACTGTATGGAACCCCTGCAATAAGATGACAACACTGTTATTAGCAAACTGAGAAATATGTTGGAGGGAGACGCATACTCCTGCTTGGGTAGTAACAGAATCACAGAATGGGTCGGGCTGGAAGGGACAACAGTGAGTCATCTGGTCCAACCTCCCTGCTCAAGCAGGATCATCTCAGGGCAGTGTGAATGAAATTTTAAAAAAATCTCCCCCTTTATTTGTCTGTCTCAGTAGCAAAGCTTGAAAGACAGAAACAATTCATTTTGTTCCCAGCAACTCTTTCAGCCCTGATTTTTCTCAGTGCCCAAGTATGAGACAACTTTTGAGTTGATTATATCATGTCTTCATCTAAGAAAGTTGTCTTTTAGAGCATTGTATTAGGATTGGGGGAAAAAACACTATGAAACATACACAGTCATGTTGAATTTATTATACTACCATAAACTGCAAAATATATTTTCGTCATTTTCCTGAATTTTAGTGATACAGAGATTAGGTTTTAGCAATACATGAATTTCTTATTTCCAGTCTTTTAACCACTATTAAAATTACCTATCCAAAAACTGTAAGCTTTCACACATTAGCACTTTCAAAACATTATAGCCATTTTATAGGCTGAAATTCGGTAACCAGATATACTTTGAATTTTGGAACATCCCAGCTACACAAGACAAACCTGACTTTTGCTTAGGCTGAAAAAATGGAAAACTGCCTGTGGTTTACATCACAAGCAAACCTTTATCGTGCAAAGTTTTTAACAAATGCAGCTCTTCTTAATGCAGTTGCAGTTGAAGTAGAAGGGGATTTGCCTCCAAATGGCAGGAAGAGAGGGAGTAACAACCTTCAAGGCCCTTGTACATGGTTTGTCAGTCTAGTAGTATTATTCTGAGTTATTTATCACAAGGGGCTGAGCAAGATTTCAATCTTCTTGCAAAATCTCCTAATTCCATGATGACCATTAATATGAATTCAGGCCTGGGGCATTGCATTTATATGATCAGGTTTGTGCCTCTTCCACTCCTCCAAGCACCTAACTGCTGGGAAGCAAAAGAAAAAAATGTATTTATTTTAGAATGAGTTCTTACCCAGAGTGTATCACAAAGTTTATATTTTCCCATTCAGAAATTCTCTATCCCAAGATAAAGTTTGCCAGAGTTTCAGAAATTATGTTACAGCTGCTCTGTGGTTATGGTCACTGAGGGAATAGAATAAAGTGCTGTTGTGTGTCAGCTGTGAAATGCAACATGTTAAACAAAGAGTTTTGGACTTTGAAATCATTCCAGAAAAAGTGCCACATGCCATAAGAATCAATTGGGTGGTTTTTTTTTAAATGTACAAAAAGTGAAGGCCAACCAAATTAATCATTGCCAAATCCTCTGGAAATTCAGACATCTAACATATTCTAAAAAGTAAAACAGTTTGTGTAGCAGAGAGAAGTGAAGAGAGATCTTGATGGATGTTTTTCCTAGACAGGACCACAAGAGTTTTACTGACATAATATTTGTCTTTCATCCCACAACAATATCAAAAGCATCTCCATGAACACTGCAATTGAACTCATTTGCTCACATTTGAGATTTCTAGAGAATAAACTTTGGACTTCCAAGCTAACTTTTGCAATCTAATGAGTATGTTGGGGTGCTCATTCACTATTGTCTTGGTTTGGAAAGACAGGAGTCTGCTAAGGAAGGCAGGAGCCTCCCCTGAAATTGAGAATGTAAACCCTCCCCACCCCTCCGAATTGCTACAGTTTTAAATTAAGGGGCTCTCAGGCAAAGATATGGGAGCAGGCAATAACAGTTCTTTAATAGGGAAGAAATAAAAAGGATAAAATAAACAATACAGTCCACTGGAACAACACTGACAGAGTCAGAACCCAACCTGACACCCTGTGGGTCCAGGTGTTGGTGGCAGTCCGATTGAAAATGTGGCTGCAGTCCTCTGAAGTATCAGGTGTGGTTCTGTTGGAGCAAGGGGGTTCTGTAGAGAAGGATGTAGTCTTCTGTAGAGAAGGATGTAGTCTTCCTCTGAAGATCCAGGAGGAAAAGGCAGCTGCTGTTCCTCTGGGGAATCTCGTGGAGAACAAAACTGAACTGCAATTTCAGAATCTCAGAGTATATCGGGGTAGCAGTGCTTGGCTCCTCCCTCTGGGCGGAGCATCTCACAATGGGATGTTATAGTTCTTATCAGTCATGCACCGATATTCAATAGTCTGTTATCAGCGGAGGTCCCCTCCCGAGGAAGGTGTGAATGTGGTCATTCAAAGAGAGAGATAAGGCAAACTGCTCACTTGACAAGGTAATCAGCCATACAGATGGTAATGGAAAACATCTTTCATGCAATCTTCAACAACTATATTTAGCCATTTTACAAAACTTCAGGACACCATAATTCCTCTGAAGGTACAGTGTGTAAATTTTGTGCAGCTGTGTAAGTACAAGGAATGATTATTCTGGAAGCAATCAATTAATTCTTCAAGTGTTCTAACTGCACATCAGCAACACAGAACTGTAGGTGATTTTTAAATATCCAGGGAAGTGAAGGAAAACACAATCTGAAAACAAGGCTACAACACAGACCTCTGTGTTAGTGTCATGATTTGAGCCTAAATGAGTAAGCAGTGAAAGTCCTGATTATCCACACACTTACATCTGATGTAATGAGATAACTTTAGCCAGGCAAATCATGCAGGGGGTTTTGAAAATCTGCTCACTGTAAAAATTCATGGTCATTTGGATTTCAGGCTCAATATTTCGTATGTAGTCATCTATCTCATAAATATTGAGACACTTCACAACTCTCTAATCAAACACATTCAGCCTGCAGATCCCCACAACAGGTGTCTTATGCAATTCTCAATATGCAAGATTTCTCCATAGATATTAATTATAGGAGTAAATAACACAACAATAAATGTAATTCTAAACATACTTAAACTTTGCAGTCCTGTGATAAGATTTGCTGTAATTTTGCACTAACACCCAGCTTTCAAGAAACATTATTCAGAAGGGATTGCTGTTCCACCAGCATGGTTGGCAAACTGAGAAATCAGGCCAGTGAAGTCATTCCTGAAACAGTCTGCCCTCTGACAGAGGCAATTTATTGAAATAGTGTGTAATTGTGCAGTGATAAGAAACTTTGTATTCCACATTTAGACCATCTCATCAGTCTTTTGGCCAGATATCTGGGAATTCTTTGGAACCTAGAGGCCCTATGTGTAAGAAATCCATCAGATTCTTTACTTTCAAAATGATCACAGGGTCTCTGTTGCTGTCACCTTTTATAGTATCTAGATCTTTGAGTCTGGTAACACCTGAACCTACCTCAGACCTTGCTTTTTCTACCTCAGCTGCAACATTCTTGCTGTCGTCTTTCCAGAGACACTTTTCTTGGCTTCATGAGGCTCCTTCTGTTCTGCTTAGGGAGTTTTAAATCTCACAGTGGCAGCTATTCCTCACATTACTTTTTATGGCTCAGTCATTGGTTCCACATGTAAATGTGCTGCCAGTGACAGACTACTTGGCGTGAAATCCTCTCTCTGACGGCTTTCTTAGAATAAAAGTGACTTGGGGACCATCCAAATCAAGGTCTGGTATGGTAAGTGCCTCCACCACTCAGCATTTCCAGGGATGTAGGCAATAGCAGAGCTAAAAGTTCTTTCTGGCATGTGCACTCGATCAGCACAAGAAACACAAACATTCTTAGTGTTTTGGCCAGGTCATCAGGTTGGCATTTTTCATCATTCAGCTGGCAAAGACATCATGAGTCACTGGCGTGATGTTTCCTGCATTTGCATTCACAGTGTCACTACTAAACTGGACATTTCAGAAGCAAGAATATGCCTTGGGAATTGCCATGCAGGCTGATAGAAATCTACAAAGTAAGACATCCACGTTTAGAGACCTCAGCTAACTGGATCATCTTAGAGGAGAGCCAGGAACATTTTGTGGCTTTGATGAATTGATACTTAAGGATCTTTTTCTTTTAAGAATCAAAGCATTTGGGAATTAGCCCTTGGAAGAATCAGTTGTGACAATATTCATCCCACTTCAGCCTATTCACTCAGTTACCCAAATTAGGAATCAATGCTTGCTCTTTCTCATTCATTCTCTTGAGGAACAAAGAAAATATTAGTAAGCATCACTCATGAAAATATGACACTACTGGAAATGGTCTGAGAGCAAGTGCTGTTGTGTAAACACTACAGTCATTTTAATGTCTCCTAAAAAATAACTGACTTGAACAAAAAGAATAAATGTTCCTATTGATTTCTTCTCTGGTATTATTTTTCACTCCCAAGGTATATTATTCAAAATACATCAGCACAGATACTCTGTGAAGAAAGAGACAATGAATCACATCAAAAATATTAGTCACTAATGGGAAAAAGACTTAACCTTATGAAATCATGTTGTCATGTTTTTCTTCATTCATTGCTTCAATATTTATAACTCAGTTCTGTCCAAAAATCAACTAATACATTTATTATTGACATATTTCATCAAGTACTAAACATTTCTTTGACAGTTTAGACATCCATAAGGCCCTTTATTAAATGACTTAAAAGTCCTATTCAGTAACATAGATGTCATCCTATACAACAGAGAATAATGAAGCTTCTCTTTTTGCTGTCCCCTGCTGCCCAGGGTGAGCAGCAGCAAAGCCCCATAAGGGCAGACAGGAGCAAGGATCTCCCAAGGGGCTGTGGTCAGCACAGAAGTGGGACAGCACTACTGTAGGTCCAGTGCTGCCTGGCATCATCCTGAGTGACAACAAAAAACTGAAAAAATATGACAAAATGTGTCCAAAATATGACAAAATTTTTAACCAGTCTTTCTACAGAGTGAAGAAATAAATGTTAAAAGCAATAATCAAAGGCAGGTGTCCAAAATTCTGTTCCAAGATCCATTTTTAAAGCTATCAAAGCAAAGTGCTCAAGTATCACAGATGGCGTACTATACATCAAAGATTTACCATCTTCCCCTCCATCCTGAAATATATCATGTAACTCAGGAGGTTTCCCATTTCCTTTGGGAGCATACTGGTTGCTTTCCAGATCTATAAGATTTTATGCTCCAAAATTTGAACAACTGTCGCTCAGCTACAGCAATGCAGCACTCCACTATTCCATCTATGCCATATTTCACTTCCTTGCGAATTTCCTCAGTACCAAACTAAATGGTGCATTCTAACCCCATGGTTCCCCTGAGCCCTTGGACAAGACGGATTCAGCAGGCAAAGTAAAGAAATTAATGTTCCATGTTTGAGTGCTTTCCTATAATTAAAATTATTCTTGTACTTGAAATCTAACTACTGGTCATGATTTCTACTCTGGATCTGTGGAGAATAGAATCACAGAGTGCTTTGGGTGGCAGGGACCTTTGAAGGTTATCTAGTCCAACCCCCTCAATGAGCAAGGACATTTTCAACTACATCAGGTTTCTCAATGACCCATCCAACCTGACCTTAGATATTTCCAGGGATGGGGCATCTGCAGCTTCTCTGAGCAACCTGGTCCAGAGTTCCACCATTCTCACTGTAAAAATTTCCTTTCTTCTATCTAGTCTGAATCTATCTTCTTTTAGTATAAAATCGTTTGTCCTATGACAAAAGACCCTTCTAAAACCTTCGTCCTCATTTTCCTTTCTTTGTCCCTTTCTTTCTGTAGATCCCCCTTTATGTACTGGAAGGCTCCTCTAAGCTCTCCCCTTGCGCCATCTCTTCTCCAGACTGAGCAAGCCCAACTCTCTCAGCCTGTCTTTACAGGAGAGGTGCTCCAGACCTCTGATCATCTTCATGTCCATCCTCTGGACCTCCATCAGATCATATCTTTCCTGTGTTGATGGCTTCAGACCCAGATGCAATACTCTACACTCCAGTTCTCAGTGCAGGGGAAGAAACAGCCTTCAGCTTTAGACATCCAAGACTTAAAAATACCATTTAAAAACACTTGTATCACATCACAAAGAAATTCATAAATCTAATGTTGATAAATCTAATTTTACTTCACAACTATAACCACTATGAAATACTAAAATTAATAGATTTAATATCTGATTACAAGTTTTTATTTGTGAGTATATATTTTAAAAATTTTAAACAATTGTCAAAATAATGGCTGATTAAGTTTAAATTTTCATATCTTCCTTGAAACTAACATGTAAATTCCTCATCTAGAGAGGGCAAACTCTGAACTAATTTACTAACAAATCCAGACTTTTCTGGCAAGCCTAAACGCCAAGGATGGGTGATAGGATTAGCTGAGAACTGTGAGTTCCCGTTAAGACTCTCTCTAGATAGCCAGTGATTCACTTCTGAGCCTACTATTTTCTAAAACACTGATTTACATTTGAATAGAGGAGTTACTTTTCTCTCCTTACTTTTTCCTAGTATCAGGTAAAGTATTACCTCTTCCTACAAACTCTGCCTGTTGTCTACTCCTAAACCATGACTATTATCAGAGCTCTTTCACTTTCCCAGGGCACTCCAGCCTCTCAGCCATGCAGCAGAGATGAGCAGATTTTAGTCTGATTTCAACATGCAGCACCCCAAGACCCCCAAATGACACAGCAGGTATCAAGACAAGGAGGTCTCTCCCATTGCCTGATAACCATAACATTGACCTGTGCTCCTCCTCCTGTACTTCTGAGCACCTGGATGGTGCTCTGGTTAAAGCAGTGAGCTTGCACTCAAAACTAACAAAACTGTAAGAAAGCCCTTCATTTCCAGTATGCATATATGTGTGGCATTCCTCTGCACTTACTAACTTTTTTTTCAAGCCTGGTTTCTGACAGATGGAAGTCCTAAGCAGCTACGTTGTTCTAAGTGCAAAAATCCTCTGTGGAGATTGATGAAGATTCATTTATTCTCCTGAAAAAAAAGTCTTCTTAATCAGAAGTGGGAATGCACTGCATACATTCTACCTTTTCCAAGTTTAATTTATATACTCATTGTCTTGAGGATCTTCTCAAGCTTTTCATAAAGAAAGACATAGCACTTTTGTTTCCTATCACTCCATTTCCAGGAAGCATTACATGATTAGTGTGCAATAAACTGCTTCATTTTGCAGAGCCTGAATTCCCATAATCACCCATGTGATTTAAGGTGCCTTGACTTTTTATTTCCAAAAGCAAAAAACCTGCAGGTGATTGGGGGTCCTTGATCTTAACAGCACCCATCTGCCATTTCCTCATGTGTAGCAGAAGCCCACCCACACCTACTGCTCCTGTGAGTGTTCATCACTTTGTACATCTCTCCCAGGCTCTAGGTCAGGTACAGAAAACAGAGGATCACATTTGCATGTTGCTTTGTAAATGTTGACTTGGACACTTGTTCAGGCACAGGCCGTGGGGTTCAAAGCAGGGTAAACAATACAATTGAAGGAGTCTTTGTTTAAACCCATCAGCCATGCAGTCAACACTCAGTTGAACAAAGCTCAGCTGAGCTCGTGTGAGCTCAGCATGTATTAAGAACCCATATTTAAAAATAGTTACTCTGAGTAAATGACAGTAGGTATCAATTTTATCACAAAAATACGATAGTTTGCCTGGAGGTAAAGATGAAATGTTAATGAGCGGTAAAAATGCCTGTTTAAGGGAGGTAAGCTATTCTTTCACTTATTAGAACTTTTTTTGGCTTGAGTAAGTTTAGCAATAAAACTTCCTTTCCTTTTTATAGTCTACTTCTCCATAAGCTATATTGTCTGCTTTCAAGTTTCATTGTTAAACCTATGCTGAAGGCAATTTAAAAACTCCTAAATCTCAATTTTTCCAGGCATAGTTGCTATGGTTACATATATGCCAATATATACCTGGGTAAAAGGAGGAAAAACATCTGACTGTTCTCCTTTCAAAAGGAGAGCATTATGTTCCACAGATAAAAGCCTGACTGAAGAGCATTTCACCTGCTCTGCTTCAAGTCGGTGGAAGCAGAGCTGAGCTCCATGCCACCTTCCTTCAGTCTGCCATGGACCTCTGGACCAGTGTGAAGATTGACTACCCTGCCTCCAAAGGCAGCAGAGTTATCCCCGCATGAGCCATGCCTGGCAGAGAGGCAGGATTCCTGCATTCACCAGCTATGTGGGATGGATGGCAAGCCTCAGAGTGGAGCTCTGCTCCCTTGCACAAAGAACTTCAACCATCACTCCCCCTTCTGCTCCCTCTTACACTTTCACTGCATGGTCTGCTCATCCAAGGCGTATGCGCTCTGTGTCACCTCCAGCTCTGCTTTATTTTGCAAATAAAGAAGGGGCTACTTCCCCTCCTCTCCTCACACTTTACTACCTTTGTAATTGAGATTTGTCTTCTGGTTATTGACTCAGACAGACTTCAGTTTTCAGACACAGCCAAGCCATGTAAAGCAAGCTCTTATTAAGCCTCAGGGTCATCAGTGAAGAGCAGGACTAGCCAGGTAGATCATAATTTGGAGCAAGAAGAAAAAAAAATTCTAAACAGATTTGGTGACATTTTTTCTTTATTGCTATTATGATTTGACCCCTGCAGACAGCTAAGCCTCATTCATTCCTCCACGGTGAGACAGGAAAGAGAACACAAAAAGCAAAAGGTAAAAAAACTCATGGGTTGAGATAATGACAGTTTAATAAGGAAAAGAAAGAAAAGGAAAAAAAATATGACGGGCAAAAAACCCAGTTGCTTCCTACCAGACAGTCCCTGAACAACAGCAGCCCTGACAAACTTCTCCTAGCAATTTTGCTGTGCACAATGATGTAAGGTATGGAATGTTCCTCTGATCACTTGGGGCCAGCTGTCACTTGACCATCTTGTGTACCCCCAGCCCTCTCTTTGGTGGGGCGGGAAGCAGAAAAGGTCATGACTGTGCAATAGTGAAAATATCCTTGTTGTTATCAACACCATTTCCAGCACAAAACCAGAACACAGCCCCATAACAGTACTCTATCCCAGCCCAAACCAGCACAGCAGCATTTTGCCATTCCCATGTTCCTGAATATCACAGTCCTTCAAGTCAGCTATCATTATCTGAACATTAATATTTTTGTTAGTATGGAGGAAAAGTAGTTACCTTTCAGTTTCATCTACACTGCATGGTCAAATTTTGTAGCATTAGCACAAGGCATTGATCCTGCCACAAAAAGCATAAGTGGATGTGAATTGGCTTCAAATCTCCAGAGAAAGGTAACCTCTCTACTTGTCTTGCAAAATTATAGTACTTATTTTATAAATGAGCAGAATTCTTACCAAAGTACAAATCAATTATAACTAGATTCTAACTTATGTGGTTTCAGAGAAACACATTACAGTAATTTGTCCATCAAAATTATTGAAGCTGCTCCCCATTGCATACACAGATGTTGCCCTTGACAAGCCTCAGAGCAGAGAGTTCCACAAATAAAGCATTTCTCCCTCTGAGCCAGAAACCATGGCAAAGCATACAACAGAGCCTCATGCTGATTGGACCAGACTGAGCAAGAAAAATTGCTACTTACTAAAAATTACGGTGACCATGTAAATTATGAATATTTATGTGCTACCTCATTCTTACCATCAACTGGAGTCAAGCACTATGAGGAACTGAGTTTTGAAAATCCCTCTCCCTTGGGAAATCTCTGCTCTATTCATGTTTATGTTCGATTGCAGTGTCATGAAAATTAGTATCAAGATTACACTGTATTAACACATTGCACAAAGCTTGTACAAGAAGAAGATAGTCATTACTGATATTAAGCTGCTGATATTTAAGTAATTGCTATTCTTTATCAGCCTTATTATCAAATGATCTTGTTACAGCTACAGAATTACCTATAATCACTTGCACAGAGAGGATTTTAAGCCTGATCAGAAAAGAATCATTAAACATTAATTAAAGTACTGCATGTACACTCTGTATTTGGCTTGACAGTTTGCAGGAGCAGCCTGCTAAACAATCCCTGCTAAGCACAGAGATAAAGCAAGGTGTGTCTGTGCTGAATGCCCCACTGGGAGTTAGAAACATGACTTTAGTCCATTTATAAAGTTTTCTCATTAGGTTTCAATTCAGGAGCAATGCCACAATGGTATTTAAAGGATATTCAATCACTCATGACAGAAAAGCTAGACTGACATTGCACAAATGGTGTTTGATTATTACCAATCTATCATGTCAGTTAGCAGGAGGAAAAGATACATTTCAATTGATTTCAAAAGACTGCTGTGACGAATGCGTTCTGGGAAGCTGAGCAGTAACAGATTTCAGGCCCTGATTAATCTGGTATACACAAAATTGTATACCCTGGTCTCTTTTAAGCACACAACACACTCTTCAACAGAAAATTAGAGCAGCTACATGACCAAACACTGGATTATTTTCTTTCCAGTCCTTTATTTATTTAGCTCAACTCTCCAAGGGGTAGTGGTTAAAATGCTTGTGATAAAATCTGAACTTCAACTTATTTGTTATATTGTCACCACAAATAAGAAGTAAAACAGTGTCTTTGAGAAAATGAACCAAAATATCTGGGGATTGTGTCAGTTGGATTACACGGGAGAAAGAAATTACATCAGCCAGCTCCAAACACGATGGACAGGGAATGTCACTCACTAACAATGCATGGCACAATCTGCTACCTCCAACTGTTCTGAGTGGTGCCAGGGTCTACAGAGGGATCTTCCTTTTACAAGCAGGACTGTTTGTAAAAGAAATATCTCCATTGAGTTATTTTTTTTCTTGCTGTGGGCGCTGGTGGTTGTACCTGGTATGTAGTGTTTTCCACAAACAACCCGCAGACTTTCTCATGGTTCTGTGCACCCAGCTTTGTCAAGTAAAAAGACAAGAGTTACTGACTCTTCAAACATGAAGGAAACATCAAAGAGAGCAAAAAGACTATGTTCAAATTCAATGCACCCCAAGCAGAGGGTACTTAAACAAGCATATTTGATTCCTTATAAATAGCTCCATTACAACAGGGTAAGCCACAGAAGTGTGTTTAGTTGTTAGTTAGATTTTCTGCTGATTAAGACTAAGAATTGTCCTTGCACGAATTCCCTTTTCTTTCCATATGGGTAAGATAGATTGGCATTTTTCCAAGGCATCTCCACTCAGGATACCACAGAAACAAAGAATATATATTTTTTAAGGTCTCTTAAAAATATGTTCTCAAAGGCAGGGAAAATAGAGGACAAGGCAGAATTCCTTTTGTGCCTGTCTACTTAGAACCATGTAATTGGGGAATATTCCTGTAGGTCATGGAAGACTGAGCACAAGAACTCATAAAAACCACAAGCTCTTCCATCATGATGCTTTCACATTAAGTCTGATGGTCTGGGCAATCAACAGAAAGAGAAGTGTTACCCCTTTTGCTAATGTGGCTAATGATTAACTACAACTGTTTAGCACTGAGGAAAATATTCCAACAATTAATGGGAAAAGTGTGAAATGTAATTTTATGTCTTCTTCGTCTGCTGAGGAACTTGAGAAAATAATTAAATCTAACAGTAATTGATGTGGGCTGATGTAGTGAAGAAACAGGAGAATTAATCCTGTGGTTCAAAGTCTTGCTCTTTGATGCACCAGTGCAGCCATAGGAAAACATCTTTTGCCTTCATGCTGGGAAACTAAACATGAATATGAACCAATGGAAGGCATCTTTCATTGGAATGGCTGTACATAGAGACTTTTTTGGCACTTCTACCACATTTTCTCCTTCTGGTGACTGGCAAGAGGATTAACACTGTTGGATGTTTCCAAACAGATTGATCCATGACAAAAGCTTTAGGAGACTCCCTGAACAGCAGATAGGAATTTTGAATTATCTCTTGTGAAGTAAAAAGGAAAACAGGCAACCAGCATCTCTCCATATAGGTCTACAGCTGCTGTTCTCTCACTGAGATCACAACTACATCTGAAAGTTTGCTAGTCTGATCTCAATATTTTCTAAAGGTCAGTTCCTCATTACAGACATCTTTCTTTCTTCTTTCTAGCTGTGATGGCAACAGCTTCCAAAAAAAAAAAAAAAAAAAAAAAGAGAAGAAATCACCAGTTTGCCTCACAGGAAAACTGAGCTACAAGGTTTAATCATGATTAGCTAACAGGATTCTAAACACAGTTTCTCCTGGTGTAGTAAGGCTATAAAATCACAACCAGGAGCACAGCAGCCATTTATCCTTCAGAACAAATTTTGCACTTCGATAAGCTTTTACTCATGTTTTCAAAGGCACTGTTCATAAAGTGAGAGGCTGTTGAGTGACAGTAAGGGAAGCAGAAATGAGATTGCTGATTGGCACTGTCCTTGTAGTCACATCAACCCCAGAAAGGCATTTCTCTCCAGTCAGGTCCTACAGGGTGCTCTGAGCACATGTACAAAAACAAAACTGCTGAACTAATTATTTCACACCTCTCATAAGAACAGAAAACAAATCTACTCTTGGGTCTGAATTCTTGTGTGACAAGTTCCAGTCCATTTACTAAAAACCCTTGTCATGTGGAATTCATAACCACTGTGACAGTTTTAGCTAAAAGCATGCCATTATAATCTGTCACAGAACATAACTATTACCCAAAAATGATGTTCTGCATATTCACTTTGTGAAACATGGGTAAGAGGGAGGGAGCTGGAATAGGGCAGCGTGACACCTGAAATGGGCTTCACTGTCTCAGACCATTTGCTGAAAAATGCACTTTGAAGTTAATCACATTACCTTCACCTCAATAACCAATGTAGACCCTGAATGTTTAATTATGCTACTGGTTTTATACCTAATCAATCTTTTTCATTAAAATCCAGTGAAGCAGACAACTGAGATAATTACTGAAGAATCATCTTAATTAAAATTTTTAGCTTCTAATTAAGAGTCATTGTTTACCTCATCAGAAAGCCATCAGGATTCAGGACAAGGTTGCCCTGTTCATTATGTTTTCACCTTTTTTTTTTCTAAAGCTTTGGGCAAAGAGAGTGATACGGGATTTTATGTTAAAAAAGGAATTATTACAGTTGTCCCATGAAGAGGGAGAATATGTACAAGCGAGGGTCACCACTTTTCAAAAGCCCCATAGCATATTTACATTCAAAGTAATTGCAGAATATGTTTGCATATAAATTGACACTGTCTTGGTTCTTGAATATAAAGAAGCGTCTATACTTAAAATGGACGTGACTGCCTAAATTATTTCTTTATTGCTTTCCAGCTACAGTGAAGATAATTTTGAAAGCCCTCAATCCTCCTATCTGCAATCAGAAATGTCTTTATGCTTTTCACTGATGTGTTCACAGATTCCTGACATTGAAGTCTGCTTCAAAATCAGAAAAGTCCCATCAGACACTTCATCTGGGGACTCAGAACTGCCTAGCAGTTAAATGCCACCAGTGAAGATGTGCATCTTCAACACACTCTCTGCAAGGCACCAGCTAGACAGATGTAATGATGCTTCAACTGACAGAATTAATCAGGGAATAATATTACCCAGTCCTAACTGGATTCAGTTGCAAGTCCCCCCACATATATATATATATCAAAACAGAAGAAAAAACAAAGACATCTCCATATGGGAGGTTTTTTCCACCTTCATCCCAGTAAGGAAATTTCTAAAAATTTTGATGATGTCACACTGGGAGTGAGTTCAGACATTTGAAATGCTAAACTGAACAGCTATAGCTGGAATTGTTGCTAATAAGCACTGACCATCTGCTGAAGACAAAGAAAACTATGTTAGGATCAGCACTAAACCAAAACCAAACCTATTTTAGAGAAATATCTTATACCATATATTAATTTATTTACTTCTAGTGGCATCCTGCAGGATATGGTATAAGAAGCAAGACAAATCTCCAGTTATCAGTATTTCTCACACTTTGGAAAACTACTCACCCATACTTCCCACAAGGAATTGAGAAAACAGCATTAAAATGAGAAGAATTGCTTTTCATTAAAATTATTTGTAACTGTTAAAGTAGGTGAGGGTATAATGAACAGCTGCCAGGAAATTCATGTAAATCTTTCAGGTACCACCGGGGTTATTTAGTAACAATTGTCTCTATCAGTAGGAATGGCACTTGCCAATAATAGAAGGTAAGCAGTTATGGTTCGGGAAAAGTATCAGACAATTATTTTAAGGGAGAGAGTGAGACCCAGAAAACAGAAGACATTTAAGAGAAACCACACAGGAGGTTTCCTGTGGTTCCTCCCAGCAGCTCCTAGCTGATTTCAGACAAGAGCTCAGTTGTGCTAGCTAGTGCCAGCACTTCTTAATCAGACATACTTGCTCTAACCTCGTTAAAAAGTCTGATTGCAGGAGGCTGAAACAGTTCTCACTCCTCTCAACAGGCAATTGGGGCCTGCACACCCGAGTGGTAGGCAACCAACAACACTGCTGGCACACCAAGACAGAGAGGCTTCAGGGGTCTGAAATGCCAGCAGACATGTATTTTCCTGGGAAACACTCACACCGGGGAGAGGCAAGTTAAGTCTGTGGTTGCACCTGGATGATCTCACTGAAGTTTCATGTGACCTAGTCTAAAATTTAGATCTTCACCATAACTGTCACGTGCTGACTGTTCAATTTCCAGGGCACAGATATTTCTATTACACTACCACTGAACTCACCAAAATCTCTTGTGCAGTAATCTGAAGCCCTTTGGGGAAGCCACATCCTGTAAGCATGCTGAGATATCAGAGATCAGGTTCCAAAGATCACACCCTTTGACTTGGATGAGTAAGCAGGGGAAGATCCACACCACAACCTAGCCATTGGGGAATTCAAATCTAACACAGCTTTCCACATTTCTGCTTCTAAGTAAATATGGGATCTCATCACTGGGATCTTGGATGTTGGGGAAGGAGAACCAAGAGTGAGATCAAATCAGTCACTTTAAGAGCCGCTCAAGTCTCCTAACTACTGAAACAGCCTTGTGACCTCTCATCCAAAAGGAGAAGCCAATCATTTCTTTCCAGTCAAGGTTTGGGTGCTTGCCTAGCCATGCTAAAGAACAGGAAGATTCCCATTCCCATACCTGTGGGAGCTTAAACATCTCTTCACGCAATTCTTTAGATGCTCAGTTGTCAATTCTGCCTCCCTGTACCCCACAGGGAAGCCTATCTAGCCTGCTTTTAGTACAGAAACGTTCTAGTTGTTAACAACACTAGTCCTTGTAAAGCTAAACCCTATTCACCAACACAGAATTGGCTACAAGTCACTTTTAGTGGTCACTTTATATTGTGCCACTATGAAGCCTTTATTCTGGTCACTAATGGAAAACACATGCCAAACTAGTTACTTATTACAGCAGTAGGAAAGTGACATAACGCAGTCACAGTGCCTTGCCATTGAACCCTTATTAAATTTCAGGCCACCACTTTAATTGGTGCAACTAAATTAATTTATCATTTAATTATGTGTTAATTTATGAAGAAAAGTGATTTTGTGTTTGTTACTGATCAAGGTTGCAGTGGCTAGAAAGTCAGAGATTTAAACATAAAAACTCCTGTCCTTGGTGTAACCACTCACTGAAACAACTGCTTTGAAAAAAATTCTTTTTACCCAAGGAACCAAATTTCAGAGGATCTGAAATGCAAGAATAGCTAAGAGCAGTTTTAAGGAGTCATAAGGTAAATGTGAAGATTATCTAGGCTGGGGAAATATATTTACAGTTAGACTAGATGAGCAAACATTCTCCCTTTCAGTCTTTTGCTATCCAGGAAACCCTGAGACAAACAGCACCAGAAAAAACTCAGTCTTTTAAGCATTGAAGCTACTTGGGCATACTTAGCTACAGACCCTCATGTCCACCCAAGTCATCTAACTCACAGAGGGATTTTATGAAGTCTGAATAACACTCAAAACTGTATCTGCATGAGGCACGGGAGCTGAAAACGCCCAAGTTTGCTCTGTTCCTGGGGTTGATTTGCTTGGTTGGTGGCAGGCCCTTGTGTCTGGGAAGGTGATGGCACTGCCAACAGCACAGAGGCAGTTTTCCTTATAGGAACAAAAGGTCTGGCAGAATAAAAACCACCAGGAATTGCTAGCCAGCAGCAGGCTCTGCTGCGAAGTGAATGAAAGGTTGGTAAAAAAGAAACATCTCCTCAAAGGAAACCTAGTACAAGACAACAAGCTCTTGAGACCAGTGTAAGAGCCAGTACTCACTTAGGCCAGTTTAAGGAAGGGGAAGCAAAGACTGACTACAGAAAAACGAGGCTGTAGTTCTCCTTTCTATGGAAAGCTGATGGAATTTTCATTTAAGGGTCAATATCACCTGCCTGCAACACTGATGGCAGCCTGGGGAGGGATAGTGCATCAAAACCAGTCCATGTGTGACCTCTCTTGCCTTTAAAGCAGAGTTGCTACAAAGCCATGAAACAGAGTCAGAAAAGAGATAATGAGGAGCTACAGCTGAACAAGCATCTTAATGGGTGCAGGAAAGCTGCTACCAACACTCAAAACTCCCAGAAAGGCATTAGTAAATTATATCCCAGAAAGAGAATGAAAAAAGAGACAAGCTAAGCTCTAGGCCTGAGCATGTGTGAATGTGAATGACAACGGCAGGACACAGGAGATATTTGCTACACATGGCCTGGGAATACAGGGTTAAAGGGAAACTGTCTAGATTTCGTTCAGATTGGCACAAAAGGAAAAAAAAAATTTAAACCCAAACAAACATTTAGCAGTGGGACTGAAAGCTGCAAAAATCAGTAATCTTGGCAATAAACAGTGGAATCCACAGAAGGACCAGCTCAAGGCAGAGGAAATGAAGAGATTTACTGACATGTTGGAGGACATGGGACATTTGGAAAGACAATGAAGAACTCAAACTATCACTGAACACAGTGCTAGTGGTGCATGCAGAGCAATGCATGTCAGGAGTGTTATGGCCAAAGTGGGAGAGCAGCTCCAGCATGCAGCGTAATTAAGTGTAATTGGAAAGGTGGAGGAATCCTCAGAATGAGTTTGCTTGATTGCTACAAGTAATAAAAAACCAAACACATGCTAGGCCAATCTGAAAGCGTAAAGGCCTTTGGGACCCACACGCAGCTAAAACAGGGAAAATTGTACCACAGCCACCCTCCCAGATGTCACTTGCATGAATTCCACAAAGGCTGGGATCAGTGTAGAGGAACAGGTACAGTCTACTCTCATCTGCTGGGGGAAGCTGAGGGATCCCTACTTCCATTACTGTGTCAGGAGGAAAGCATTTCTATACATTAGAAGCACTTTGTGTCTTAGAAAAGGGAATGAGATTAGAAGAGAGGAAGTGATCTGATCTAATCCTCTGAGGAGAAGACGTTCAAGGGTTTAAAGCACCATCATCCATGAAAGAACTGAACCATGCTGAGGCTGTGAACTCTCTTAGTATTTACACAAAGATAAAGAGAAACATCAGCGCTTTCATGAGGTCTGAGGAATAGAAGAGAGCAACTGGTAGTGAAGGAGATGGACAAAAGCATCCAAAATACAAAGGATGACAATGACACTCTAGTGACTTGAATT
>NW_005054417.1:1129480-1139073 GCF_000277835.1 Geospiza fortis | reverse complement strand
GGCATATAAAAGAGAAGGGACAGATGTTCACTCATGCTTGTGATCTGCCAACAGGAACAGGGAAACGGGAAGAGAAGCGCAGGATGTAGATATCACTGATTTCTTTTTAATACAGTCATCGAGGCCTGAATGTCAGGCATCAGAGATATTTGGAGTGAAAAATAATTCAGGTTCTGAATGTGGGATATGAGCAAGTCCAAAGTGGCTTAGAGAAAAAAAACCCAAGGGATTCTAGAGAATATTTCTTCCAGTCATTTGGAAGGAAGTCTGTGAGGAACACTCAGATGTGGCGCTGTACAAAAGGCAAAGAAGTGCACAAGAATTTTCCAGAAAGATGTCCCAGGTAAAATAAATTCTTCTAGACTGTTTTGTTTATGTAAAGTATCAGAAAAAAAGCCAAAAAACAGCAGGGAGGAAGCACTGATAGTTCATGATGCACCTAAATAGAAGCTTGGCAGCAATTGGTGTGTGATTTATATGAACATAGGCAGAAACACTGCCTGCTGATACTTGATTATTGCAGTCATTTTGTCAAAGTAACTCAACTTAGAAACACATTATACAGCCCTGCAATGAGTCAGGCCACAGGAATATTCACCAGGCATAGTATCTACTGCAAGCTAATTTGTAAGAGTAGCTTACAATATATACCCGAGGTATCCCAGAAATTTGCAAAGGACAGTATTTTATATACCCAACAAGCAGTTTGTACTACCTGCAGTGCAACAGAAGGCCTGAAAACACACATTTGAGTAACTGAGTAAACATTACTCAAGGCAAATGGAAAAGGGTTGAAATCCATACTTTTGTTTAGTGCAATCACCAAACTAATTTGTGAAGTTTTGTTAGTACTGATGCTACAAGTGCAAGAACCACCCTATCTAAGAGAAGGTGTAACACTCACAGGTGCAGATTACTGGATAAAACAGACTTTGGGGGACAAAAATAGTAGAAATTTCACTACAAAATGTCAGGCTGCTAAAACCATTGCAAGAAACATCAGTGTCACAATATCACATCCAGGCAAAAAGGTGCAGTAACAGGAGGGTAAGAGTATTTCTTCTCTAATAGATATAGGTAGAAATAGACATATCTACTATAATGTAGAACACTACATCATCTGCAGTAAATAGCAGCACCCCACAAAGAATCTACCAAACCCATCAGCCTGGTTGATCAGTGGGAAATTGTCACTCTTGCTAATGCACCTGCACAGTTTCCTCGGGTTACACATTTCCCACCTGCAGCTGATGGGTCTTCTGTTACCTGACCAGATGTGCTTTGCAAAGCCTGTTAAAATCCCCAGACAGATGCCACACTCTCAATATAACGATCGCATTAATAGAAAATTAAATATAAAATAACACAGGAGTGAATAGTAAGAGCATTAAGTACATCAAGATTCAAGTATTCAGTAGTTAAGAGAATACCAAGATAATGTTAATTCATGCATGCCTCATTCTGTCCCAGGAGATATAAGCACTACCAAAAAAAATTCAAGTGTTTCTTTTATTCCCTGCAAAAGTGGTAAAGCCGTGGCTGCTGCAGAAAGAGATTTGACCCAGAGGTGCTGTACAAACCACCCAGTTGTGAGGCATGTCCCACTCTTCGAGGTTTATGGTTTAAAGTTACCAAAGAAACAAAAACAGGAAGTTAAACAAAGGCAAAATAAACTTACTTTGGTCATGCACCATGCCAGTATTAAAACTGGGATTTACACTAGTCCTCCTGAACACCGGTTGAGAGTTTATTCCTTAGATGTTGCATTGTAAGAAATGTCAACCCACAGCTGGGACAAACCCCAGGATGACACAAAGCCATTGATGGAGCTCTGAGTTTCACTGCACGAGCACCAGAGTATTCACTGACAATAAAACTTTCCTCCCAAGGTCACAAGCCTTGCAAATTTAGTGGTGAAGCAAACTAAACCTGCTGGGAATAAACAGTCCTGGGGCTCATAGCTATGTAGCAGAATGTTCAAACCTTACTTAAATTTTTAAACTAATGAGGACATAGTTTTTAATATCTAACTAATGCAAAGACTGGATGATGATGCCTCTCCCTGGACTGTTATAAGCAATGACATATTTCCTATAATACCCTAACTGCAGACTGAATATGTAATAGATTAAAAGTACACTGAAAGAGATGATTAACACATGGTCCATTATGGGTTCCCTAAAGTAACATTTTCTGAAATATTAATACTTAATTATGGAGGTGGCAGAAGGCTGCAGGGTTTCCCTTCTTTCTTTTCTATGTTCTTGTTATCTGTCTCTAAAATATTAGAGATAATGAGAAATCATGTACCTGTGTAAACTCTAATAGGAGTAATACAAAAAAGCAGAACAGAGGAAGAAAAAAAAATTAGGCCTCAAGCTGTTCATGGGGTCTCTGGTAATTGGAAGAGTCAATGGCTATATGATTCAAGAAAATACCTTCCCTGGAGAAGGAGACTGATTGTGCCACATTTATACAGCAGCTAACCAACACTAAGCAGGCTTTCCTTTGCATATTATTGGTGCCAGCCCGATGAGGCAGAAAATTGCATCGTGTCATTTAATTTCCCAATCTTTGTTTTCATTGTATTAATCTTTTGGCTTTACTTCACTTTATAATTTGAAGGCTCAGCAAGAAGCAAACCAAATGGAAATTCAGCTTACTTTCATGTCTAGCTGAATGTTCGTTGCAGTTTTGGAAAGTTTAATTCTGCGTAATCTCACCCATGAATAATAATCATCTGGTTTTGTATGCAGACATATTAGTGGTTATTAAAGACTGCCTTAATAATTCTTGGGATTGTGCCCAAAAGTCAGTCACCAAAACATGATTAACAAATAGGTTACAGGAAGAGAGCAGATAGGTTTTTTCAACAGAACCTTTTCCCTTTAGTGTTATAGAAGAAAGTAAAGTTGGCAAACTCCCTGAACTTGACTAATAATTTTAAATTTTACAATTCCAAGACTGAAAATTCCAGTGCTGAGGATGTTGAGACAGAGTGGTTGTCTTAGAAAAAGCCCAGGACATAAAAATGGAGGTTTCGGTTAGATAGAAGGAAGAGGAGGAAAAAAAAAACCTGATTCTTTTCCTGTGCTTGAAGTTACTTGACTCACCAAGGACTGGGCTGGGCTGGGTCCCTCTCAGTCATCAGGACCTTCCTGAGATCTGCCCAGAAGCAGGAACAGATTAGCAGAACCATCTGCACCTCATCCTCCATGCCCAGGCAAAGTTAGGAATAAATTCCAAATCCAGGATTTCAGTTTACTCTTATCCCATCCCAAAGACTCTTTTAAAAAGGTATGAAGGCTGACTCAATTGCTGTTGAGTGTCTTAGGCACATTAATCTTGTTGTCATTTATTGCACTGTGATGAAGACACACTGCAAATTTATATAACATGTTTAATACATATTTCATGCTGTGGTTATATGATTCCTAGCTCACCCAAATAGGATTCATGAGCCATATCTGATGAATAAAGCTTTATTTAAAATGAGATGTCTTTTTCATGATTCTGTCACTGTTTTGTCAAAAAGGCGTATTTTTCTTTCAACCAGAATCTCTCGTAACCACGATGAAACTTTTAAAGCTTCCTCTGCTCAGATCTTCAAGGACATGTCCTACCCACAGAAGTTTAGGGGTTTGCCTATTGGCTTCCAGTTGTGGGAAGTTTTCACACTTGCGTGTGCCTTACTCACATTAAAAACACATACAGCAAATAATGCTGTCACTGTTACAAGAGCAAAATTGTGAAGACCTAAATAAATGAAGCTTGTGTTAAAAAAATCAAAACAAAATAGAAGAGGGTGTTCTTTAAATGTTCATGACTTGGGAGGAAAGGAGAGGGCACCATTAACTAGACCCTGCACTTCAGTGCAGCTCTCCACTTCCTAGCAAGAGACAGAAAACATTGGACCTGCTGCTGACTAAATGATGGCCCTGAGAGAAGCAACCATCTGACCCATGAGAGCTGAGCCTCATTACAGAAGTTGAGCAAAAATACTTCCTCCCTTTCAGGGTGAGTAGCCCTACCCAGTCCCTTTCCTCTGCTTGGGAAAAACAAGGTGTCCTCATGGAACCTGTCAGAAAAGTGTATTGCAATTGAAAGTCTCCAATCTTGCTCTGCTGCTGTCACTTGCTCAACTTGTGCCCCTTGAATGCACAAATCTCATGGGGAGACACTTGCTTCCTGCCATCATGAAACAGGGGTTGAAGTACTCAGTTATCACCAGGAAAGAGATAAGATGCTTCAAGGCCTCTCATGAGATGGTCATCATTCAGAGGGAGTTTAAAATTAGATTATTGAATTCAGATTTTGAAATGGAGTTCTGAAAATTTTGCTAGAGCCACCCATGCTCCAAATGCACCAGAAGTTACTGGACTGGAAGATAAAATATGTCAGGAAATTCTGCATCTATAATATTTTAGCTGTGCAATCAGATAGTCATAATGTTCCCTGTAGCTCCCAAATTTCACAGGAAAAGATGAGCAGCAACTCAAAGCTCCATTAGTCTTATTGAAATACTAGAAATACCATCCACTTTCATCTGAATTAATCTAGCCTCAAGCAAACTCAGAGCATACAGGGCTTCTTCAGTTTGCACATTGAAATAATAATTCTTCATCCATTTCAGAATCCCTGTGAGCTCATTTAAAATAGACCAGAGGTACCCAAAATAGTTTCACAGATCTCAAGACTCTCTGACATAAATTCAAATACTCCACCAATTAAGCTCAATGAAGATTTCAAAGTTCATTAGGACCAAGAATTGCATTTAGTTCCATCCATCTAGAATAAAACAAGCTCCAGTAACAAAAAGAACTTAATTTTTTTTTACATTCTGACTTAAACTGCCAAGAAACCTGGCTTGCTTCGCCAATTTGTAATTGAGGCAATAATAGATGGACAATTATTAAATACAATGATATGGAATAGATTTAAAGGGTTTTCTTGCATAAAAGTTGATGTGTCTTAGAAAATCAATTACCAGAATTTGTACAAACTGTCATGCAGTTTTCATTGCCAGGACCTGACATGAATATATTGCTGATATTTAATTGCAGAACTGAGAGAAGGTAAAACATGTATAAAGATAATCAAATTACAAAAGACAGTTACAATTCCTGAAGCTGGTAATTTATGGAGTATTTTCTACACTTGATATCACTTTTTAGTGGACTTCATGAGTTCTGTAAGAATGTTTTTCTGTTTAACTTGTTTTTTCCAAATACTTCTTTTTCTTTCTTGTTATTGTTTGATGCAGAAAGGATGAACCTCTTCCAAATCTTGGGTGCAGGAGGATCATGGGCCTTGCAAGCAGTCAAGGAGAGAGGGCACAGGTCCAAGGCTGCAGCACAAGCATGTCTGCAAGATAAAAGAATGTGGCATAAGACTGAGACAAAAAAGACTTTCTGCTATGACTCAGTCCAGATGCTAAGGAGAAAAGAACAAAAAATGAAGTGCTAGCCTTCCTCAGAAGTCTTTCCCAAATTCTTCACTTGACAGTTAATTTATATCTTCACGAAGGCCTGCATGTGTGTAGACACATTCATCGATAAGTTAAGCTAACACTGAATACACAGCCATAACTGGAATAATAATGAAGTAAACATAATTATAACACTGAGACGGTTGAGGACTTTTTACCAAAAGAAGAAAACGACTGTGCAAAATGTTAAATACACTAAATGAACTCACAGGCACTGACATATTGTTCAATAAATTACCATCCATGAGAAAATACACATAGTGGAAAAGCTTAATAAGCAGATTTTTTTTTAAGGGAAAATTGTTGGAAAAAATCTTCATAAGAAACATCACTAACACTATAATTATGCAAAAGTTTTAATTTTTTGTAATGCCAATTATTCTTATTATCCAGATTACATTAAGTGAAAAAGTGAAAACAGACCTGGTCAGCCTAGAATCAAAACAAATTGTGAAGACCTGTTTGACAGCAGAATCAAGAGATGGCATCTTTTTTCTTTCAAGCCCAGTTCCATGAAACATTTGCAAATCATTTGACAGTCATTTACATCCTAAAAGCTTATCAGATATTCCTCTTAATGCATCACAAGTCACAGAATGTTGCTAACAAAAAATAACCCATACCACAGAAAAAAGGGCAGGGGGCTGGGGAAGGGAGGGGGGAACAAGAGGAACCAAACAGAAACCCAAAATCAAACCAAGCAACCAATCAAACCAACCTAGCCAAGCTACACATACCTTAAGGTACCAAAGCAAGGAAAGACTGCAAAGAATCACCAAAATTTTAGGTCCCCATAATAGCTGGATATTCATTAAGAGGTAAAATCCTATTCACTCTGAAAAATGAGCAAGCAACAAGGAAATGTTCACACTGGCAAAACAAGTATAAGAGAAGTGATGTTAGGAAACTATTTGCATGCAAAATTAAGGTAGTATTTTTTAATTATTTTAGTAGACAGTTTGAATTTAGTGTCTCCAACTCACTGACAGTATGCTTTAGGACAGGTCAACATTTACTTGCTTCTTGCCTATCCAAAGGTAAAGGTCCAGAAGATGTGATATAATAGAAACAATTCACAGTTTCAGAAAGTGGCTTTCAAAATGTTTGCAAGGAAAATTGAAGCACTGTTTCTGGAATTTGTATCTAATTGCTTTTCCAAACCAAAATTCTCAGATTTTCCACATTTATAGTTGGGATGGGCCATAATTTTCTTCTACAATTTAAAACAAAAGGAGAAAGAGTATGAGGGTTTAATTTGGGTGGGGGAGGAGAGGGGAGTGAGGGAAGAGGGTGCACCTTCTGTGTGAGCCACAAGAAACTCACATTACAGCTAACAGCAACAAAAATAATATTTTATGGTTTCCTATATTTTCAGAGCTTTGTATGGGGCTGTCAGGGACAGAAGGCTGCTTCACTTTAAATTTCCACACACTGCAGAATATTTCTGTACTTTCCCATTACTATGGCCCTCTGTCTTAAATAGTCAGCATGGCAAAATACCTTCAAGTTTTAAAACATTGAAGAAACTTGGAGAACAGTTTTAGATTCCTCAGTGCTATGCCCTTGAGACTGCTGCAGCCTTCTAATGCCAATGGAAATGGTCTTTTGACTTTTCTGGACTTTCAGTAAGTTCAGTTTCAGTTCTAGCTAATTGGTTCAGATGAAAGGAAATTGTGGTAATAATTGCCTGTAGCATTGGACCCATATGTAGCTCCATGAGGTCCAGATATTAGTGCAGAAACCCTGTACCCCCTGCAGCCTTGGCCTCTGACCTTTTAGGAAGATTGTCATGTTCAACAGCTCTAAACAATAAGGAATTTCTGATGGGAGTGAGAAGAGATACTGAAGTTATGGCTACAGGCATGCAATATTTTAAAGACTACATAAATACCTGAATTTTGGTATCATGATTAACATCAGCTCCTTTACAAGGACTCTGAAGCTGATGCCCTTTCAGATATTCTGTCCTTACCTGCCTGTTAATCTTGCAGGTGACTGCTGCTGTATTTACACTGGTGTGTACTGCAGCTCTTCAGCCTCCCATGGCCATCCTGGGACTTACAGCTTCTTAGTTCTGCTCTATTTGGGAACAATGCATCTCTTTAAATACAAATAAGAGGCCACCAACAATAACAAGACAAAAGAGAAGTTCTGCTAATAAGCATTATAGTCTCCATGTCACACAAGGGGAAAATAGGACAGAGAGATTTATTTGTCTGAAATTGAGGGGGAAATCTATGCCAGAACCAAAAGCTGGGACCAGGCTCTGTGCTTTGACTGTAACCAGCCTGTCCTCAGGTAGCTGTTACCTGCACCCTGTGGGTGCCTTCAGCCACTAACAAAATTACCTCTGATACCAGGGACAACATCAGGCTCAGTGATGGCACTGTGTGAAAAAGCCAGCACTGTCAGGGTAGATTTAATTTTGCCCATGTATTGCCCTGTGGCAGTGCAGGAGTGCGGACACTGAGCAATTTGCTCACCCCAGCACGTGGGACAATGACACTGTGCCCTTTCAGTGTGTCAGCAGGAGCAAGAGGCTGCCCTGCCCTGCCCTGCCCTGCCCTGCCCTGCCAAGAACTCTGGAGAGCCATGTCCCTCAGACAGGAAGGAAAGAAGGAGAGGAACTAGCTGGAGCTATAAGGAAATTCACAGAAGAAGTGCAATTGGAAAAAGTAATCTCTTGGCTAGAGTCTGGTAGTTGGGAAATGGGAACCAGTCCACGCTCGGCAGCTTATGCAAAGAATTTTGACAACCGTTTGGAACAAACATTTTGAGTTTGCATTTAAAGTTAAATTGGGAGAGACAGAAGAGACAGCAAATAATAAGAAACAATGCAGTGAGATAAAGAAGGTCTTAGAGTAGATATTTTAAATACCAAGACAGCTAATAAATGCAAATGAAGTTCAGTGCTGATAAGCACAGAATTATGAGACTGAAAGCAAAGAATGAAAAGGAGGAACTATCTGCTTAGAGGCAATCAGCTGCACTGTAATGGCCAAGAATGAGATCTGGGGAATTATTGTAAAAGAAATCCCTAAAGCTTTCAGCCCAATGAGGAAATGATTGAAATAAACAAGATGATAGGCTTTATTAAACCACCAGAATATAATGTTCAGCTTCCACACCCTGCAAAGGGTAGGAGTGAAATGCACCAAAGCAAAAGGATTAAAACCAAAAAAGCAGCACTAACCTCATAGAATAAGATGGATTTTTGCCCTTGGCTTTTGTCTGAAGCCTGAATCTTCTCAATTGTTGTGCTCCTTTGTTACTATAATGTCCTATTTTATTATTCCTCTTCCTTTTATTATTTTTCAGCCTGTCTGATAAAACTTTATGAGAACTTACCCAGGAAAGGACAGCATCTCCTTCACAATCACTGTAATCTATTGTTCAAGTCAGGCAGATTTTTAAAGCATAAATCCAAATTATACATTAGATGGCTACCTGGGTTACCATATTACCTCAGAACAATGTGCAGGAACAAAATTAAAAGCAGTATTACTGCACTATAGCAATGTTCAGAGAGGGTGTCAGCAGAGCCTTCCTTCCTCTATGGCAAGGAAGAAGCAGACTGGAAGCAGGAGAGAGGAACTTGCACTAGCAAAGGTCTGGTGTAGACATAATACAAGAGTTAAATACAGAGGAAACCAATTACTCCAGTAATTACTCAAGGCAGTTTGTCCAGCCGTCTCTCAGAAGAGGACCACCAGAACCCACTGGGTAGCTCCTAGGAGCCATTAGCATCTTCTGGTATAATCTCCAATCCCAGCCCTCAACCTCATTGCTGGCTCTGAGAACACCACAGAACAGGAGAATGGACATAGTGTGGCAGCCTGCAAAGTGTTTAGCTCAGACCTGCTGAGGGCTCCACTCAGATCAAACGCATAAACAATATTTTCTGGAGTATTTTTCAATACCTTAAAGAAAATGCTGTTTTTAATAGGAAACTGTTAACATTTAATTTGCCAGGTTGTCTTTTAACTCTTGTCAACTTTTTCTACCCATGCAATCATTTGCCAAGAAATCTCATGGGTCCATTCAAAATAAGACCATTAGCTTTGCTGAGGCTTTTATAGTGATGAGCAGAAGAGTGAGTAAAGTT
>NW_005054417.1:1104724-1129427 GCF_000277835.1 Geospiza fortis | reverse complement strand
TGATCCACAAGAAAAATTCTTAGACTTTTTTTTTCACAGGACTAGTTTCCAGTTAGATGTTCTTAATCCCAATTTTGGCAGCAGTAAACAACTTCGGTGACTGTGGAGTCCCATCTTTGCCATTTTCTATTTTTGTATTTGGTCTGTTTCTGCATGTTGTCAAGACCACTTAACCTGTGCTTCATGTGGTTGCTCTCCCCTCCTCATTTTTCCTGACTTGAAATTTAATAGGATATTTTTTATCCCTGAAGTAAGACATTAAAAAAAAATTGACTTGTACCTGAAAAAGAACAGATGCCTGCAGATACACTTCCATTCTGACAGTGAAATATTGCCTGATGGCTTTTCTAAGGTGTTTTGCCTCTACCTTGCATAATTCCCACTGTGCTTCCAAAAATGCTGTAAAGACAGACTCAGAAGCCTCAAAAACTTCAAGAGTTTTTTGGTTTGATTTTGGTTTTTTTCCAGTAGGTACTCCAGTATGTAGCTCATCTACTCCTGTATTCTCCTACAGCCGAATTCAAGTTCACTGCCCTTCAGCAGTTCTTCCACCCATTTCATCCTTCAGGAAAAGATTCTATCTGCCCTTCTCCCAGACATCATCTAAACTCTCTTTTCCTGCAGAAATAAGTTACTGTGGCTCCAGGATCATTTGGGGCTCCAAACACCCTAGTCTTAAACTTCCTGCTGCCCTGCAGAAGCCATAAATTTGAAAGCTTCAGGCAGATATTCTCCACCTTCTCACACTTAATTAGGATGTACTGAACCTGCAATAAAAATGAAAATGGAAAGGGCTTTAGGGACTCTGTTTCAATGACATTTTTGGTCCACATTTTCCTGCTCTGTTGGGCAACAAATCAGCCTTTTCCGTAGCCACCATCTCCCTTAGCAGGTATGGCTAAAGAATTATTTGTTTCTGTTCCCTGTATCTCCTGATGGTCAAGTTGACTCTTTTTATGCAGGAGAGTAACAAGCAACTGAAATGACAGTGACACAGGTGCCGATGTGACCAGGTTTCAAACTGCTGAGCCACAGGTGCAGCTTCCTCATTTCCTGGTGATGTATTAAAAATGCCTCTTCTGGTCTATTCCTGCAGACAGCTGTTTTCAGATGGATTTCTTCATAATTGCACTTTCCAGGGCACATTGCTTCTCATTCTGTTCTAATCCTTCTATTTAGGTCTGCCCAGTGTATGAAATCTTAAATTGAACACTTTCAGGCTGCCACAAAGGTTAAAAAACCTATTTACCACAAAATTAGACTCTGACTTGGAGGAGATGCCAAACTCCTCCGGATTCAACAAGACTCCAGTCCCGATTAGGATCTCTGAGAACATCCATGCTTCTAATCAAGAGTGGGTCATTTTGTCTCAGCAAGACTATTTTACACTTCTCTGCTGGCACAACAGAGCCCAAAACCTGGGGTAATTGCCACCTAGGCATTTCTAGAGGGCACAAAATCTCCAAACAACTCTAGCACTTTGCCTGGATGCTCCCAACATAGTGGTACAGAGCTGCTTTCTTTTTCCCTTTCACCCCTTGAGTATTTGGAGGCAGCTCCCAACGGGCAGAGAAATGCTTTTACCACCAAACCACCCAAACATCTGTAAAATGAGCCTGGCTCAGGGCCAGATGTGGCTCAGCAACCCCAAGGGGAGCTGACATGTCAGAGCAAAGTGGGGAATACTGGAGGAGTTAATATCTCATCTTTAGCATCTCCTGAGCATAGCTCTGCCTTTGGGTCATTGACTTTGTGACTTTCTCTGCATCAAAAGAAAAAAAAAATAAAAGAAGGACATGCAGAAACACAAGCATGTGAAAAGTACACTTTTAATAGCCTCTCCTGAGCAGAATCAACTGAACTCAGATGCAAAACTACTTTTTGCCAAACTGCATGAAAGCATCATAAGATCTCATTTTATTTCTATTCTAGATTTATTGTAGTGGTGCCCTCTCACACTTCCACTCCAAAAGGCATTTCCATTATAAACCTCCTCCCTTTTCAAAGAATTTAACTCATCTCCATACGTGCATGATGCTGTAGCTTGGCAATAAAGTCCTTAGTCCAGTTGTGGGGTTTTTTAAGAGGTTAAAATGTGTTCTGCAGTTTTTGATTTACAGACACATAAAAACTCTAAAATTTACACTTTTAAGAGCTAGGAAGTGCACCTAAAAAACAGAAATGATTGAAGCCTGGGGGAAAATGAACTATTCCAGATTTTAATCCTAGAGTCATTTACTTGAAAGGCAAAATACGTTTTTCTCAGACCTCATCTCCTGGGCATCTACTTTTCAAATATGGCAAAGGCTCAATGTATTCCACTTGCAATAAAGTTGCTGGAGGGGAATAGAAGAGGAATAGAGAATTTTGCCTGTGATATGTGGTATCAGGGAACAATTATGGTATTTGTAGTTATGACTCAAAGGGTTACAAGGCATGACCAGAGGAGCCAGTACCTCATCACCAGACACAGACAACAGTAAAATGGTGTGCTAGCAAAGCTGGCACTGCATCCAAAAGGTAACAGCTTCTGAGAAGTAGAGGACATGGTGGCTGATCCCTTCGAAATACAGCTGCTAGAAACTGTCCCCACACCCACATAAGGCAGCTTTCTGCACATGTTCTGAGCCCAGTCTAATGTTTCAGGTAGCCATACTAAAAAGTCAGTTCAATTTTGCTGAGAAGTAAAATCTGCCACACACCAGTACCCAGGACACTCCAAAGGGGGCTGTCAGTGTCTAGAAGCAAACAGCCTACCTCTGCTCTCCTGCGTTACTGCCTGAGTCCACAGCCCTTACTGTTGAAACAAACAGGAGCAAAATCTTTAAAATCTAGTTTGCAGCAAAAAGGAACAAGACTCTGCTGGCAAAGAACCGAACATATTCCTGCATTCGCTGTTGGAAAGCATCTTGCATAATTTTATAACCCACTTGATGCCTTGTATATTCAGAAAAGGAAACCACCACCAGCAGCATCTTTTACAGCATCCTGCTGGTAAGTTAGGGAGGGTAGCACAGGAGACCTGCTGGTCAGATGTTCAAGGCCAGAACAAATTGTTGGTCTCATTTACTGCCTCACTCTTACACAGGTAAATAAATGTACTACACTGCACTGCATACCTCGTGCCTCAGCTGGCAGAACCCAAACTCTGCACTGGGCTGAGTACAGGTTTGGTTTTGTTTGCCAGTCAGTGTCCTCTCCCCACCACTGCCCCAACCCAGTCTGGCTGCTGCTCTCCCTGGGCAATAGCCCATGCACTCCTTGGTCCAGGCAGACATTAGGAGACTGAGCCAGCAGTTCCCAAGGTTGTATTAGATCCTTGGTAGAGAATTTCATTAACACAATTAACTAGGGTTAACTCTCTGCATCACAACAGAGAGTGCCCCTTTGCATGTGTGTAGCCTCCTTTTATTTGAAAGATATCCCAAGCGCTGAGATGAAAGGGGAAACTGAGGCTGTGTCACACCTGGTGTCCCATCCTCTGAATTCCCTTGTCTTGCTCTTTTTCTCTCTTTTTTACCATAAAACATGCAGTGAAACTATCTTTTGGCTGTTTCAAGAGCCATGACAAAACATGAGTACTTTACCAGAACTGTCTGCTGTAATTCTGCAATACAGACTTCACCTCATGTGTTTGGAAGTGATCCAAACAAGAGAAGCAAGAACTCCACACTCAAATTAAACAAGTTCAAGAGCTAGATCGCTGAAGCAAGCCAAAATGTAGCAAAACAAAAATGGATCAAGTCATTGTTTATGGCCCTTATAATTGTTTTTTGCAAATTATAAAAAGAGGGAAGAAAGAGAGTGTTTCATTGTGTTTCTTTTTAACACATTGCCAGAAAAACCTGACATATTTTTAAATGAAAGCAAGCAAATGTTTTAGATTTCCTTTGGCATTATTTTGCTATATATTCTAGAAAATATTTAGCTTATTGAGGCCTAAAACAATTGAACAAGGAAGTGCAAAAATGGAAGTGACACAATTTTCTTTTTAAGGTGATTCATAAACGTCTTGGTAACTGCTGATCCAGATATTCCATTATGAACTTCAGACAAATTCACTATGAAACTTCCCCAGTCTGTTCTGTGATGAGTGAGGAAATAGGGAAAAGGAAATAAACAAAGGTGCAGCTTTCTGATAATCCATTAAACCAATAATGTACACTGCTTTTAAAAAATGAGCTTCATTTGCTGTGATTTGGTTACATTTTCTCTTTATATGTAAATGCTTTTTAGATGTAGTAGTCTCAGTACTTATCTCCTGCAGCTGCAAAGGTTTTGTTTTTCTCACTTGATGGTGAGTAAAATTATCCCCTAATATATGTCCTAAAGTTAGGACATAGGGCTTTATGTCATTTAAGACAATTCTAGAAAAGAAAGTGCCACGGCATTGAAGTGCAAAACAGTAGTGCTTGTTTTTTGCAGTTTCAGTTTTCAAAACATAATATTATTTGAAAACAGAATAATTCAAAGCTAAGTCAGGAAATTTGTTATGGTGGGCTGTGCTTGTTCCACCACACAAGCTCAGTTGTGAGCAGGGACATTTACTCCAGAGCAATGAATCTTGCAATAACACTCAAGAGTAAAGCATTTACTCTCCCTCATAAATTGTCACACTTCAAACCATTAAAAAAACCCACTTCTGTATTCTCTTTAATCAAAACCAGTTCTATAAAAGCAGAACACTGGTTTAAAGAAGGCCCCAGACACATTACCGTGACACTATAAAGCACGGTGTGCATGGGGTGTGCTACACTGTCATTGTTACTGAGCTGGAGAGACCTGCAATGCAGTAAATGTTTGATAGGAAACGAAAGGCTAGGAGGGTTTACATTTCCTTTACATGTACCCAGAGCATTTCATATTTCAATGTACTTATATAAACATGTCCTTGTTTCAGGCTTTTAGTGGGAAAAAAACAAGCGCGGTTTACTACTAAATGGCTGCTATCTGCAAGTGGCAATTCCAGCTAGCAGCCTGTAATTTGTCAGGGACAGATAACAGAATGCTGTTATCCTGCACCTGGTTAATCCCAGCCCAGTTTATCTTGTGTGCATGTCTGCACAGCCCAGCAACGTGAGCAGTAACAAATCTCACGGCATATGCACAGATCCTCTTGCCTTGTTCATCACACTTTATTGTCTTTTTTTATAAGCTGCATGTAAATTGTTCTTCCAAGGTTTGCTAACTATAGAACACACATTTGAAGTCCAGGGCAACTGGAACTTTATGAGAATCTCCACTCTCATTCAGCTGTTTTGAGAGAGGTAATGAGAGAGGAAGAGAGGTTTTCCTAAACAAACGAGTTTTCACATTGGAAATAGTCTATGTTCTAATGCACCATGGCAGAACATTAAAGTGTGCTGTGCAGGCCTTTAAAAGAGAGAATATTACCATTTGTGGTTAGTCACCATCCATAGCCCATTATTTGAAGGAAAATATTATCCACTAATGGCAGCACAGAGGAAATTGCTCCCTTGATAGAAATGGTTTACAAGTAGGAAACAACTTTGGAATGGAGATTTGCTAATAGCTTTACCTTGTCTTCACAACATTTTTTATTCTTCTTTGCCTTTACTGCAAAGATGACTCCTTAATAGAATAGAGCCTCTATCAGAGAATATTAGTTATTCATGTAGCTGCTGTGAGCTGTGAAAATAAATTATTGCAAACTGAAAATGTTTCTCAAAGACTATAAAAAGCAACCCTTTTATGCTGCTCCATTAGGTACAATTATTTTATTTATTTCCAGCTTTATATTTCTCTGTTAATATCTTGTTCACTTGTCCTGAGGACGAGATGTAATTTGTCTTATCAAAATCACCTAGCCCAGTCTGAGGTCAAGTTTAACTAGGAAAGCAGCTGGTAATTATGCAGATCTTCTTTAGTAAATTTAAGTGAAGGCCAATACTACACAGAATTGCAGGGATCCAACATAAAACGTGGATGCTGCATCTCCTATTCCATTGGCTGACATTGTAAAATGCACAGGTTTCACTGAAGCCATTTTTCCAAGATTTAACCATGTAACTCCCTTACATGCTACAGAATGTGAATTAATGCCTTTTTTTTCATATTGTCTTTCATCTGACAATCTCAAGTGACTTTTCAGGTATTAAGATATTTTAAAAGTTTGGTTAACATGCTATCAAATGACGGTTTTTTTCTCTGATTTTAATCCATTAGGGTTTCTGTTCCCCGTATGGCTGGAATCCAGACACGGGGGGTTTTACAGAAGTCTGTTCAGAGGATTGTTCTCACAACTAGTTTTGAGCTGCTAACAGACATAATGACCTTCATGGTCTGTTGATATTTACAGACTGAATCCCTTTATGATTGCCACCCCTGGTACTTATCCTCAGGAGTTTGAAGGGGCTGGAGAAAATTGGCAGACAAAAGTAGTTGGTTATGTCTCAAGCCTCTGATTTCTGTCTGCCAGAGAGCAAGTGGTCAGCTTAAGAAGCAGAGATCAAGAGAGACACTGCTTACCATGAGAATCATGGTAGCTGATGTGGGAATCTGATCAAGCAGCAAGCTTTTATATCTCTAGCTGCCCCAAGGAAAAGAGAAATATTGATATTCCCCCTGTAAGATGAACAATATGCTTAATTGACACAGCTTGTAGTTATTTAGCTCAGAATATCGAACAGTCTGGACAGATGCCTGCTGTCCTCAGGATGCCTGCTATACTCAGCTTACAATCCAGCTGAGTAGCCTCTTGAGTATTCAGAGAGAAGTTTGCAGGTTCAAGCCTTACAAACATCAGACCACGACAGTCTTCATGCTTGGCACATGTTCTGCCAACTCTATTCAGATGTTAGCCAACAGCAGAAATGAAAAACGAGCTAGCTAGCTTGATCATCCCTCCTGGCCAGGAGCACAAGTAGGCACAGCCCTCCCCTCACATTGCAAGCCCATGTCTCCAGAAGGCAGCACTTTTAGTCAGCTCAGGGCTGAACTCAAATGGATCAGTTCTTGAGGGGGAAGAACAAGCTAATCACCCACGAGTGACAGGAAGAGCAAGATCCTGAGCCCTTCCAATAAATTCTCTCCACCTAGTAAGAACAGGCTGTTAGCTGTCTGAATAAGTTATCCCTACAATCTGTAAAAGAAGTAGATTCTACCTGTCCAGCCTCCCCTCCAGAAATATTATAGGAGTGGGACATAACTCAGCTGCTGCAGATTAAAAGCGTAATTCAGATGCCCAAGCACTTTACAGGTGAATTAACTCTGTGTTTGAATTTTGTCTATTAAGCATTTCACTGAAAGGGAATTAGAAAGTTGTGTAATTTATTATTTAAGATTTTCAATGGACCTCACTATCATACTCAAAAGCAAATAGTTTTCTTGAGATGCATATGTAGATGGGAGTTATAAAAAGGCTATGCCAGAAGGTTTTATGGTGATGCAGATGCAATAAGATTGCTTTATAAATACGTTTTCCATGTAGTAGCTCATTTAAAGAATGGAGGATTCTTTTTTCATCATTACAAAAATGTACAAGACAAATTCAGGTTTTTTAATGACTGTGGAGAACATGCCTCGCTCAGCCTTCCAAATTTTGGTTTACTCTTTTCTCTACTCTCCTCACAATCTGACACCTGCCCATTTCCTAGGTAAAAGTTAATTTATCTCACATCCCTCACAAAACCTGAATCAAAATGACATATCCCTTTATGCTTTTCTTTGGAACATCATCGTTGCAAGCTACCTGTCATGTCAGTTCTCATTATCTGTTAGCCAGATTTTTCAGTAGCATCACAATGGGTTCCACCAGGGGATGTGCAATTTTGAGATGGTGTTTAAAAATATTAAAATCCCAGGGCCCAGCTACCATCACTACCCAAAACATGAGCAGCCTTTTCAAGCATCAGAATTCAGGCACTAAACACCACCAGCCCAGAAACATTTCCACCTGCTTTTCGCAGTGGCTCGGGCATCATTCCCTGCTCAAGATGTGATTACTGTCTCTCAGTCTCCCAAACCCTTTAAGGAGACAGAGCCGTTAGAGGTGCCAGCTCAATACAATGTGCTACTAGAAAATCAAGCACATACTTGGCTTCACAAAGCCATGCAACAATAATAGCTTTTGTTTTTCTTTCCTGTTATTTGACCCAAGCATTCTTAACTACAAAACACTCTGTGATCTGTAACCCAAAATCCAGAGAAGGTCTATTTCAGGGACAAAAGCTGATATCATCAGGCCTGAATTATTAGATTGCTTCAACAGTTTCTTTGTCACCAGGCACACAACTTTACACATCAGAATGCTGCCAGCAGGACTGTTGGAGGCCAGCTTGCTCCATGTCTGGATGCTACTGCAATGACACAGCAGCTGTTGGAGAGAGAAAGGAAACCAGCAATCCTAACCTCAAGAGCCCAGTTCTGCACAGGGGCACTGGAGGACTGGGGAGCAGCAGGGAACTAGAGAAAAAATTCCACAGACTGAAGTTCAATCAAGGGACACTGTAGGATACCAGCAGTTAGCAACAGAAGCAATCATCAGATGGGATGGGGAAAATGCACAGATAATTGATTGGAACAACATTTGGGCCCAGATAACCCTCCAGTTCTCGGCTAATACTTATAGGAGATGTCAAAGGAGCAATTGAGCTACCAATAATGATTATATCACTTTTCATCCCGTAAGATCTTTGGATGCTTTTCAGGCTGCAGGATTGCTCATTCACTGATGAATTACAGCCGGCTACAACAGCCATTTTGAAGGACTATACAATAGCTATTATAAAGGAAAGGAAGAATAAACTTCTTCTATTGATCCAGCAATAGGAATCTTCAATAGACAAGAATATAATTACCTGAGGTAGCAGAAGGTTACAAAATGGCAGTAAGCAGGAGTATTAAAAAAGCAGGAACAAAGTCTTGAAGCAGCAAAGAAATCTCTGTGAGAAGTTATATAGGACAGAGGACTCAACAACAAGCTTTAATAGAGCATCAGGGAGCGAGGGAAAAGGGAACCTCAGCTCCACCCAATTATCCCACCCTCCTTCCCCCACAAACACAGCATCCTTTCCAGCCAAAACCATCACTCCCTATGGTCTCGTCACAGGAGTAAACAGTGACTTTATATGCAAATATAATTAACTTGGTCTGAAAAAACAGAGTGAGAAAGGAAGATAAAGAAGGAATCTTTCCAAAGCAGCCTCCTACACAATGCCTGTGGGGAACTAGGCTACTTACAGCCTGTTTGGGTGGCAGTCCTCCCTCCTTCTCTGGATCCAACAGGAGCCCTGGCTTTGCTTACAGAACAACAGTGCATCCCAGAAACAACCACACAATGCATCTCCTGCCACTGTGATTGCCATTTCAGAGTGTGTATTTTGTTCCAAGACAGAGGAACCAAAAGTCCTAGAAACTCTCACTCTACAGCTTGAGGGTCCACAAAAAAAAAAAAAAAAAAAAAAAGAAGCATTATATATTCTGGTATTTCCTGCTCAAATTCTGCAGCACAGCTTTGTTGTCTGTAATTATCAGCTCCTGCAGAGGGCAGTTATTTTCTTCTGGGACAAGGTTTTCATGCTTTCACACAAAACATGGCTGCTTCAGAGCACTATGGAGAAGGGGAGCAGCAAATCTCACCCTCCACATAAACATCATCATTTTCTGAAATCACATGTTACTTGTGCAAAATTACTGTTTTCTGTGTCAAGGACTGCCTGATGCATACAGCAAAAGAGAAGAGCAAGGGTGGATCTAAAATTTGCCTATAAAACTAATGAGCTCAGAACTGTCTTCTCTGAGAGCAACTCCCTTCTCCTTAGCACTCAAACCTTCAGATCTTCCTGTTCTTTCTGATGTCCTCCCACCCTGCCATCAACCTTAGGGTTGTTTTTCCAGCAATGTGTTGAATTTTTTTCATTAATTCAGAATTTAAAAACAAAGGATATGAGACTTGAATGAGTTGATTGGTTTGGTTTAATTTACTTTTAAGATTATCCAAAACATCTCCAGCTTTGTGAAAGTAAGGCATGTACCCATTGACCCAACAGCCATATATCAGCAGGAGAAACAAATACCAGCTGCAGGTAGTTGAGACCACACTTTGATTCGACCCCTAGACATCTGAAGGCACCTTATTCATTTGAATGGCAAAATCTTGAGAAATATCAAAAGAAATATGAAGTCATTACAAATGACAAAACCCAGAAAATGCATAAAAAGCCACTCCTTGACAAAATGTAACAGTTTACACTCCACTCAGGGCTGAACAGGGGTATGAATAGGAACATGCATACCATCTTCCCCTCATACAGAGGAGAGGGGCATGGTAGTCACTGGACTTCTTTACAGCTTCTAACATTAATCTAACAAAATCCATCTGTATAGAAAAGTCCATTTTAAAGAGACTTGTCGAACAGCTGGCTGGCATTTTCTACAGTTTGCAGCATATTAGATCAGCAGAGTCAATCTGAAAGAAAAAAAGCTTTCATCTTCTATTTGTCAGGAAACTGGCTGCATCTCAGGTACATTTAATCCATAGTTGATAGACTTTGTAATATTCTGCAAGCATTCCAGTAAATGTTAATTGTCGTGCTGTGGCATGATGCATTTACACAACCTGATGACTTCATTGATTTAAATGGCCTCTGGAAAACATCCAGGCTTGCATCCTTGCCTGGTCTCATATTTGCCAAAACCCAATTTAAAAACCATTAAGTCTGTGAGAAGGATATTATCATTAAGAAATTATTTTAATTCAATACCATTTAAGCCTAGAGTAATAGCTAATAACAGCAGTCAATGCTTAAAAGAATGTCTGTAGTGCTTTGAAGACAGACAGTGCTCCTTAGT
The DNA here is from genome assembly GCF_000277835.1 of Geospiza fortis. Classification (NCBI taxonomy): domain Eukaryota; kingdom Metazoa; phylum Chordata; class Aves; order Passeriformes; family Thraupidae; genus Geospiza; species Geospiza fortis. Next base: position 1,118,615 of record NW_005054417.1, on the reverse strand, counting down.
ATTTATACCAAAGAAGAGAGCTGATTTTGAGTAAACACTATCTCTTTCGAGGGGAGGGAGAAGGAATAAAGCAAGCTATTATGTGTCAGTCTGTAAATAAATAGCTTTTGTGCTACTTGAAAAGGCTCAGGCACTAATAAGATTGACATCTGAACCAGAAGATTTCAAGTGCTTTGGTGCTATTAGGTCCTACTCTATTTCTCTGAATGCTTTTGTGAAAATGGCCATCTTCATCAGATGAGTAAAGTGGTAAAAATCATGTCTTATCAAGGCAGGTTTTTGAGAGCTTGCCAAATTACAGAAAAGGATACACAATTAATTATGGCTTTGTTTTAATTAACTTGGGTAAGCTACAAACTATTCTTGGGGCTTTTTTCCTCATAATTATATTTAGAGTTACCGTGCTTCAGTGACCAGAGGTGTATGAATCTCACAGGTGAACAGTTCTCCCATCCAACAGTCAAAGTTGTTAATGTGTTGATTTATTTCCACCCTAGAGAGTGGAGGTTGTTGGAAGCTCAGAAGGGTAGAAAAACCTTAGTCAAAGCCTTAGTTATATCACCAGTGTGAATCTGCAGCATCTAAACCATATTCTAGCACATATTAACAAGGATTTAATTTGCTAGATAGCAAATGGGTTTTTCAAGAAAGCCTGAGACCACTGCCTTAATAAAAAAACCATCCAGAATCCTTGGTTCAGCGCTCTGCCTTCCTCACTGAGAGCAAGACTGAGCATCAAGCCCAGAGTGTCCCCACCTGTCTCGCTAAGGAGAAGGCGACCAATTTTCATTTAGGATGAGAGGCAGGTTTAGAGATGTTGGTGCTAAAATCTCACAGGACAAAAGGGCATAACCCATTAGCATCACCAAAAAAAGCACTGAGCACTTCTGCTGTGAACTCACTACTTTTGTGTGGTCTCTATTTGAGTGTCAAGTCTGTGACCAGCCTCAGTTTTACTCATGGTTGTCAAGTGATGCTCTAAAGTTGTCTGCCCTTTCCTGAAGGGTCACCTTCTGGCTTTGCTATGCAGCAAGGACATGAGTGCAGAGCTGCCTGCCTGTCAGGGCCAGGGACAAGTGGGTGTAAAGCTGAGACAGGGCCTGGATAACTCCTGACTCAGTGTGCCCACACACTGGGGGGCAGTGGAAATGCTCTACTGCTTTTCATGCCCTGAGCTGTTCTCTAGCAGCAGCATTATGTTAAAAAATACAGACCGAAGTCAATTCTGATTAGCCTCAAGTAGTTATCTTCTTCCAGGCTCAGCTATGCCAGAAAAAGGGGAACCATCATAACTGCTGATCACCTTTCTCTCTCCCTGGAGGCCACTGTCCTTACTGGTCTGTAGGTGGGGAAACCTGTCCTAGGTGGAGAAACCTGTCCAAACACTCTTGTCATGTTCCAGGCCAAGCCATGTGAATTAGCTCACATAACACCAGAGATGGTTTGTTCCTGAAGAAGCAAGAGCAAAAGCTTGTACACAATTTCCCATAGCTGGACTAACAAGGGAAGCAACCTCTTCTGTGAGCTCAGCTGGAAGATGTGCATAGCCTACCATTGTGGTGCGATGTAATAGCCTGCTTCAGCTATCCCAGGTCCTCCCCAGGTGTGCCAACAACCTCTCCCTTCCCCTCCCTTGCTGAGAGCTGTCCATCAATCTTGACATTCCAGAAAGGGCACCGTGTGATTGGCAAAGTTCAGAAGCTGCCTCTCAGCCCTGGGGACCTTGGGCCATCCAGGTGTCATTTGTCCCCTGAGCCTTCCCCCCCCTTACCTGGTTGGTGGGATCCCTAACCCTTCCCTCCCCCTCTCCCTGGTGTTAAAAGACATAGCAACAACCCAGTTTGGTGGTTCTGTTGGAGCTGTTTCTGCATTCAGGGGCCTGTGTGCCAGGAATAAAGCTCTGGATCGAAACCCTCCAGCAGAACCCGACTCCTTTTTCCTTCGCCTCGCCGTGAAGCCTTTCCACCAGAGGTAAACCTGAGCTCCTGCTTGCCTGGACTTGTCCCAAGTGCCCAGCTGCAGCATCCAGCCAGCCAAAGGTGTCTCTGAGGTGAGACCGCCTCAGCTGCCACCCTTGGTCAAGCAGCAAGGGCCAGAGCAGCCCAGGCACGTTCCATCCGGCAATATTGGTATTTAATTCCAATAGCCTACACTGCTGGTTCCTTATGTCACAAACTTCTTATTTTCATGATCAGATCCTCCAGATCTCTACCACATGATGCCAGAAAACAGTTTGTACAAACAGGTTGCCTGCCTCCAGATAATTTGGCCGGCTGCCCTCAAGTTTCACTATGTTTCAGGAGTGCAGTTAAAAAAATAGTTCAGCTAAAGAGGAAAAGGAGTGGCAGCAATGAGATAACATCTCTCTGTCCGTGTCCTTCTGAATCCATCAGGAACTGGCCAAGACAGAGGGACCTCAGGACTTAAACAAATGGCTCCTTGTCAGATGCTGTTATGAAGCTCTCAGTTGTGCTGAGAGGTTTCTCTTGGAAGAAGTGTTTGCTTCTTGGGAAGTAAATAAAGCAGGGAGATCCCCTTCAGAAAATGAGAGGGAAGGAGAGCCCTTATTTTGTGAACTACTGTGGACTGCATGAATCTGCTGCAGATTCTGCTCTTCACCCCATGGGACCCTGGCTGCCTGTGCTAAATGCTGCCTGAAGGCATGTTTGCTTTCAGATGTGTGTTTGCTCAGGGTGACTTTCAGCAGATAAGTACTATGAAAAATCCTCTTACCTGTGCTACTAGCAAATGTCTTTCTGAATCATGATGTGAAATCAGGATGAGAAAAGTGACATTGAAATGGCACAGAAATTGATAGTTATGAATGAGTAGGAAGACAAACAGCAGTTCTGCAATTACATGTGGTGCACCAAAAGCTCTGTCAACAACTAACCTCTTCAAGTTTTCATGAATGATATCTGATTGCACCATTCACCACCAAGAGCACTGAGGGGAGACAGTTGTCAAGCACCATTTCTTTATTATAATTTTCCATAGATCCAAATGCTCTTTGAAGACATTGGAGATTAATAAATAGAAATAATTGGTCTGTCCCATCAGTCTGCAAAGATTAACACCATCATGTCCTTGCCATGTGAAGTTAACATGAATGCAGCAGAAAGGAAGATGTCCAAAGGACTCTTCCAGATCCCACCTACAGCTGCATCCTCTGGGTGTCAAAACATGGGTAAAAGAGGAGGATTTGTCCCATAAAAGTTGAGTCTGTTTTAATATATTTCAGTTAGAGGTATGAAAGGAACTGAAATTGGCAGTGTATTTAACCAAAAGTTAGAAGAAAAAAAAATAGAGAAGGCTCCAATCTTTCTTCTGATACCATCCTGCTGTGATGACCAATCACCTCAGAGGCCATTCCCACAACACTTTCATGAGCTGCAAAGTGAAGTTAAATTACTTGCCCGGGCTTCTTCAGGAAGTCTACTGTAGAGGAAAAAAAAAAAGAAAAATTAAAAAAGAAAGAAGAAAAGCCAACATGATCATCCAAATCCTAGACTAGTCTCCCAAGCACTGGAGCATCTTTCCTCTGCCAACTATTTATCAGACCACTTCACGATTCATTGCCTTTCAAATGGCTTTTCACTGAGGAACAGTGAGCTGAAAAAGGCTTTGTAGATTGAACTAGAAAGGTCTTCAGAAGGTGAACCAGGAATGATTTCAGATACAGAAAGAAAAATGCTGTCTTGAAAGAGGTCAGAGAAACAGATGCCCATCACCTCACTGCTGTTGCAAAGCTGATATGCTGAACATTTAGCCTCAAACATGAACAGAGGAGCCTCCTCTCCCACCTCTCTGCCCTTGCAGGCTATTATTTAGGTGCCATTTGGGAATTTTTCAGCTCTTTCATCTCTTACAACAGTTTCCCAGAGCTCTTCTACAGTCCCAGGGCAGACTGAAATAAAAATAGAACTGTGCCAGATATGGATGTGACTTTTGATTAATTGTCAGCATAACCCTTCATGTAGACACCAATGGCTTCACAATGGTCTCATATACAAACATTTCTTTTTCTCCCTATGCAGTTAGACAACAAGCCTTGCTGACCCTGTAAGCAGTGTACAAAGCCCCTAGGACCAAGAGCCATTAAAAACAAATTTTATGTCAGAAAGGCAGGGGAGAGGAGTGGCAAAGTCACAGGAAAGGGCACGGGATAGCAGCTTCTCAGCCCCCGGAGCTCCATGGCAGGATGGAGCAAAACACCCAGCCAGAGCCAGGGGCAGCCCAGCCACATTCAGCCAAACATCATCCAGCAATGGGATCTTGCTGCACATGGCTCAGGAGTCAAGGGCTGCCCACATGAAAATTGTGGGTTCCACTATCAAGCTCATTCCTAGTGGTACTCACACCTCTGCCCTGGATGCCAGGAGGGAACTTTGTGCCCCTGCTGTTATCCTGGCACAATCAGAGCACTGCAACTTCCACACTCTAGCAAGATTTCATTTCACTTCTCTGACCTCAAAAAACCTCAGAGTAAAACCTTCTCAAGTGAATTTTGACAAACCAAAAAAACCCAATCAAACAAACCACAGAACTACCTGCACCTCAGTCACTCAGGACAATCTTGCTCTTCCTGCCAGAAACTGTCAGTGGTGCCCTGCTTGGCAAAACATTGAACCCCATGCCACAGGTTCTGGGGGCTGCAGGGAGGAAGAAGGCAGATTTTAAACAAGTCCCATCAATAATATCTTACTGGGTAAAGTGCAAGAGGCTCTCAGACCCAGGGTCTTTCAGCAAGACTTTCAGTTTTCTTCTTCTGAAATCCTGCAAACTGGGTTTTCAGATTCATCGAATATTTTCCCCAGTCAGAATAGATAAAAAATGATTGAGGGATAAACAGAGACCTGGACACTTCACCTGAATACCTGTTTTCAAACAGTATATCCAGTGGTGTTCAGAAGGCCATGCCACATGAAGTGCTCTCCCACATTTTGCTTTAAACTCTCTATAGCCTACCAGCATTTTTCAAAATCTTGACAGTATATCTGTAAAGAGATAGAAACTAAAAAAAAAGTGGTCAGTTTAGGGTCTTGAAGCCAGTTACTGCTGTGCTAGAGGAAGAATAACTGCAAGCAAGGGGGCTACTACCAGCAGAAGAAAAAGGAGGAATAACTACACAGGTGCTTTTTTCATCCAGTATGCTCACCTCAACTTGCCTTAGGGAGGGAGGGAGGAAGAAAGGGAGTGCACCTGGCACAGTGCATGAGCAACTGTTCAATCATTCTGAAAAGAAACTGCAGAGAAAAAAGGTTTAAAGTTCTCCTAGTTTGGGGGAAGTGTTACTGATCACTTTCACTGAGTTGATAAGGGTTTGGGCCAGCTCTTAAAAAAAAGAGAATGAAGCCTAACAAAACAAAGCATATGGTTTCTAAGTACTATCAGCATAACACTCACCTGGATTGTGGTTCAGTTTTTTAAGACTGCATAACTACCTTTAAACTACACCAGAGATGTTCTAAAAGATTGTTTTAAAAACCAAGCAATAAAAGACATCAACTTCTAAATAAAACACATCTTGAAACAATCTACTAGGGGAAGTATTCATAGTTCACTTCTTGGTAAGAATATCTATTTGGAATCTCTCATCCACTATTAAGTGACACCATAGTTTGATGTTCACTTCTGATCAGCATTTTTTAAAATAGTTTCGGGGGCTGTGAATTTACTTGCACCATAATCCAGAGATTTTCTTTCTTCAGTATCTCATGACTGGTTTTAGAATTTTATTCTTACCAAAAAAAAAATACATCCATGTTAAGATATTAAATGCACATGCACTCTCCCAAGGAACTTCAATCGTGTTTATCACAAATGTGTCTTTCCTTTCAAATTTTTTCTATTCCATGAAATAACCAGATGAGCCTTCGCTTGTTCATTTGTGTCCAATCCTGTCTCCCATTTCAGAGGCTTAAAAATCTACTGCCAGCTAGGTGCCCTGTATTTAATGTTTGCCTGAAAGTTCCTACACATTTGGAGTTGTACAGATAATGCTTTTACTTTACACCATTAGCAGTCAGTAATGCTGGGCAGCACTTTAGATTGCCCCTCACCTGCTCCATCTGGATCTCCAAGCACTTCTGTGGTACAAGGACTTGCAATCTTCATCTGCACTTTTATTTGCATGGACAGAATGGTGTGATGAGCAGCATGAAAGCAGCATTGCCTCCTGCTGAGACCAGTAGGGCATGGAGTTCAGTGCCAAAAGGAAATGCAATATTTCCCATTCAAAACTTTAAGGTGGAGTGTGTTAAACCAAAATGAAGAGGGGGGGAAATCTCAGGAAATCTACTGCACTTTTTCTATTCAGTTATATGGTCTGTTTTTCCTTACACCTTCTTCTCAGTCCATCATAATGATGTTAAATTTGCAGTAAATTCTAGAAATGTAAAGAGGAGCCCACATGATGCCAAGCAGGCATTTGTCTGTGCATCTGCCCTGTGTAAAACCAGGGGCTAGGAAAAAGCTCTGTGGGTAGGAAGGCATTTCAGTTAAAATGCAAAAGCCAGAAGTGCTCTCTTTCCAAATTAAACACCTCTGACTTTCTTCTGTTCAAAATGGATATATCTCATGTCATTATCCTAAGTTGTGAATAAAGCAATTGTTGAAACAATCTTCCCAAGCTCCTTCTAAGGGGACAGGAGGGCTGGGCTTTTCCTAGAGCACTTCCATATGCTATAAGACATTGCTATTGCTCAACCTTCTATATAGGAATTTATCAGCTCCTGCATGCCCATTCAGTAATGGTCTGCTGGCCTTTTGACAACAACCTTCCAAAAAGGTCTTGCTGTGGCAGTCCTGACGGCTAGGTTTGGCTTGTTTAACAGCACATTAACATGAAAAATTAGCTTTTTGAACCTTACAGAAACACTGCAGTGCCCTGGCACAAGCTCAGTGAATGGTGACACTGCCTGAATTTCCTTTAATTGCTCTGGAAAAAAATATCCTTTATTAAATATGATTTCAAAATGGAATTAAAATGAAAATCAAGCAGCTTTGGCACGAAGCTGCTCCATGCTCTTTATCAGAAACCACTCATGATTAGCAGCCCACCAGGAACATGTCAAAATCAGGGTCCCCAGCAAGAACTGGGGCATGTTACCTTCATTTCCAGCCCCTGAAATCTATTTCAGCCTCTATTTTCCTCTTTATTCTAGAATTTTTTTACTCACTTGCTATAGAGCAGCTTTCCAACTTGCTGAGTTCTAGGGGGTCATTCCCAGAGGTCCATCCTCACATTCATAGTGGCATAAATAATGGCCTTCATCTACAGCATTATTATCTTTCTTGTTCCAGTATCTCTCAAAGTGACATTTCGTTTGGTGCTCCTGTGCCTGAGATGGATTAACAATGCTCACAGGTGCTAAACCACATTTGTTAGAGAAACATTCTCTGGGTTATTGACTTATACACCAACAGGGTTCTCTCCTGGATTCCTTGCAAAGTTTAGAACTAAATACTTTGCAGGAGGTTTCACAGCAGAGAAGCTCAGTTTCTGACAAACTTTTCTTTCCTCTTGGAGGCAAGCACTTGCATTAGCAAGTTACACTCGTGTTTTGCTGCTCATAGATTGAATTACATTTATCACTCTGGAAGCAGCAACAGCATGACTGCCCTTCCACATGTGAGACATGCAATTCATCGATTTCTGGAGCTACAACCACAGCTCTACATTTATCATATGTCACTTCTGGTTTACTTAGCAGTCCACTGTGTGGGACAATGTAGTTTAAAATGTTGCTATTAAAGAGGGGGAAAAAAGAAACATTTCAGATACAATGGTAGCATTCATCAACTGTTCTTTGCAGAGAGATGTAGCGCTATTTATCAACTACCAGTTTCCAATTTCTCTAGCAATAACTTTTTTACTCTTATAGACAGCTCAGAGATGTAAGAACAAAATGACAAAAAGAATAGTTGAAATACGACTCACATAAACCTGCTTCTTGTGCTGAGCAGCCCCTTTTTTACAAGAGGAGGATGCAGTTTTTTTGATCCCTGAACTTTTGCCTGAGGGTATAGATCATCTTCAGGGCCCCTAAGGAAATTAACTGCCCCCCAAAATTAAAAGCTTCACTCCCAATTTCAAATATCCCAGCTTGAGTGAACGACTCCATATTAAAGCATCCTTCTTCAGAAGCCTCTGAATTCCTCAAGCACTGGGCTTCGTGTAGGCAGCCCCTGCTCTAGGGGACCTCACAAACAGCCCCTTGCACCTGCCATTAGGTTTTCACATTAAATAAAAGTGAAGGTGAGTGACAAAAATCTCATCCCTATCTCAGCAGTTTAAGTTAGCATCTCAAAAGATGAGATACCTCTACCTAGTTCTAAAGCTCTTCCAGTTTTGGTGGGTTTTTGGTTTTTTTTTTTGTTTGTTTGTTTGTATTGGGGTTTTTTTTTACCACCTTTTAAAATTTGTAGCTATGAACAGTATGAAGTCTCTGACAACTGATTTGGGTTTTCAGGGACAGCATCTCTGGTCCCCAGTCACACAAACCTATTCTGCTGCCCAGGAAGTCAGGAGAAGGTGGTCTTCCCTTCATTTCTGGAGGCGTTGCAGGCCCCTTACAAATCCCACATGGACAGTGTAAGACAGGCTGCAGAAATACACTTACAACCATCTGCAAAATATTCCCCAAGTAAAATTTCAACAACTTGGAGTTTGCCACATCTCTCCAGGCTTTGAGGAATAAAGTGTATTCCAGCAGGAGGAGCAAAAACATGATGGTTTTCCCGGCTGCCAGACTGGGAGGCACTCAGGAGCCTGCCCAGTCTCGGAACCTCTGCTGCTCAGAGTGACCCCAAGATGCATTAGAAAGTCTCTTTTCCCAGCCCAGCAAGCAAAGAAAGAGTCAGAACTCTTCTATTCTCATTCTCAAGGTTGTTTATTGTTTCTTATCTATAACATTCTTTCTCCAACCCACCGAGGTCTGTCTGGCAGGTCGGGTTGAGGCACACTGCCTGTCCTTGGGGTGGTGTTAGCTTTTTATACTAAAAACTACGTGAACATTATTTTCCATAACTTCCCAATACCTATCACCTATGTTAGACAGTGAGTTTCTATTCTAAACCGATCTAAAAATGCCAGCATCACCCAGAAGATGGAGGCTAGGAAGAAGGAAAAAGGACAAGGCACACCCAAATTCCTCCATCTTGGGACCCCAAGCCCCCATTCTAAAATCCTCAAAAATCTATTTTTCACCCCATGATAAAATCACTACCATTCTACTTAAACTGTCATGGCTTGAAAATCCTCATGTAAGGTTGGTGTTTTTTATCATGGATCAAGATCAAAGGCGCAGGGGGCTTGGGCTCTGTGCCAAGGTCTCTGAGCCCCCCAGGCAGGGCCTTGAGTCCTCCAGGGCAGCCAGAGGAATTTCCTGGGTTCTGACAGCCCAGTACCATGAGAGAGGGAGCAATGCAGTCATCCCCTTGCTCCTGCTCAAAGACCTTCTCTCAGTCCTTTGCACTGGAAGAGGACTCCCTTGCCGGTGGAATAGCTTGTCTTGGGGTAGGAGGGGCATGAAGGGAAGAGGGTGGTGACTGTCACCACACTGGAATATACTTTCAAATGGCTGAGGGGAAAGGCAGAATTCATTCTGTCCAGATGACACAGCAACATGCCAGCACGACTGCAAGAACAAGCAGACTTCAGCCTCTCATTGAAAATATATTGTCCCAGGTAAATGAAAAGAGAATGGCTTAAACAAACTTGTGACACTTAACCTTGAAGATTTTCTCGTCCTATCAGAGGTGCTTTCGTGCAGTTTACAATATGAATAGCAAAATCACAGACTCTTGAAGCACAAGGCAAGCTCTATTTGTTTCTTGTTTTCTGTAGTGAAAATTGCTTTCCCGACTAATGTCAAATACGTATTCTGAAAGAAAACACTGTAAAATAAAATCTCCCAATAAACATTTGTTTTCACTACATTACAAAAAAATATCTATTAATAAAGAATATGTTGTGCTGTTAACTGGTTTTATCTGTCTTATCTGTTCAAGAGTAAACTGGTTTTAGACGAAACAGGGCATAGGAAAAAGTAACTCCCAAGAACTGTCATTTCTACCTCCTCCAGAACTTGCTAGTATGAAAACAAAGCTAGGTTTTGCCAACATTTCTAATGAAGAAAACGTCATCATTTCTGCTAGTTAGGACAGTCACTTGGAAAGTGGAAGATCTGCATTTGAGATGCTACCATCAGATAGGTACACTAGAGACTTATGTCTTTCTCAAATCCCAGGTATGCATGGAAAAGATCTCAAAATATCAAGTAGTTTGACCTCCTTTTCCAAGTAGATCAACTGGATCAGGCTGTTCATAGCCATGTTCTAGCTCTGAATGTCTGCAATAACAGACACACCAAACCCTCTCTGGCCAGGCTCCTACAGTGTTTGGCCACCCTTGGGGCAGACAAAAAACTTCTAATATCTCCCTTGGAATTTCCCTTGCTGCAGCTAGCCTCTGGTCTCTGCCATTCTTTCCCTCTGCACCTCACAGAATGGTGTTAAAGCATAAACATCCCCCATCACAATCCCTTCATCTACTTGCCACTACATGAACATGACAGACTGGCCAGGCACAATTGGCCCATGGTAAATCCACTCTGGCTGCTCCCAGTCACCTTCCCAGCCTTCATACACTTGGACATGGCTTCCAGGAAGCTCCATAACCTTCCTGAGAACTGAGGTTAGGCTGATAGGTCTAAAGTTCCCAAGATTCTCCTCCTTCCCTTTCATTAAAATGGCATTAAAAAGGCATTTCTTTGCCTTTGTCCTGTTCCTGATGGTCATCATATTTCCAAGATGATAGAGAGGGATTTTGCAATTTTATCAGCCAATGCCTGGCACCCTTGGATGCAGCCTATGTGAGCCCACAGTCTGGTGTTTGCTCTGTTGACTTCAGTTGTTACTCAGTTCAGCTTCCCTGTCAGTGAAGCATCACTCTCCCAGCCTATCACTGGATGCAGAGCTCTTCACTAGATCCAGTCATACAAACTACCACAGCACATTTCTGCTATTCCAGTGACATAGGTCTGCAGCTGCATGTGGGCTTCAAATTCCTTCTATCTTCTCTCCATGCTGTGTATGGACTTGCACAAACACTTGATTGAGAATCTGGCTTTAGAGAAAATAAGTAAATAGATTGTCCTCATTCATGGTCTCATTGGAATTTCTGTTTATCTATATTCATATCAATGCTATCACATTTCTTGGCTATTTAAAAATTAGAATAGTAAGTTAAAAGCTTCCTATATATGGATTGCATAAATTCAATCAGATACTCCTAGGTTCATAATCTGAAAACAAAAAACCCCAAACCCAGATAAAATGCAAATTGTGAAAAAAAGTGTGAGGAGACTGTTATGGGACAGATAGGAAGGATGTACAATTGGAAACTGACACAAATACCCAGTATTGAAGAGCATTCCACAATACTGAGCACAGAGTTAAAACTGTTTAAAAGTCTCAAGAATAAATTAGAAGCAAGAAAGATTTTGGCCATGGTGTCCAAGTGCCATGAACATGGAAAGCACACCTTACAGAAGGAATATTTAATTGAATGGTCAATTTTCCAACATCAGTTGAAGCCAAGTAAATTTAAGTTATATGTAAGTTGTATTACATGTAAGACTTTAATGCAGTGTGACCGCTAACTATTAAAACATATTTGTAAAGAAAAAGGTGGAACCTCCAGATCTTCAGTTCTCTTTGCCAACAGTCTTTCTGGAAAATGTATTTTAATAGTTCACAAATAGTTAACTCTTGAAAAAACTCCCACATATCTTGTGGCCTCCAATACAGGAAGTTAAAAGAGAACATAGGCATAGATGTCTACATTCAGATTGAAACTAATATAAAGCAGACATTTTCCTGATTCCGCCTACAAGCAAAAAAATGGCTCAGTCAGAATTGCACTACTTTACATAACCTCATATAAAGCAGACATTTTCCTGATTCCGCCTACAAGCAAAAAAATGGCTCAGTCAGCACCATAGCAAGGCAGAGGTGTCCCCAGCAGCACCACAGCCAGTGCTCTGCCAAGGCAATTTCTGCTGGAAAATACCCAGTTTAATTTTACTGGCGTTAATAAATTCCAGGTCTTTGGCATACTGGTGTGAGCACTCCAGTACTGCAGTAGAGCACCAGCCTGTTTGTATTCCTGCAGAGTGACATTTATTGCAGCAATGAACTTTACAAATACTTTGGACCAGATGGCGACTGCTTCCCTTGATGGCACACAGGGGAAGGGAAGCCCCTGGAAACAGCACAGAGGAAACCTCAGGAGTTCACAAGGTAACACCTCCACTGACTGCAACTTCCCTGAGGTCATAGGGCTTTGTCACTTTGCCCTTTACATGGGGGTAAAAACTGGCTGTGTGTGAGCTCTGGGGCTGTGTATGAGCTCACCAAGAGAGACAGATGTGGAAACCTTGTCAAGATGGGCACAGCTGTCACCTGCTCCTTGCAGTATTCAGACTGTGGCCTACTTGAACCAAGCTTATGAAGATAGTTCAAGCCTTTCCTGAAGTGAATCAAAAAGTTTCGAGAAATCCTAAAGTGAAAACAAATAAGGACAATATTTTCTCGGGTACCTGTCCTTTATTGTTCAGGTCTTATGTCTCTGCTCATTTGCTTCCATTCAGCAATTCTTTTCTAGCCTTTTTTAGCTCTTTTTTTGCTATCTGAGTCAGGTCCTTTTAACCAGGTGCTGTCCCATCCTCAAGCTGCAGATTATGATATTGGTTTGGTACTTCACTGTGATGAGCAGAACTTCATGCCCATGCTGCAACTCCTGCCTGGATGCAGAGAGGGCTTTCCCCTTCCCTCTTCCCTAAGACAAGTCTCACAAACAAGTTTCAAGTTGTTTGCACATAAATGCTGCTCTCCCACCCACACTTCTGTCTGTATGCCCCAAGTACACTCTTCTGGCTTTATGAAATGCAGATATTCACACCAGCAAAATTTACACACCTTACCAGCCTTGTTAATTCTTATGTGCACCAAAGAAACATTTGAGATACCCAGAAAAGGCACTTCTTAAGAATTTGACATTGCATATCTAGTGCAAACAAAATGCTACTCTTTGTATTTACCTCTGCAGGGCAGCATTTGAGAATGTACCTGTATATATTATTTTATTGTGGGCAACACAAGCTTGGTGTTAAAATCATATCATTGTGGCAATCATGCAATCCATGTGTTAGAAGGGCAATTCCGCAGACTCATTTGCATAGCATGGCAAAAAACTATTAGAAGAAAGAGCTTTAGAAATAAAACCCTGGATGCTACAAATCTAGGATAAATAAAAAACAAAGGTACACAAAATCATGCAGACCTCATTTTGGACTAGCTGAACTTACAAGAACAGCTGTTTCAGACATTTTTCCAAGAGAATTGAAAGGTACTGGAGGAAAAAGCATTTGTGTGCATACATGCATATATTGTGCATACACACAGGCACATACGTTATATTTATTTATGCACCTGACAAGATTTCTCCTTTACTCCAAATAAAGCATACAGGATCTTAAGGACTACCAGTTAATTTGGTGTCTGTGTCTTCAGATACAGAGCACAGCTGCCAAGTGACAGAAATGGATTGAGTGTCACAGACGTTTTTCCCCCCCTCATTTGGTGCTGATATAATTTATACCAGAAGCAGAGCTGGAATGCCAGCCTGGATCAGCAACCAGCTGCAGCCCTGGCACATTAGCTCCCAGTTCCCTCTGCTAGTTGTGTACGTCAGTACCTCTACCAGCCTGTCAGGCCCAACTTCTGAACACCCTTAATGTGCTCCAAAGATAAACACTTCTTTATGTAGGACAGGAAAAGAGGATTCTTTTGCTGATAAAAAAAAAGATTTACAACAAGTGTAGGG
>NW_005054417.1:1095315-1104346 GCF_000277835.1 Geospiza fortis | reverse complement strand
GGGAAAGAACCTTTCCAATTAAAACAAAGCTTAAGCTTTTTTTTTTTTGTCCTCAATATCAATGAATGCAGAATATCACTGTAATTCTGTTTGATAATTTTAACTTCACTTATTAGAGATTATCCCCCTGAGCCAATAGCTAACCTCCAAAGCACTCCAGCTTCCCGTGGGATAGGAAAGAATAACACAAAACATGCCACTGTAAAATAAGCATGGCTGGTGTGAAGTTTTTTCCTGTGTTGCCAGACAGACAAACTTATAGCAAGTACTCAGCAGTGATCTAATAAACATCAAGAGATCTTTTTCTAACAGACAACTCAGCAACATCAAACAGATTTCTTGAGCTAATTCACTTGTGGTATGGGCTGATAAAGCATTCTTAATCTCCTGCTTTAAATCAAGTCTCTGTCATAAGGTTCTATTAATCTCCCCCAGGTTATGGAGTGTCTTAGTGGTAGGAAATTATACTTCTAAATTGAATTTTGTTCTCTTTCAGTGTAGCAAGAAATATTTTTCAGACTTCTAATAGGAACTGTAAAGCCTATGATGGCAACAATACCTTTGAACAAATAAAAGCCATAATTTAAAGCCACTTTCTTCCAAGCTCAAACATCATAGCAAAATAACAGAAATTGGTTACCTACAAAGAAGAAATTAAACACAAAATTTTAAATGAAAGCAAAGCAGATGGTTAATGTTTTTATTTTTTTACAGCAATTGGATTTTTTTAAACTCCTTTATAGTCAAACAATCTCCAGACACTAATAAAACACTTATTGATTCTTAGTTTATACACTTACTCTACAAGATGTCCTAACCTGCAGTTTCCATTATTTTTAACAGAAACAGATACCCTTCACATAAGTCTGCAAAGTTAGTGCCCCTTTGTCTCATGGGAGACAAATTTACAGTAAGTAAATATCTCTGCATTAAATTTACTATTCTTAAGTTAAAACTAATAATCATAGGTGACAAAATAATTTTATGGCCAGCAATAGAGCTGCTGGGTGGGTAGTGGTAGGAGGCACCAGAATGTAACTGCAGCATTAATAAATTTATGGTCTTTGCTTTCCAAGAAGAGCCCCACAGTCACTTAAGGTTTAGTTAGACTTATCCCAGTGGCTTATTTGAATCTTATCTACTGCTGACTGCTACCACCTCACCCAGTGCCACAAGCAGCACTGGTCACTGCTTAGATCAGAAGTACTGCCTGCATGGTCACACAGCAGTAAATACAGAGAACTCTCACACATCAGCATATTAGGGTTTGCATTAGGCAGAGTGTTCAAGGCCACAGGGCCGGGGCATCACCACTTAATTCATATCAGATTTGCAGTCAAACTGAAATCCAGGTAGCACAAGGAATCACCTTGACTTATCAGGTTTGAGGTAAGATGGATTCAATTTCACTTAGGTGAAATTTACATGAAAAAAATAAACACAAGAACACCAAACCAAAAAAAAAAACCACCCAGGCTTGCAATGGAAGCATCCTTCCATATGCACCCTTCCTCTGTAGGAATTAGATTTTTCTCACAGAAATTAAAGTCAGAACACCTACCACAAAACTGTTTCTTTGGGAGAGGCTGAGGGGCCTTTTAAGGTGTTACCTTTAAGGGCCTTAAAAGTGTTACCTTTTAAGTTCAGCTAGGACACGTGGTGTAAGTATTGAATACCACCAAGAGCACAGCAGGATTGGAGCAAGAAGCATTTTAAAGTGACTGCTGCCTCAGGTTAATTTTAGCTGACCTTCATTAACTGTTCAGAGTTGACTTGTATTGAACTTTCCTGTTTTCACTCCTGTGACAAGGGTCTCAGAGTGTCCTCCGACATCACCAAGATCTTCCTTAATGCATTTTCTAATATGTGCCAACCTTTAAAGCATCTGTCCTAATAATCAGAGCTGCTAATGAAAACTGGAAGTAGCTATGAAAGCCAAAGGGAGATTCATGGTCAACATTTTTCAAGGCTGGCACAGGCACATGCTTAGTGTATGTGCAGGGAGAGCAGCCTCATCCACACACAAAACAAGCAATAGGAGCCAGCTGGGGGGGCTATGGTGGAGCACATCTCAGATTGCTGCTTCTTCTGGTGCCAGGAACTAAATAAGATTTGATGCAGAGTGAAAAATATAGCTAAAGTGTTTCCACAAGACAGAGCTCTTTATTTTTTACTTGCTTTCTTTGTGATAAATGGAAGGATAACTCTCCCCGTCCACAGATAAACAGGGAAAGATGAGAGAGGAAGGCGAGAGAGAAAAGAAGAGGCAACAGAAAGAGAAGGGCAGCTGTGGACACCAAGGCTGGAGAGAAAGGTGGAGCACATCCCAGAGCTGGCAAGCCTCAGGTGAGCACTGCAGCAGCCCTCCTGCAGTTTCTGCAAACAGCTGGAAATGAGAGGAGCCTGCTCATGGCAATGCACCTAAAGGGGCCTCAACAGTTATATAGTCCCTTTGTCTGCCCATCAGGCTTCTCCCTCAAGACATTAATTTTATCCTCTTTTAAGTAAAGCTGTTTTGCTGACACATTTGAGTGATGTTTGCAGCCCCAGCTCTGAAACAAAGAGATGATGTATTCAGCAGCCTGTGCATACCACATTTCCGTGAAAACTTCCCCAGTTTGCCCTAGGTACCCTGTGATAAGTAGCAGAAGAAATGCCTTATCTAGAAATTGATGTTTTCTCTGGAGACTGCTGATCAGAGTCACTTCCTGCCACAACTGAGATCCAGCAACAAAGAGGAAATATGGTCTTAGAACAACATAAGCAGAAACACATGCTCCTCCAAAATTCAGAATTTTAAGAACTCCTCAAGACTACATATGAAAATACATAATGTAGGGCAAATGTTAACTTTCGTATTTCAAGGGGGTCTTAAACTTGGAGAAAGAGAATCTAAAGAGAGTAAAGGGCTCCTTAAAGGTAAGTGTCCTCATTTGTATTACCTGAATTCAGTAAAGATTTAGATAAATCACTGCTTAGAATGTAAATTTAGCAGTTTGGCAATAAAAAGAAATCAAAAAATGGGAGGGAATTTCAAGGCACATTATTCAAAGGTCAAATTCACACCTCCCATAGACAGCTGTCTGTGAAAAAAAGGCTGACATACAAACACTAAATTCATTAGAGGAAGGAAGAATTGGACTAATTAACTCTGAATTAAATACTATTCATTAGAGGCACATTGTATGATCCTCCCATTCCAGCAACTTACACCAATTTACAAGTAAAAGACCATTTTCTTAAACAAGTCATTGATAAAAATGATGCTTCTGCTCAAAAGTTAAAAGCCTTTGGAATTTCAACAAAGGTTTCTAAATAAAGACCTTTCCTTACCCACCAATTTACATGAGTCTGGTGAACAGGATATCCCACATTTAGCTTGGCCTTTGGCAGTTGGAAGACCTGGTATCCTACAAAGATTGAAATCAGATAAAAATGTCAAAATAATTAAGTTCTCTTACTTAAGCAGTTTCAGACATACGGAACTAGCACAGCTTTATGGTCCAGGATCAGAGTAAATAGCTGTCCTAAGGCAGAAAAATCAATGGAAATATTTTAAATACTTGGCAGTCCTTTTTTGAGGGATGGTAGGAGTTGTTGCTTGGCATAAATCACCACATAAGTATGTGTCACCTTCAAAATTAGAAACCTTCAGACCCTGCAGACTCTTTGCTGGTTTACAGCTTTCTATCCTGCCTTCCAGCCTGCTCAGAAGCCTTCCTGACACTGTGAAGTTTGATTTGTCTAAAGGGAAGGGTAATTGCATGAAATTGAAAGATCTAATATTCTATAGCCATAGGAAAAATAAGGTATTTTTTAAAAAAGTAGCATCTCTGTAGAGGTGGAGGATAGCACTCTAGATGAAGAGACCAGCACATTTCTAGAAAAATCATGGAATTCCTCACCCTTGCTCCCCAAATTATTGTGGTGGTTCTTTAAGTGCCACCCACTTCAAACACAGACCTAAAGTTTTTTCATGCATGTAACAGCTCATCTTTAAAAAATACAAGTGCAGTGGGCTTTATTTTATTAAACCAAATGTTGTCATCTTATTTCAAAAGTCCCATACCTTCTCAGTGATTTCTCATGTGCAACGCCTCACAGCACTGACTCCTCCTTCTTCACAGCACAGCCAACAAACTCCAACTCTCTCCTCACCCAGCTAACCCACTCCTTTGTAGCACTCATCTTCTTATTGGACACAGCTGTGGCCTGTTAAGGGCAGGCCTGTTCCTAATCTTTGGTGATTAGTGCAGCTGCAACTCCTCAGGTGTGAGATTACCTTCTGCACTATCTTTATTTTCTTACATTCTATCTCTCCACAACCAAAAATCATATTCAAATACATATTGAAGGTCCAGATTAGATTTAGATTCTCTACATAACAGAAAAAAAAATGCAGACTCTAAGCATAGATTACACTAGTGACAGCTTGTATATATAAAAAAAGGTAGGATCTACACAAGATGGACTTTTGGGATGGGTTCAAATTTAGGTGGTTAGTCTTGGGACAGAAGTTGCCAGGTGATGTTGAATGGATACAGAAACAGACCCAAGTAAGAGGAGCATGACACTCACCATCAAGGCTTCTGAAAATTAAATTCACTTCTGCTTTAAAGAGAAAGCAAGATTTGCCACAGGATAACTCCTACTGCTTAAAAGCAACTTTTCAACTTTGTCACAAACTGGAAAGCAACACTTAGATCCCTATTTATCTGAAAGTTAAGGAATCAGCATTAAACCATGGGGATTTCCCACCTTATCAGAAGCACCTCTCCATTCAGACCATCAGTGTCTGGGTGTAAAAACCTCCAGCATCAAGGCTATAAAGGCTCTTGACAAGATGGTGCTTCTAGGCCAAGTTAAAGCACCTAAGTCACACTTGGATGGAGCATCCCCAGCAGTTCTCTGGTTTCAGACATGACTGCTTTCCAGACAGACCACAGGAACGAACATATTTCCCCACACTTTATCAAGCATACAGTCATGGTGATAGGGGAGGATGAGACACTGAAGCAGAAGCAAGCCTTGGAGAGAATTGGTTGATACGGAGCCCTTCTGTTACCATTTTCAAAATTTGTAACTGGTGAACACTAAACAGCATTTTTAAGATACCGAGGTTCCCTAAGCACAAGTTTATGACAGCTATGTGCTCCAGTTTGCTCCAGCTGCCAGAAGGGCTCAGCAGGATGGGTGAGACAGAAGAGCAAGTACACTCCTGAGACCCCACTCAAGGACAGTCCCTAAAGAACAGGACAGAACTAAACCCTGGGTAAAACCACAGACACCATGCCTGGATACTTCCACATATCCCTGCCAAACTCACTGCTCTGCACAGTGTCACACAGACACACAGAGGCTGCCCTCATCCCTCAGAAGTTTTCAGTCTAACTGCAATAGCACAGCCTGCATGCAGACACACGAAGGGGTTCACTGAGGTGACAAAGGGGGTCAGTGCCAGCTGCAGACACCAAACATGAGCCACAGCAGCCTCCCTGTCATCTGCCTCTCCACTGAACTTTGCTGTCCGTTAACTACAAAGATACATGACAGAGCAAAAGCCCCTGGTGAACTCACATCAAACCAGTCAAGACTGAGTAACTGAGAAGCTTGGTACTGGAAACAAGACAGAGAGACAAGCAGAAACCAAACCTACAGGCCAGCAGGGCAAGACATGGTCATGGTCAAAGGTATTTTTTTCTTTTTTTTTCTTTTTCTTTCTGTAAAAGACAGTAAGAAAAACCTTTTCTTCAGGCATTTACACACACACACACACACACAGAGTGCACATTGCTATGAGCTGTAATTACACACTGCTGGACTTTTAGACAGTTTAAACCAAAGTATTAATAATGCACTTTATAGAAAGCATAGCTTCACATTAAAGTTTATCACAGTTGTTCACTCATACATTTGTATTCTTTCAGTCCATTCCTCTGGTAGCATTACCAGTGAAGACACAGGAGATTGTCTCACACAATTCACAGAAACTCTAATAAATAGCAAAGACTGAAAATACATTTGCCTGGTCTAAGATAGTTCTTAAATTGCCACAATCCAGTCAATAGTGAAGATGGAAATTCTAAATACACTAAAATAAAAACACTTCCACAAAGAACCACAACCTAAACAAAGACACACAGAGACTATTTCCAAAACAAACACACAACATAAATAAAGTGCATTTCAAAATGATGTCAAGCTGCTAAGGACCAAAAGCACAGATATGACTATTAACCTCCACATATCCTGGCCATGGAGTTTACATTTAGAATTTTCCTAAACTGGAGACACATTTCAGCCGTTATTCATGCCACTGTGCTTAATGGAGAGCATCTCACCTGCACAGAAGGGAGCCCCTTCTGACATAAAACTTGAAGTGGTGCCCTTTCAGCAGAACCTTAACTCACTTTAGCAAACACTGCCAAAAAATCTACCTTAAGGCATGGGGTGGGGGGGATATACCCAAATGACAAGTCAGCAGTAAGCTCATTCTGAGCTAGCATCAAACATAAAGAAAATCCACCAGCAACCCTCCCGGCTGAGCCCAACCAGTCTTCTCAATCTCAGTGGCAGCAGACTGCAGCCTTCAGACCAGGCAGGGAAGAAAAAAGGATCATATTTCTATGAGGCCCAGGCACTTTTCCCACCTGCCAGCTGAATGACATATCTGTTCTCAAAGCACCCCTGTTATTCCACATTTATACTCAGGACACAACTCACCTCTTTCCTGAAGATACTCTTCACTTTCAGAAGTGAACCTCTACCATTTATTTCCTCTTTTTTCTTGCTTATGGTCCTACATCTAAGAGCATCCCTAATATGTCCCACAAATCAGGGGTAAAGCACAGTAGTTGTCTCCAAGCCACCTCTCCAGACCTAATCTAACACAAAATTTAGATTCCCTATAGTGCAATCCCATTTTAGCTGACATACACCAAAAAGCCATGCTGTCGTAACATCCACGGCCATCCAAACACCAATCAATAGCTGCATCACTTTGTAGAAATAAAGACAGCAATTAGAAGAATTAATCTAAAATAGTGCTTATACATTACTCTAAATACTCAGAATAAACTTACCAGCACAGAAAAGCTGTCTATTAGATACCTGTGAAATCTTTGCCCTATGCATGTTAACTAGTATCATTCTTCAAGTATTCAGTTTTCTTTCCAATTCATGTAATTTGTAGACTGAAGGTGTTTTTATATACTGGACAGCACTAGGGTTCAGTTTCCTTTTACCAGGGGTTATAAATTTGACTAGACAGCAACAATTGCTTTTTAATCTAAGCAAACTGGTATGTCAGAGGCAATCAGTATGGCAAAGCCATCCCAGGAGTATCCTAATAATCCCAATGAATCACTTGGCATTGTATGAAACTGAATAGTTGAACTCTTGGCACAGAATGTCACAAACACTTAATGCAGCAAGTATATGCAGCTGCAAACAGTGAGCTCAGGGACACTTCCCTTCATAGTGTTTGTACTCCAGATCAACTTCTGCTCTTCTGGCATTAGTTTCCAATCATATTAGCATATTTTATTTTTTTAAAACAATTTCCCATAGGAAAAACCTGACCCAAATTTAGGGATGTTATTTGCTATTCCTACCAATGGTTATACGTTACATTCAGAGAAAAAGATTAGGAAAAAATCTGGGAGGGCTCTGATATAAGAGAAAGTCTATCAATATAAAGTAGTTAATAAAATAAGGAGACCAAAGTGTTTCCAATGAGAGACTTTTTAACACAAATGATTGACACACAAATGACATTGCTTTCAGAGGAAATATTTCAGTGAACCACTGCAGCCCTTCTTAGTGGTGCTTGGAGTCCAATTTGTAGCATTTCAAACATATTAAGTGAGCATTTCAAAAACAATGTTCTTCAACTAAATTATATACCATTTATGGAAAGACATGCAATAATGCCATTTTTAAACCCAAACTAGAAGTGCAGTCTATCTTAATTCCATTTTTTATTACTCTGAATTACATGAAGATTTTTAAAACTGAAACTAGAAATATTGCCTTACACACATAATAAGAAATGTTTCAATCTACCTAACTGCACAGAGTTTTTCATATTTTCATATGAAACTAGCCAGTAATTAACCTAAGACTAAGTCAGTAACCTCACACTAGGTTTCTTTGTGTGGTGTGATTCCTTCTGCCTCTAAACAACAGCTAGCCCCACAGAAGTACATTAACTCTGTTAGTGTCCCTAGAGTGTAAAATGTTGTTGAATTGACAAATGTGTCTATAAAACATGTATCACAGTCTCTTGTCTATCTTGTCTCTTGTCTATAGTAAGTCTGGATAAAAACAGATGTTCTGACTTGAAAATCACTTATCTTTACAACTCAAGAATCCCTGAGGAGGTTTAATCTAGTTGATTTAAAGCTTTGGTTCTTAGCATCAGTTTAGTATTTCGCAGATTATACTTCTTAACTAGACAAATGCTCTTCTATGGACATGCTCAAAATTCTCAGTAATAACAGCTGCATAAACTACTGACTTAAGCATAATTTCTAAAGCACAGGTGATGGTAACATTTTTTTCTACTGCGCATGTGAAAGTCTCCAAGTATCTGGAAAATTCAGGCCAACCACCATCTTCCTCTCATTCCATTTTCCATCTTATTTGACTATGGAACATAGAGTAGAAGTCATTAAGCTGCATTTCACAGTTCATGGTTTTAATGGTTTTGCAACATTAGATGCACAATACATTTTCAAGCATCAAAAACTAGGCTCTGCTATCTAGCATTTCATAAAGATAATAAAAGCTAATGAGCACTCATGATCTATGATCTGACAAGACATCTGCTCTGTTCTTTCCAAGATAAAATACTCACCCTGCCTTGTTCTGGCACAGTGGGAGAACAAATACAAACCAATTAACCATTCTAAACTATAAGCTATATTAAGCTATAGTTTCTCAACAGGCTTTTCATACCCTGTTGCTAATAGGGCACAGGTGTCCTAAAAAACAGTCTTTCAATGCAGTAATTAAATCCTGCTAACTTCAC
>NW_005054417.1:1091036-1095305 GCF_000277835.1 Geospiza fortis | reverse complement strand
GCAGGAAGAAACAGTGTTCAAAACAAGCAATAACAAGGTTGATGTTATACCAAGAGTCCAGCATCAACAGCTCTCTTCCCATTATCTACATATTTACATCATGCTTTCTTATTACAGGAGGATTTTAGAGGAATTTCATTCTAATCTCTTAGGGGGGTAGGTAGTGCAAACATTACAAGAAATCCTACAAGATACATCATAAGGGACATGACTAACGTGGGGCACAGAGGCAACAAGAAAAATTTACTGTGAGGCTGTAAGAGGGAGATGTGTCATAGGAAACTGTTAAGAACATTAAAATTCTGCTCTCCCTTACATTTCAAAGGCAGCTGCCAAGCATGCTAGGTGAACTGTTTGAGACCAAACTCAGCTTGTTGTCACCTACAGTATAATACAGACGTGAAAAAAAGAAAAAATTCTTTTTTGTCTTCATTCAGCCTTGCAGTATGACTTATTTTGAACACTGCAGGAGCATGGAATGTTTTGGCTTCCTGGAAACTGCTGTATATTACTGTAAATAAAATATGTGAAAGGGGGAAAAAAAAGCACAGATTGCATAGCAGTTAATGAACAACATTATTTACAGTAAAACCTTAGATAAAGACAAAAATCCCAGTTTACATAAAGAAAACAAATACCCAATGCCTGACAAATACCTCATACTGCTCAGAACACTGTCCTCTATCAATGTACCTTGCAGAAGCACATAATAAAATAAGCAATAGAACCAGGGAACCAAGCACAGCCCAGCTGTGCAAGAAAGCCAAGTACTTTAGCTAAACTGAAGGATCCAAAGCAACTGGGATTAAATGTTAAAACCCCACACATTCTCAAACATCTAACCTATTCAAATAGCCTAAGCTTCCTCAAGCATGCCAGAGAAGAACAGCATTTCCCCATCTCCTTTCAGGAAAGGGAATGAAATCTTTGTGATTTCAATGAGGATTAAGTGGGCAAGCTTTGGTCCATTTCCCTGCATTTCTTGTCATCCCATTCACTTCTATTGCTTTCACTTGGTTTTGGATTTTTTTTCCTTTTTTTCCTTAACATTTCATTTCTTTAGTTTCTTATACTCTCTGTTTATTTACCTTTCTTCCCTCATTTCAGGACTTTAATTGGAGTTTTGGTCCTTTTCACTGCCCCTCATTTCATCTCAGTCCATTTGGTTGTAGTCACTCTATTTCCAAATTTTCTAGTTTTTTTTCAATTGCACTTTTTTTTCAGTCGTATCTCCTTTCCAGAGGTTGTTAAGACTTTCTTGTCTGATTTCAAGATTTCATTCCCTTTCCTGAAAGCAAGAGCCAAGCAGCTTTCCCTGGACTGTTCTGCTGAAGTGTCTGTTCTTTCCACTACCTAAAACTGGTATTCTCCTCATGTGGCAGCCACAGACTCTGTCTCAGAATTTAAACTAACATTTATACAACATGTGCACAAACAGAACTAAAAAGTAAATGAAGCTAATAAGTTCATCTATAAAGCTTAGTCCAGAAGGAAATTACTGTGGCAAGATGGTCCATGGATTTCTCTCTCACTCCTCCAGAGAGGTTATGTATGCTTTAGATTAAAATTAATAAAACCTGAAAAAATCAGCAATAAATAATCTGAAAAAACAGCAATAAATACTTCTATATAAATTTTTGACATGAAATTCTAACTATCACAGTTTTGTCAGTTACCCTCATAAGCTCAGTTTACTTCCTTATGCATTTTTTTATGTCTATCCATACACTTGGACAATGACTCCTCATATACTGGTTCCATGGCAATTTAAATTATAGAAAGATTAATAAAATCCTGGTAGAAAAAAGAATAATCTGCCCACAGAGAGACACAAATTTGTCACATTCAGATTCTGGTTAAAATATTAAAATTTAATTAATACCTTTTGAACATACAATTATATCAAGGAAAAAGTAAAGGCATTCAAACAATGGATATAGATCTTAAACAATATTTACAAATTCTGAACTGCAAGTTGACTATAAAGTCACAAATACTTTAAATATTTAGTAGAATATAGTGTAAATTCTAATATAAACTAGATAAACTCAATCTGTTGGGTTTTTCCAGTCATAACAGTCTAATCTTTACATATTATATACATTAGAATACTAAAAAGTTATAAAATTTTCTTTCTGTTACTATGCAAAGAAAGGGAAAATACATCAGTTCTGTCTTACTGTACAATATTCCAGTTGAACTTTCTGTAGTGGTCTGCAAAAATAAATGGCACTTTCACATGCAACAAGGCATAAAGTACAAGTCTTTTCATTTGCAGTATTCCATCTGAGTGCAAAGTAAACTGCAATGCAAATGTCATTTAACCACATAGTTGGAAATCAAATGTAAACTGTGGAAAGAGATTCTGACAAACTTTTCTCAGATTGAAGTAATAATGAAAAGCATGTAAACTGATTTCCATACAGATCTGTAATTTTAAAAAAATGAAAATACAGCATACTGAGAGGTTTGTTATGATGGTATCAGAGCTACCTTGACAACACAATAATGGAGGGAAAGCTGATGGTGCTGCTCTGAAACCCAGCCCTGCCAATGCGCTGCAGCATCTAAGATGCTTTCCTATTGAGTTTCCAAAATTACTTCTGCCACTCAAAATTGCACATTAACAGTCAGATGGGTTTTCTAGACTTCATTATGCCATTGTGTAACCATAGCTTCCACAGTGCAACGCCACAAGAAGCCTGTCTTTCAGGATTTCTTTACTTGGATATTCAGGTAACTTGAGCATGTTGATACTGGAAAGAAAAAAAAAAAGACACCACAGTTCAGAAAAAAACTCAACAGTAAAGATTTCTGATTTAAAACCCTGAAGAGATCACATGTATGGAATATATTTTAAGAAATTAGGTTGCTTTTCACTTCAGTAAGTTATAATACAGTAATTTAAATCTAATATTCCTTTATTAATTTCACCATCTTTAATTAGACAAATTCAAGTTGCAAACAATGAGCAAACATAATGCAACATCTTTTGGGATAAACCCACCACTTTCATGTTGGAGAGTGAATACTGCAGAAACTGTTTAAATTTTTTTTGACCTTTTAATATTCTAGAGAACTCTACTTTTGAGTGTGACTGACATGAAAAAGTCCTGGTTTCAAGATATTTTAACGAGAATAGTTAACATACCATGTGCTTGATGTTGGTAAAAGATTTGCAGTATATGGCACAGCAGCAATAGTAAAATTTTGCAATCCACTGCCACCCATTATATGGGCAAAGCCACCATGAGGCACCCTGGAACTGAGAAAATGTACAGAAATTAGAGCAGTGTAATAATATTATAGGACAAAAAATGTGATCTTTACACTGAAAAGATCTCTTACTTACGATAATTTGACAGTTACTAATACTTTTACTAAAGTTCCCCTTTTCTTACTGATATCAAAATTCTCATTGTTTAAAAGCTTTTAATTACAAGACCAAATAACACATCAGTCCACTGACAATAGGCACCATATTGTTTGGCTGACATTTAAGATAATTCTGCCTGCAAGAAGGACTCATTTCTATAACCAGTTTTTGTTGCAGAATGTTCATAGAATCAGAATATTCTGAGTTGGAAAGGACCCCAAGGACTGAAATCTACTCCTAACTCTGCAGGGACCACACCCTGTGCCTGAAACTGCTGTCCAAATCCTTCTTGAACTCTGTCAGGTTGGGGCAGTGACCACTTCCCTGGGGAGCCTGTTCCAGGCCCCAGCCATCTTCTGGGGGAAAAGACTTTCCCTAAAATCCAACTTAATCTCCCTGACACAGCTTCACATCATTCCCTTGGGTGCTGTCTCTGGTCACAGAGAAAAGATCAGTGCCTGCTCCTCCACTGCTCCTCCTGAGGAAGCTGCAGACTGCAATGAGCTCTCCAAGGTCCCCTCTCAGGCTTCTCTTCTCCAGACTGAGACCAAGTGTCCTCAGCTGTTCCTTATACAGCTTCCCCTCAAGGCCCTTCACCACCTTCATGAACTCTGGACGTCTTCTAACAGATTTATATCCTTCTTAGATTGTGGCATTATCTCAGTTAAGACAAACATGCCTATTTATGTTTCAAGTTTAAGCTACATCACAAAACAGTTTATTCTCTGATTACTATCTGTGGGACAAATGAGCAAAGTGTCCTTGACATGTCTGTTCATTTACCACTTCAGACCAAATATTTCAAGTAACTAATAAAACCATTACATCAGTCACACTACAGCCCAGTGACAAACTATGGCAAAACTAGAACACACTAAAAATCACTAGCATCT
>NW_005054417.1:1081295-1091026 GCF_000277835.1 Geospiza fortis | reverse complement strand
AGCATCTTCATGAATGCCATCTCACTTAATCATATTGCTCTTTTTTTTCCCTTTACCAACATATTATTCAAAGATTACTCCAGGTGTAAGTGGGCAATAGCCCATTGTTCAGACTCCCTCTCTGTCATTCGAAACTAACAAATAGAATAAAATTCAGATATTTGCATAATACCAACTTAAACCAACATACACTACAAGATAACATCTTGCTAGCATGGCCCTTGCATCCAAAAATACCTCAAAAAAAAAAAAGGCCAGAAGCAAGTGTAACAGAAGAAGTAATGTTTCTACTCACAGTAAAACTACCTGGCAAATATGCACAAGCATAATGGTTGCTGCTGCTGAATGTGAAGGAGCTGGGATACAACTCACAGTAATACCTTTTAAACACACCTTTTAGAGCTAGCTGTAGTATCCAACACATAAATCTGTATTATCCAGCTGAACAACAGCAATGTTGAGCATATAGTTCAAACACTGCTAGACAAAGTAACCACTATGGAGAGAAGTGCTGATTATTTGCAGTATATAATTTCTGATACAAATAGAATTGTGCTTACAGCAACAATTCAGAACAGCAGTAAAGATGGTACATCAGTACTCTTATACCATGGTTTTGGCTCACATTCCGATACAGTCCTGCCTCCACTGCAACAACTTTTTTTTGACTCCCCTCTGATAAGCATCCCACATTCAAATCAGCAATAAAACAGAGACCTAACTGCTGAAAACTTCTTTCAGTCCACTATTATCTAAAAGTTTTTTTAATGCAACTTATAATACTTTCCATAAAACAGGTAAAAATCCTAAAGCATGGTCAAGGCTTTGAACATTTAAAATAAAGAGATTGCTGCCAACTTTTGCCTCCAAGAATGAGTTTTCTCTCCAAGCAAAACATTGCAAATATAGCAACGAAAACCTTCTAGATAGATGCAAGAAATATCACAATAGCTGTGTGCAAGAGCGACAATACAATTTCATAGCTTTGGAAATTTCTACGTTTACATCTGAATCATGACTTTTCTACCTATTTTTCCACTGACAAGTTTTGCATAAATTTGCATGGAATGAAAACACTGTAGAAGAGATTTTAAGTTTGTTTCCTTACGTTTCCTTATCCTTATATGACAGTAGACACATGTATCTTTCATATTTAACAACTATGCTGAATTTTCCTTAAAAGAGCATAAGCATATTGCTTATTGCTCCACAAAAACTACAGTCCCCAAAGAAGTTCTATACAATCTTTGCAGCTGTAGAATTTAAATAAAATAGAATTTATCATTTAGAATCTATCAAGCTGTCAACACATCCTTCCCACTGTTCACTAAAAACCCCATCAGAAGTTGCCAGTAGAAAATTAACAGTAAATTAGCCAAATACTATTATAAATATCAAACAGATCAAGAGGAGGAAAAATAAGAAAAGCTTGTAGTATTGGCAATGTCTCAAGCAGCTGTTAGATGAGAAAGAACAAATGGCATCATAAGTGAACTTTCAGATCCCCAACATAAGCCACAAAAACTTTTCTTGAGTGTGCTAAGACCTCCAAATATGTTCAAACTTTGCTCATGACACTTCACTTACTTTACCATTAAAAGAGTCTCAAAATTGGTATTAACAACAAATGCAATGTTATCTCCACTGAAACTACCAAAGCAAGACCTCATAAGAGAAAAAGAGAAAGAGATGTAAAAATGGAGGAAAAAGGCAAAAGGAAAAGTTTAAGAAAAATTTAGAGATGTCAGAGGAACACTGAAGACATAATCATAAATCTATTTTATTTAATTCACTTGATTAATTTCATAGTCTTTGATTGGATAGAAAGAACAGTTCCACTTCACATATGCACAAAAAATCAAGTGAATGTACAGAAGAGAATAAAGGGAAATGGAGGGGAAAAAAAAGACTTTTGAATGTAGCCTGCAAACCAGTACCCATAGAAACAAATTCTTCACTAAGGCCAGAAAAACATCATTGGTTGAAATCAGGTATACTTTTAATGTAAAATTTTACTTAAGGTATCAGCTGACTACTGTACTAGGCTCACAGAAAAGTCAGCATCTAAATCTTCACAGAATTTCTAGGTTAGAAGAGACCTTTAAGATCATCGAGTCCAACCCATCTTCTAACACCTCAACTAGATCATGGCACCAAGTGCCAGATCCAGTCTGTTTTTAAACACATCGAGGGATGGTGACTCCACCACCTCCCTGGGTAGATGACTCCAGTATTTGATCACTCTTTCTGTGAAAAACTTCCTCCTTAATTCTAGCCTGTATCTCCCTTGGCACAGTTTGAGACTGTGTCCTCTTGTTCTGTCTGTTGTTGCCCAGAGAAAGAGACTGAAGACTGACGCCCAGCTCACCACAGCCACCCTTCAGGAAGTTGAAGAGTTTAAATTTAAATGAATGTAGAACTGTCTGGGGACTTAGGTGCAAAAATGCCAGCCGCATATCACTATTAGAAGTAACTTTCAAAAGTTAAATATTTATGGGAAAATACATCTATTGCATTTCAAACACTGAAGAAAAAACAAAGGGTTCCTCCTAGATGATACAGGAAAAAAAAAACCCTAAACAGAACATGTTTTTAAATTCTAGACCAGAGTTCTTAAAGTAACACCAAAAATTTCTTTCCTACTAAGAAGCAAGTGGGTAAGAACAAGACAGTAGGTGATTTGTGACCAAAACAAATGATGCTGATACACATATTAATCAGACAGTGTAACTGTTTACTTGATAGAAAGCGCCTCTTAGAGTCCAGCAGATTATCCCAAATTCCATGAAAATACTGAATGCCACTTCAGTATCATTTGGAATGTTTTAAGAAGCATTTGAAACATGACCTTACATTTTAAAGATCCTTATTTGCTGTCTAGATTTAGAAATGGCCCAGTCCACTAAAAATGAAAGACCAGCAGTTGGCATGTCACACATGTGCAGTTACAACTTCAGGAATCATTTCTTCAGAGGACAAAAAGATCAATGTGCATACAACTAGCTTCTTAAATCGTCCATGTTCCTTAAAACCAAGGAAATTAATAATAAATCAAGGGAAACTAATAGAATTTGGAGACCAGGCCATTTGATGGTACATCTGTGACTGTGAAATTCCTTAATATAAAAGGTAGTTTTGATGATCTTAATTTGTATTTTATCTTTGCTTAACCACAAAACTTATACACAAAAGGTCAACTACTCTATTAATCCTAGAATATTAAGGGAACATCAAACCAAGAAGATGCTATGATCTCTGCCTGCTACCAGAAAAAGACTGGATTGCACAACTCAGGTGCCACATTTATGTCTATGGATCCACTTTGTGAAATGTCTGTAACCACAAGCTCAGCAACTCACCCAGCTCACAGGGGCATTTTTTGCTAAAATATTCCCTCACTGCACCCAAACCATAAGGGAAATAAAAGTGGCTTTCCCTAGAGAACAAAGAGAATTTAGAACAGAAAGCCTTTATAAAGCAGACAGTCTTCCATAAGGCTACATCTTTATTTATCTTGACACACTGCACTAATGTTAAATTCAACTCAGCTTGAGGAGAAGGATATTCTGTATATATTGACAATGTACTTATCTCATATGTTACAGCCTCAACTGATTGCTGGAAAAGCAAAGAGTTACATAAACATGCAACAGGAAAAAGAATATAAAGCTCATTTAAATTCACTACAGCCTTGTCAAGGACAGCCTGGACAGCAACAAAGGCCTCTTGCAAAGTGGTCAAGTATAATAAATAAGTAATCAATCATTTTGCAGGCAACAGAGACAGCAAAAGTATTAACACACGCTTTGTCTACTTCCATCAACGCATAGAACAACCAGTATGCAAAACAGTTTCTAGATGATCTTTTATGGCCTCTCAAGTCTCTTGTCTTATTTCAGAGTATCTAGACAATGTATTTGATCTCACCTGCCAGTAACAAACTGTAATAGTAACACTCTCTCTTCCTGAGTTAGTTCTTCCACCACGTCCCAGAACCACTAAATGACAAAAAAGTTAGTTTGTATTTTCCATTAAATACTTGTAGTACTTGCAAATATACTGAGAAAACAATAAATGGAATATATATAAGTTTACTACTTAAATTATGGAATTCTTTGAACCAAATTCATAAATAATTAAGATACTTAATGTAGAAATACAGTATCAAAAAACCTCCACAAATTTCAGCCAAAATAAGCTTCCACATACACACACAGATAATGACAACAACAAAACCACATTTTTTTTTATTAAGCAGTCTACATTATTAAAAAAGAAAACAAACAAATAAATAGTTTTACCTGAATAACTTGGTCTCCTCTCTCATAGCCACTGGTGTATTCTGTATTTTTTAACCAGTCATTCACATCAATTTCTGGCATACCGGACAACAAGAGCTCCTTCAGGAGAAGCACACAGATTGTCATTAGTCCTCCTGACTAGCCACCTATTTCAAGAGTTTATGCTACTTTGAGAAATAGAAAGCTTGCAGTGCTTTTTTAGTTTATTGCAACCTTATGGAACCCACAATTAAATTTTAATACATGAAGATTCTTGAATTCAAAAAACTTCACATGATCTGTTTAAGTATGCACTAGCAAGAAAGAAAAATTATTGCCTAAGAACCTACAAGAAAAACCTCCAAGCCTTGCCACAGCTTCAGATACAATTTGAGATGTGTTCATTACAGAAGATCGAACCACCAACAAGTATTTACTGGCATTTGAATCTGTGACTCAGAAAAAGTAAGGACAATAGACAGCATCTCCTTACTCTTATAGGATTTCTGTCCTCCTCAAGGAAAATATGCAAAGACTTAAAGGCCACAACATGCTGATTCCATACTGAAATTACAATTTAGGGCATTTATTACAGCCATGTGAACTTTCAGGAAGATGGTAATCCTGAGTAACTAGAAAAAGCAGGAATACAAATAATGAGATCCTCACTGATAGATGCCCAGGAAACAAAGCCAGTGCAAAATCTACAAAATCCTTATTTTGTGGTTATTGAGCTTTACATCTACATCATTTCCACTGCTGATGAAATATGCTGAACAAAGCATTTAAAAACATGTAGGCATTTCATCTTACCAATTCATATTCATCAAAAAGTTGGATCAAAGATGGTGGAATGAACATATGGAAGCCTTGTAAAAAGGCATTTATCTGAGGCTGAATGGCTCTTGTCATTCTGAGCTCTGTCACAAGCTGGACATACTCAGCCTGCAACATAGAAAACAACATTAAGATAGACCCCAGCAAAACCACACAGTGCTCAAACAAACTCTCACACACAAAAGCAGTCCTCAATGCATCACAAATCTCTTCCACTGTAAGGTACTAAGAGTCCCTTTCCATTTTTCACATGGAAGCAACCCAAAATAAGCACCTTCTGCTCTTCTGCCTTCCTTCCTAAGACAATTACAAAACAGAAGTGTTTGAATTGTTACAAACACCAGTCAAAAAACAGGGACTCAGTCTAGGACAAAGGAAGTAAACAAAACTTAATTTGTCATGCCCCCCACTTCCGTAAAGCTCAATTAAGGGCATAAGCACACCAATGTTTGTAAGCAAAAATACTCTGTTTAAGCAAACTGACATTATTCAGGAAAAAGGGCTAACTTCTGAACAAATGCTCGTGAAACAAAAAGCTTCCTTGCTTTCCCCTCCCTGTCTCTTGAAGCCTAAAATAATACATAATAAAGCCTGCAGAGTTTATTAGTCTTAATAAGAATTACATTTTTTAAAGAAAGTCTTGAAAAATCTCCTTGCTTTTAAAAAAAGAAAAACACCAGAAAACAACTTCCATCATAGCCAGGGAATATACTATAACATGCTTTAGAGATCTGGGGGCTTCTTTCCCTTTAAAAGATGCCAGCCAGAAAAGGAATCCACCAGAACTTTGCTTTTGTTAAGAATACAACAGCCTAGGAGGCGTTAATGGAAGAAGGCTTTTAAAAGGAGACAAGTGCCTTTTTGAAGGGAAAAGTGCCTACATTAAAATTCTATAAAAATGTCTTATCTACCCTGACCAAATTACACAAGTTTAATAAAGTTTCTTTACTCAAGAAAATAGTTTTCTACTTGAAAACAAAATTTATTCCTAGATTATTTAGGTACTCTGTTTAAAGAAATGTTTTGACTTCGTAATCATGACTCTTAATAAGAAAATCATGAAATATATCTTCCAATTGAACCATCTCAATTATCAGCTTCCTTCAAGAGAATAATCTTACAAAAATATTACTTTGATTTTTAATTTTAAAATATGTCAACCTAAACTTTTATGTTCTGAACCTGCACAAAAGCAACCAAGCATTTTTTCTTTCCTCCCTTTCTGAAAAAGAGAATAAACTATGCAACATTTCAAAACAGAAGAATACTTGCTAAACACAGCTCCTTACATTCCCAGATGTACAGAGGGGTTGTTTGCAGTTGAAAGATACTTTAAAATGAATTATCACCATTTTATTAGATTGAGAGAACAATTAATTTGTGAAGTGCTCTGAAGAAGAACATGACCTAAGAATATCTTCAACTGCATTACTGGTCCCAAAAATCTAGTTTCAGTCTAGCAATCTCCCCAGGTTGCTTCTACTATCAGTGGAGCTGAAGACAGCTCCGTTCTCTGAGGACTGAGGGGCAGCCAAAGGAGATTAAGTGCACTAGACAAAATTGTCAGTCTGTGAATACAGAAGAAATCAGAAATTTTTGCAATACCAGGATTCCAAACAATGTTAACACTGGTTGTTTTCAATGATCAGACATGCTTGTTTTACATTTCTTAAACTGTTCTTTTGTAAATTAGGCTATCCAGAAAAACAGGGCTGTGGAAAGAAAAATTCACAACCTTATTTTGAAAAATCCATTTAAAAAAATTACTTATTTTATGCTTGACAAAAACACTACATTGAACACTTCAATTATGAGAGAAAGCAGTTGCTGTAGTTTAGGTGTAACAAGAAATGTTTAAAATAGCCTGGAACAGCCAAGCATCCTGGCTATCAGCACTGGCACATGATGAAAGACCTGTAGCACAGAATTTACATAATACATGTCAGTAAACAACCTGGTCAATTTGTTTTGCTTTCTGTGCACTTAATTTACATTTTTTCCCCTCTGTAGCCTTAGGAGCACATTACAAAACAGAAATACCTACATCATTTCAGATCTACATATGCACTCCTACATAGTACATAAAGTTATGATCCAGGCTTCTTTAAGGAAGGGAGATTTGATTGAACACACATTAGATGGGCATCACAAATATAATGGCAAAGTCTAGTCTGGGTGAGGGGTTCTTCTGTATTTTACTTTGAGGTAAATAAAGCAGGGATCGTGCTTCCTCGATTTCACAATCCCATATACTGTGAGATGAGGATCAATGGCTATGATGATTTTCAGATTCAGAGAGCAGCTCCATTTTAAAGCTGCCTGGAAAAAAAATGCCTCCTATTTTACTGCCAAACAGAATGGCCAGCTCACAGACAGGTTCTGGGAGGACTGAGAAAGCCACAGGATTATGCAGATCTGCACCATTCTTTAATATAACAAAGTCAAACTTTGACTACATCTGATTTTATTTTTTTCCTAAAAAGTAGAAAGCTGCAAAATGATACACAGCAAAGAGCAAAGATAAATTCAGGACAAAGCCTGACTTTTCCCTTTGAAGTCTCTCCATTACCATGACAAAAGGCATTTGAACCAAGCTATAACTGTGTTTCAGCTGGGCTACATGGACACAGCAATTGTAAGACATGAATATTTGCATCGTCTAATTGTCCCACAACCATTCACCTATTACACAGTTGATATAAAAAAAGAAAATTACCCCATTCAAAGAAAATAACACTTTACAAATAGCTCTTACTAGTAGTGCATTTACTCTGTTTCAGTTTTCAATGAGAGAAAGGGACTGCTGGGTGGTTTCTGTGCAGGGAGGGGGCAAGGGTGTGTTTTACTCTGGTTTTGGCACAGGGGATTTTTTTTTGTGTATGTGTTTGTTGCTTAGGTTTTTTAAGGAATAAAGATTCATTCATAATTTAACAGGTAACCTCTGCTAGTGTGCATACACAGCAAACTCTTTTAGAAGTCAAATTTTCTTCTCCCAGAGGTATAATAAATACAATGAGTTTTAAACAGTGATCTACTATTCCTTGGGTAAAGGCAGAAAAAAAATATCACTTGCAGGAGAGAAAGAGATTTTTGTTTATACAGTAGACATATTCCTATTTAAACTGATAGAACAGCTAAGCCAAAACATACTGCAAAACTATGTTACATTAGATGAACAGGAAAAAAATCCCCAAAACCACTAAAATACATATCTCAAATTTTCAACAACTTGGCCATTGTCAACAACTTCATCAGTGAGCAAAATAGTGCCATCTTACAGACGTTTCTTGACTTCACATTTTGCAAGTTCAAATTCAAAATTGCAATAATATTAATAGCTTCAAAGCTACTACCAGAGCACCTCTTTCTTACCACCTTTCAAAGTAAAGCTACACCAACTCTAGTCCCCTCCTGCCATGCTGACAAAGGCTTGATGAGATAGAGAAGCATCTCCTCTACACATTTTCAATCACCCTTTTTAGACTGTGCCCCAGCTCTAAAATTAAGAGAGCAAATAAGGCTGCTATTGGGTAGTAACCTCATGTGGGCAAACTTCTAATATTATGCTAGTTGAAAACGGGTTTTAAATAGTTTTTATGAAACTACAATTTATGTTAAATACACCTTTTTTATATACTGAGAAGCTAAGACTGACCAGACACAAGAATCAACATTCTTGCTTTCTCCAACAGATAAAGAAATTAAGCATCCACTACCTTCACAATTAGACTTCTTTTACCATGTGTATTCTTTCACAAATGACTGTATTGCAGGAATTGGTGCAGAATCAGGCTAATAACATGTATTCCTGCTATTGGAATGACACTCTGCCTTAATGAAAATGAGGATTAGGGCTACAAGAATCCAGTGCCAATTGCTCCAACACAAACTGCAATGTCCTTGCAACAAAGGCTGACACCAAGTGGCTGCTCCCCAGTGCAGCAGCTGCTGCACCACTCCTGAAGCCAAATGCTTATTACTGAGCCCAACACAAATAAAAATCAGAAATACAATAGAAAAACACGAATAAAAATCAGAACACAAAGCAGACATCAGGACCAAGAGCCAATGTTATAAAAAACTACACGTCTACCTAGTGACACTCCTGCTGTTACTCAGAACTGTTTAGTCAGGAACTGCAGGATTCAATTAGACTTGTGTTTATCATAATTTCTAGACAATCTTCAAAATCTGGCTGTGTTTTCCTGTATTTCTTTTTTTGAATTAATGCTGCAGAGGAATCAGGGGCTTTTCAACCTGCTACTACTAAAGTAAATTTAAAAACTAGGTTATTTGGTTATTTCCATACACATCAAGTGACTTGCAAATGGCTGAAAAATCTTCCTGCAGACTTCTACTCTGTCCATTATCTGCATTTTAATTAGAGCAATACAGTGCTATAAACCAGCCTAGCAGGCAGCACACTTTGCAACATTACCTTTAATTTTATGTTTAGCAATTGCTACTGTTCTACTTCCTTGGTATATATACCCAAGGCTTAACTTTAGGAATATTTGTAACTTTTAAAATAAATCCTTCAATTAAATTGATCCTATTTTCCTTCCACAGTTCTGTCAGAAAGAACAACCTCTAATCTGAACTCTTTTAAAAATT
>NW_005054417.1:1064240-1081242 GCF_000277835.1 Geospiza fortis | reverse complement strand
GCAATTTTTTTTGTATTTTCTCCAAAACAAGTATACCATTCATGGTTCCAGTTATTCAGAAAGTCAGTCCAATGGCTTGTACTATACTACCATCTTCTGAATAAACCTGTACACTCACCTTGTTTTCCTGTGTAACAAGTATACTTGCACCCCCTGGCTTCAATGGCACTTCTTCCATTGCTCCAAACACATCAGTCTCAACAGAGAATGTCAGCTCTAAACCCAGATCACTGATATCATTATCTAAAATCCACTGCAAGTTCTTTGCATACTCTGGATCAATAGATGCTACATCCTGATAATTTACAGGTATGCCTAGGGAAAAAAAAAACAAACAAAGAGACAAAACTGCTCAAATAAATAGGAAAAGCAAAAAGGATTCTAACTTAATACATGGTAGAAGATTGCCCTCTAGAGAGGAACCACAATAATGCAGTAATAGGAAAAGAGAAAAAGGGATGCACTGCTGCTAACTACAGCAGAACTGTGCACACTGTATTTTTAAAATACTACAGAATCAAGTTTCCTCCATATGTTTTTCCTCCTAGTGAAGCAAATGACATACCACTCTGGAAAAACCAATTTGCACCATTTTAGTTCACTAATGGATTTCAGTAAAAGCATCTACTCATTCTGAACACAAAATGTTAAATGTTTCCTACAAAGTCTTAAAGTTTTCTACCTACATTTTAGCAACACAAATACCATACTTCTCTATAACAGTATCTTTTTCCCCAGAGCATTACTTAGGGGGTGAGGGGGGAACAACCTTCCTGTACCCAGGAAACGATTACTCTTCAGTGTTCTTCTTTTTAATCATATTTATAATGAGATCTATTATACAGTTTAAAATTACTGTATTAGTAGTAGTAGTAGTAGTAGTAGTAGTAGTAGTATTGGAATTTTACATTTCAAACTGAACTTGCAAGTAATTTAGAAGCATTAAAAGGAGAGTTGCTAGAAGTCTGACTTTTAACCAGGTACAGAAAGTGCCTATTTACAAACCCCTTCACAGGCATGGCACTCAAGCACATTTGAGCAAATGGGCCCAGGACAAAGTGACCCTAGTATATGCAAGAGAGCTACCCTCTTCACAAGAAAGCAGACCTCGATTATTTTAACTCTGGCATGATAGATACTTCAGTGCTACCAAGACAGATACAATATCTGGGAAGAGGGGCAGGGGGTGAGGGTAGCAGTAGGTTTAGGGAAAAGCAAGATATTGGGAAGTACTGCCCTTGTTTCACCATCTTCCATGCACTGTGCAGTGTCATAAGGGTGCCCATTAGGAGAAACCTTAGCACACTATGGATTGTGGATGCAGTACCCCAGAGAAACACAAAATTCAAAGGTTAGCAGCCACTGCAAAACATCCAAGCGTAAAAAATGTTATACTATTTCCCTGGAAGAGCTCACAAGCACTGCAGTAGTGTGTACACAGCTGTAAGGGATTGGTTTTCAAATAAAATCAAGCCACACACCAGTTTAAGAGAGGGATAACTTACTAATTAAATATCACTGCCACTTCTCTCAAAATAAAAAAAACTAACAGCTGTCTAGTAGTTTCCAGAGGACTTTCACTTTTGTTAACTAGCAAGCATATGTGCATTTGACACACAAAACGTAGAAATAATGATGTCTCTGAGGGATATGTGCAAAATGTGGGAAAAGAAGACTGAAAAGTAGATATCGGAGACTCCTTTAGAGAAGAAACTCAACAAGTGTTATGATGAGAGCACACTCATAGTCAGCATGTTGTGAGACCAAAGCACTAAGCTTGGTCATTTGGTTGACAGATATTTTACCAATGAATAGACTCAAGCAGGCAGTTATAAAAAATTCCATCAGATTTATCATGAAAAATGTGAATCTCCCAAAATATTATGTATCTTTCTCTTGTATACCCTTGAGGCCCCTGCAGTTTGAAGAGAAGTCTATCTTAATATAATTGTGAGAAGCAGGTATGTTCTGTGCAACACAGAACTTCCAAGAGATACAGGTAAGTTCTAAGACAAGCTTATTAATTATTCAAGATTTAAGGCCTCCAGTTCAAAATACACTGAGCCAGAAATTAATTTTCACTTTTGTTTACGCCATTTCAAGGACTACTTTCTATTACAGAGTAGAATGTAAGAGTAGATAGGACAGTTAAGAATGTATACGCTGTCTTTGTAAGCTGA
The DNA here is from genome assembly GCF_000277835.1 of Geospiza fortis. Taxonomy (NCBI): domain Eukaryota; kingdom Metazoa; phylum Chordata; class Aves; order Passeriformes; family Thraupidae; genus Geospiza; species Geospiza fortis. Next base: position 1,079,062 of record NW_005054417.1, on the reverse strand, counting down.
AGGTAGAGGTTAACAGGAAAGTAACTGTATCTGTAAAGAAATACAAAATAACTGGAAAACAGCACTAGAGAAACCATCTGTTCCTCCCCTGTTTAAGCAGAAGGCTGATAGATAAGAAGTGTGAGAAAAGTAAATCCAAGAGGTCTACTAATTTCTGACTATTTCTCCCTGTTCTACATCTGGAATAGAGTGCAGCCCTAATAAACATGCAGACCTACATAACACTGGTTTCACAGCACACACACAAAAACAATCATGCACACTACATATCTAATACCTTAAAAAGCACATTAGTTGTGTGTTAGTTGGGTCATCACATACGTTAATGATCTTTCCTCACCTACCAGATGTTGTTGCAGGAAGATCTCAACTCACCACAGTGGAAAAAGGTAATGCACCCACTTGAGTCTCAAAGAAATGTATGAACATTTGTTCATACAGGTTTCAGCTTCTAATTAAGTCACTTCCACATCATGTCTATTGACTAAAAAGAGGAGTTCCACTCTGAAAGAGATTCACAGTGTTCCTCAGACACAGAAGGGCTTAGCACACAACTGGTGGTTTCAGTGCCATCAACAGATGGATACACTCACTACAGAAAACAAGGATCTCAGTGCAAGGTGAAAAACCAAAGGAATGAAAACAGTCTCAGACTGCAAGTGAATTCATACTCCTTTATTTAAGGCCTGACAAGAAGCTGAAGGGAATTTCCATGTCTATAACCAGATAACTTGTATTTGACATGAACAAGAGCTAGCAAAAATAAAACAAATCTGCTCAGGAGCCCCCACTGCTGCACAACTCTAATTCCTTAAACAAGAAGATAGGAGATGTGCAAAGTTCATGGAAAAGGCCTTGGAAAGGTTTAAATAAATCACAGTGATTGAGGCAGAAGAAGCAAATACTTTGAGAAGTGGAAGCATAATTTTTCCAGTTCTTTGTCTCTGATAAGTAATACGAAATGACAAAGAATGTGAGCATTTTGACCTTAAGCAAGTTTAATGTGTATAAACCTCTAGAAAGTTCCAAGATGCCTGTAAAACAGAATGTTGGAATGACAAGACCTTACTAAGACCAGTTAGACCTTATTAAGAGACTAATGACTGCTGCTGGGTTTGCAATAGTTATTCTAGCAAAGTGAAAAAAAAAAAAAGAAAAACTTAAGTAACAGGTCATCTTGTCAATTCAGAAACCAACAATCAAGCATATCATCACAAGCCAAAACCAGTAAGGAACCCACAATCATTAGCAGTCATTTCCAAAAGAGGTGACAAGAACAACACTTCACTATTCTCAAGGTAAGACTGAACAACAGAAAAATAAGATTTTCTGTTTTGTGAATACATCACAGGGAAATTAGCCTGTGTTATTCATAGCAATGAAAGCAGCGTGGCCAGCAGGTCAAAGGCAATGATTCTGCCCCTCTACCCCACACTCATGAGACCCCATCTGGAGTACAGCAGCCAGCTCTGGAGCCCCAACAGAAGGACACAGACCTGTCAGAGCAAGTCCAGATGAGGCTACAATGATGATCAGATGGCCAGAGCACCTCTCCTATGAAGACTGAAGCCTGAGACAGTTGGACTTTTTTCAGCCTGGAGAGGAGAAAGCTCCAGAGAGACCTTCAAGCAGCCTTCCAGTACCAGAAGGCAACCTAGAAAAGAGCTGGAGAGGGACTTTTCACGCAGGCAAGCAATGACAGGACATGGGGGTAAGTTTAAATTAGATATTAGGAAGAATTTCTTTACTGTGGGGTGATGAAGTACTCGAACAGGTTGCCCAGAGAAGTTGTGGATGCCCCATTCCTGGAAGTGTTCCAAGACCAAGCTATACAGGGCTTTGAGCAAACTGGTCTAGAGGAAGGTGTCCCTGCCCAAGGTATCTAAGATCCCCTCAAACCCAAATCATTCATGATTTTTCTACTTACTCTTGATGTCAGAGGCCAAGGCTTAAATCAGCACCAAACTGTGCCATGCAATGATACCTCTACTTCAGAACCACTTTCCTGTGTGAAGATCAGTGACTAGTGGAGCCTGAGGAAGCACTGCCAGCATGGTGCTGCAGACTGGCTGTGCTCCACTGGCTCTTGCCCAGCATAGTCACTCACACAGAAAGCAGTACTGAGGGAGAGGAGTAAAATATGCTCCTCTGTGAAGAAGATCTTGATAAAGATGACTGAGCCTGCACCTTCAACAAACTGCAAGTGTTCTCTGAACACTTACAGGGAAGATAAACAGCAAACCTGAAGTTAAGAGTTGATCTGTCCTGGACTGAGCAAACATCACAGGAAGACTGTAAGTAGACAAAACAGAAAACCATCAAGCTATCTTATACTTCCAAATATTAGTGATTGAACACCAAGGAAATTCTGCATGCAACAGCAAATAAGTTGATGTACTTGGAGGAGTAACAAGAATGCACAGGGAATCACATCATCTTTCGTGAGAAGTTTTTTCATGACAATGCAGAAGAGGGGCATCTTGATCAGTAATCAAGAGGCACAAAGGTTCTTAAAGAAGAGCAGAGAAAAGCCCTAGACCACAGATACTGCCAGCTAACAGAGGTTATCCTATTAGAAAAGTTATATTTCTATAAAAATGTCTGTCCAATCTTCTTGAATGCTACAGTAAAAGCATATCAATTAACTTCTCTCATTAAGGAGACAGGATGAACCTGCATTAGTTCTGACACCCTGTTTTGGGAAATAAGTAGTATTTGTTGGAATAGGTAGACAGACAGGTTTTCAACAGCAGGGCTTCACCTTTCAAAAACCATTGCATAAGTGAAAAGCTTCAGACATGATCAAGAATGCCCAATGGATTTTTGCCAGAGTTCACAAACATTGTCAACTTCGTCTATCTGAAGTTAACTAGAGAGCAATTAATTTCATTTCTCAAGAATGACACCATGCAGAAGAGTAAATGAATTTCATAACTGTGATGCAAAGAATTGCTGTGAGACTGATGTACATAAAAGACTACCAACACATTAATTTCTAAGGCTTTTCATTTTTAACACACACAGAAGTAAAAAAGGAAAATGTTTACTACTCAGCCAACTGTTATGACTAGTAAGCAGGATTTTAATAAAACCATACCAAGAATATGTTTGTAGAATGACCTTGTGAAGTAGATGTTCACCAGTTGCCTGTGATTCAGAGCCAGCCCCAGGATCTGGCCTGCAAAACGGAAGTAGTTCAAATGATCTGGATTTACAGAAGAGTTGCTGTTTGGCTGGAATGTTGTTCCTACAAAACAAAAATATTATCATGTTCCATTACTTTTTTTTTTAATTAAGCTTTTATTTATCAAATACTCTAAGCATCTGAAAACACTGTAAGAGCTTTATCTTGGGGTTTTGAAAGTCTGTTTGGGGTTTTTCATTTACACAAAAAAGATGTGAGAAAGAAATGTCTTAGAATGTAACATCTTATTACAATGATACTGCTTAGCCACTCTCCAAAACACAGTTCTAAAATAATTAGCATCAACAAAAAGCTAATTACCAACTGCTAAATTTGGTCCTCCATCTTACTGTATTGCTATACACATGTTTTACTCACTCTAATGGGCTTGGCTTCTGTCAACTTGTGAACATGCTCAAAGGAAGGATGAGAATATATCTACTTCCTCTCATAAGTCTCCAGCCAGATGCAGGCAGGAGACAGTCCAGTCCTAGCCTCCTTGGAGAAAACTACTTCAAACAGGCAGACCTGAACCTCTCCTTTTAGGTTTCATGAAATAATCTGTGCCTCTACATAGATTTTTTGGATTATAAAAATGCTTTTATAAAAAATGACACCCTAATCTTAGGAAAAAAAAAGAAAAAAAAAGGGCAGAGACATACCATCAGCTGACTGGGTAAATAAGGCATAATCTGGGTTAACTATTTCACTGGATAAGATATCAAACCATTCACGCACCACACCCTGTCCCTGCATGTCAAGAGAATAAAGCATATTAGTACACAAAATTTTCACTCAATAGTTATGCTGAGTAACCACATATTTCTAAGTAATTTTAAAGTAGGCTTTAGCTCAAAACCACACTTGTGAATGAGAATTAATATTTCCATATGAAAACACCATAAAAGAAAACCATGCACTTTTACCCACCATGCCTTCTTCTCCATGAAATCTCACAGCAATCCCCTGCTTTAATTTTGCACAGTTTGCTTTAGACACAACTTCACAGCTACTCCTAAAAATAGAATCTAAATACAAAATACCAATTAATTTTTTTCATTTTCATTCATTATCTTTCAAAGACACACTAATTCCATTTAGAATACAATACCTCTGTGAACCAAAAGTATGTCATTTTCATTGACAGGCCTGTGCACCATGTCTGAATCCGGCTGCCCGGCGTGCAGATGCTCATAGAACCATTCACAGCGATCTTTAAATGGCTACAAAACAAGGTGCAAACCATATTATACACATGCATTCCCCTGAATAACTCCTCTCCCGTAAGCAAATGGTTATGCATAGTTCTCAATTAATTTTTGAGATGTGCAGAGTCACCCCAGCATGCTATACAGTATTTTGGGAAGAAGAAAGGACTAGACAGGCACTTGAGTGCTTGCAGAAAGACTGGACCACCAGCTACCCAGAAATAGCTATTTAAGTTTTCCACAGAAGAGAAAAATAGCACAAAACTCCTTACAGGTTAGGGGAGAGCATGAAGGAACTTAGATAAGAAATAAGTCACTGGCTTCTGTAAAACCACTGATAATCAACCACAGCTGAGCACAGAAGCACAAGTGACATGAACCAGCCCTATTTGCAGTACCGTTCATTGGCAATATAAAACAGCCCAGAGGAACCAGAAACCTTACAAAGCAATTCCTAGGTGAGAAGTTTCTAACTTGACTCAGTGTTTATATTGACATTTTGCAACTCTTTTGAGACAGATATGACACAAGTATGGCCTTTCTCATCCCCTGCAATTCACAGCATGTACATGAGTGGATCTAACAAACAGGATATCAGTTCTCAGGGTCTCCTCATTACTCATAGGTAGTGAGTTTCAAAAACACACATTTCAATGAAAGATTGAATAAACAATACGCCTACACCATGTCCCAAAAATGAAACTGCATTAATAAAAGCAATTTATCTTTAAAAATAAAAGCACAGTATGGTTCACATCTTAGGAAATAAAGCTCTTGGAACAGACAACAAGACGACATGGTGTTTCATTAAAGGAGCTACCACTAACTACGACCAAATCAAGTAATAGTGATGTATTTATCCTCTGGTTTGTCTCAAAATCTAAGTCATTTAGGGGAAAGTAAAGCACTTTAAAGTTCAGTCTATTAGATGTGCACAAGTAGATTTACAAACAGAAATTTCACTCTTTAACTGAAAAGTTTGACTTGTAAGACACATCCAACACTGGTTATCTCAAATGGACTCACCCATGTATTTTAGAGAATTATGAATACAGAAATCTGGCTGCCATGTCTGTTTAATATGATCTTTCCACATTACAGATTCAGAAGCACTAGAGGCCATGTTTAGTTCTTTCTTCGTCCCCAAATTGAAAATTCTTTAAATATTTTTTTTTTTTAAAAACACACTTTGTATATTCACAGAAGTTGTAACTCAGGACCTCCTGACGTTTACCTGAGCTTTTATGATGTGCATAAATCTGGACATTAGTTCAGGACACTCCAGAAGAAAATGAAAGTGATCAAAAATTATTTTGGGATTTCTGAAAGAAAAATCGGTTAGAAGCCTGTTAGAGATTTAATAATAATGCTTCACAATGCAAAAAGTCTACATAACGAAACAATGCAATTAACCATATAGACAAGTTTAACAAGATTCTTCTATTTTATCACTTTTTCCTAACTCTTGTTCCCAAACTTATACTACCTCATCTGTTAAACATGGGAGGATTAGAAGCAGCTCCCCACACAGAAGGAAGGTTATAAACCTGTCAGTCTCAGAGAAACTCTGGAAAGAGCCAACTGTACAAAGATGGTTTAGACTCCTTTAAGTCATCACACATTTGAGGAAGAATGAAAGTTTTCATCTACCTTAAAAGGGAAGGCCTTATTTGGAACAAATATAAGGAAAGAATCCATTCATCAAATTATTCTGCTGCTCTGTGAAATAGAGTTTGTTCACGAATCTTACAAATAGATCACTTAAATATGCAGAAGAGTTCATTTAAGTCTGAGCTCTGAATCATTAATCTACACTGTTGAGTTCAGCAAGACCATTAAATTGCATATTGTTCATATATCACAGCAACAATCTAAAAATATTACTCAGCAAGAAGAAAAAAATGAATTATTGCTGGGGAGGAACAGAGGGGTGGATTACAAGGTCCATATTTGTTGAAGCTTACCGGTTAACAAAACACTTAAGGACATCATCGTGTTTACAAACAAATTCTATAAAACGAGGTGATGTCATCCTGTTCAAAAATCATAAGATGGTTTTGGTTAGTGCAATTGAAACTAATTCGAATTACATAAATTGTAGGGTTTTTTTTAAAATAAATACTGCACAAATAGAAACTGATGCTGTTTAACTAGTCATCATGAAACTAAATATTCAACATTCAATTTCAGAATTCTGTTAGAATTCTGAAATTTCTGTTTCTTGTCATGAGATCTTATATTAAGATCTCATAACAAGAAACAGAAATTTCAGAATTCTAACAGAAAAGGCAAAAATGTCAATAACCAATCATCTTCCAGAGCGTCCACAGAGAACTATGCCCCAAATAAATATTACTGGCCAATTTGAAAGCTTTTATTCAACTCAGTTTGGTACAGAAAGAAAAACCCTTACGGTGATTAGGAATAACCAAGAGTTGACATGTAGTAGGACCCTTGCTTCTAGATTCCTCAGGGAGCTTGTAATACCATCATACTTGCCTAATCTTCTAGTCATGAATATAATCCATAAAAGTCATAAATAGAATCCATAAGAACCTTGGACAGACAAAGACCTCAGTTACAAGTGGTCACACTTGTTTCCTTTTTAAACCAGACCTCAATGATATTAGGCTTACCTAAGCTGAACTGCATGTTCCACACAAAACTACATGTTTGTCGACCTGGGACAGGATTCCAAGTGAGCATTACTTTGAGACTGAACTCTCCTTGTCTTCTATCATATAGTCAAGTAAGTTTTGCCCCAGCCATCATTTTCATACACAAAGATAACTCACTTTTTTTTTCTTCTGAGCTTATAGCTCTTCTTGTTGGATAATCACATTAAATTCAGGGTTCATTTCATATTAAGAACCAACAGCAAATACAGCTAAACTTCAAAATATCAAAATCCTACTATCTACAAGTATGCTGCATGATTCCAAAGAGCCATTAGACATTCAATACAAAATGTGCCTCAGTGCAGCTACATTCATAGGCAGCAGCACTATGGAAAACTTGCAGTGCTGTGCCTTTAGAACCATTTAAAAAAAATCATCCAAATAACTGAACTAGTGAAAGGATTAAACAGCACAGCCTTGACTGGCACTAATACAATGTGGTCAGTATCAACATTCTTCCTACGAAGTATGTATGATTTTAAAATGGCAATAGTGTGGGTAAGAAAAATGAATAACCTCCTTACCCCTGAGGCATCTGGCAGGAGCAGCACATATAGAAGGCCTGAATGACAGCACTTAGCCTGTTTGCTGTCATGGAGATAACATCCTGACAATCAGCACAAGCTTCCTGCTTCCCAGCAACATCATATGTTTTTAACTCGACAGCATCAGTGGACAGCTCTTTTCTTCCCTCAGCTCCTGCAGTGGCAAAAGAAGGCGCAGAAGTAGCATCTTGGTGATCTGGTCCTTTCTGCTTCAATAAAATAGAAGTAATGTTGGCAGAGTCCCTTTTGTTTTTCATCAGCTCTGTGGCTATCAGAACAAGCCATTCATCCAGAGAATGCCAGAGCAGTTCCAGCGGCTGCAATAAACACATGAAAAAACAGACAAAAAGAAACATGCTGACATTAGATAATATTAATAATGTGATAATCCTCTCGAGGAAAATAAATATCATGCACATTTTAAAGCTTTAAATGATCCTTTAGAGGTCATGTTAGAGATAAGAGGCAAATACTCATAAAAAATTCTACAATTGTAGCCAAACAGCACAAAGAGAAAATTTCATATAGAAGGAAAATTAAGTAGAAGATGGAAGAAAGAAAAATTCATTTAGAAAGAACTACAGAAGAGCTATAGAACTGAACTATATCACAGAATTTGGCTTCACACAGCACACTACTGCCTAACCACTGCAGCCAAGCAGGGAAATAGGAATACACAGGCTGAGTTTCTAGAGAACAGAGTGTCAGTTCTTTAGGAACAACCTGGTCAAAGGAGCTTCCTCTACCAAGAAGATGGAGGAAATCCCAGACAACACCACACAGATTCAGGTTCATGTCTAGTAAGAATGTGCTTTATGCACAAGGTGAGCTCATACAGCTCATTTTGATAGTACCTTAGATGTTTCAGAGTAAGGGTCACTAACAACTAGCTTTACGAAATAGAAACAAGTATCAGCAGAATCCCATATCAAATTATAAGGCTATACATTTTATTTTACTTTAACAAAGACATGCTTTTTTTACTACCATCTGCTAAAACCCAATATAATTGAAATCCAGTAAAATTCCTTCATTACACATTTACTCTGAGCTGCAAGCCTACTACAGAGGAGAAAAAGGGATAAGACCTGTTGCCCTCTGATAAGCATTAAAAAATCCACAAGGCCTAACAGCCTAGTGAGCATAGGGATATGAATCCTACAGGGAGGTAATCAACTCAAGTACTTCATAGCATTCCAAAAGTAAGAATGAACTTCTACATGGATTCCTTTTTCCACATGTTACTGCTGCATCAAGGTTTTTCATCAGTGAAAACATTCAAAGACTTAGCAAACACTGAGAGTTATGTTCTCATATTCTCAAGTTGCTTTTGAAAATAAAGAGCTGCTCACAGCATCTGTACATAATCTGAAGCACGGTCAGTTGCAACTCATAGTTGACATGCTCTCAGTACACAATAAATTACTTCTCGTAAGAGCTCTGCATTAAAAGGTTCTGCTGAAATTCATGGTTTAAAAGTTTACCACTATGCTTCCATTTTTTCCCAACAGAAGTGTGGGGGGAAGCCAGCCTGATCTCCAATACTGGTAGGCTTTGCTCAATCCTTTGTATGTGACTCACTTAATGCTTGTGCTCCTAGTGACCACACATTTCTCTAGATGGTGATCTGAATATCTGCAGCACAGGTAGCATTTTCTACATAAATATCTGCCACACAGGATCAAGTTATCTTCCTCCCAAGACCCATCTGGCAGACTTTTACCACAAAATATAATGTAAAGAAACCTTCTAATGGAAAATAGGATTAATTGAATACACACAAGAATTAAAATGGAGATGTACTGTCAACCTATAACTCAGGAGAAACTAGGTAGTTTTTTACTAGAATACTAAAATCTATTTTTTTCCCTCAAACTTGTCAATGTTTAGCTTGCCAGACACCACATTCCCCCAATATCTTGTGTTTTATTTCCAACAGATTTAGCACACTTTTCAGAACTTTTCCACCCAATTTGTTTTTCCAAAGCTAGTTCTTCACAGCTTCTTATCATAAACTCATATAAAAGTCTAGTCAAGCATAGCAGCTTTAACATTTCATTTTCTTTCTTCCTAGTCCAACTTCAGGATATAAATATTCTAAATATTCTAAATATTCTAAATATTCTAAATATTGCCCATCACCTCTATATCCATGACTGTCAGCATTTTATGTTGTCATCCATGGCCAGACCTTTTCAGGTGGCATATGGACATATTCAATCAAACCACTAGCAATGTTTTTTTTCAAACTACTAATCAGCATTTTTCAGTTAACTCTTACCATGAACTTCATATTAAACAAAGACCTCCACTTAAACTTCAGTTGTCATATTTCACAGTGCAGAAAAGTTTCTCTAGAATTATACAGCTGAGTCTGATGGAGTACCAAGCTCTTACAGCTGCACACCTTACCTCCCAAATGCAAGAATTTACCTATGCAATGCCTTCCTCTTTACTCATCTAGAAAGCAAGACCAGTAACCAAATCCATATTCAAACTGCAACACTGAAGAAAAATCTTTTGGTAGATGTCAGATAGCTTTTTAAGACACAGGGTGCAGGAGATCACTAATCCATGAAGTGACTTTGTCACAGCAGAGAAGTTACCTCAATTCTAGAAAAGAACAGTATCTGAAACAAGGAAAAAACATTAAGCACTTCCCAACCTTGTTCAATTACAGAGAAATTTTGCAGCAAGTTTCCCTAATATGCGATCATGCTGTATAGCAATTGGAAGAGCAATACATGGAAAAGTAACAAGTGTAAACCTGGTAAAAATTCCTACTCAAAGTTTCTCACTGGGAAGATCTCATTGGAGTTAGCAGCTTGTTTCAAGCTTGGGAGACAAAATTCAATGATTCTTTTGTATCTTTCAGGATCAGTACAAGAATGTGTTATCATTAGCTAGTGCTTCCACTTTAAAACATCTGGATATGTTGAATCACATACAGGGAATTCCACAAAAGCACAGATAGCCCTGTGATCTTCTTGACCTCATAAAGAAATAACATTCCCCTGTAGGCTCAGATCAAGAATATTCACATTTTTAATCCCTTCCCAGCTACATTACAGTGTCAACTCTTCAAAATATGTTCAATCAGTACATTGATACAAAAAAAATTAATGAAGCATTACAAAAAGTCAGGTCTTTTTTATCTCCTCCCAGAAGGTGAAAAAGACCATCAAAAGCACATTTTCAAAAAAAGGCCAAAAAGCAGAAGGAAAGGTAGCACTAAGAGAAAACTGGAAGTCATCCAATTCACTCAGCACTATATCTAATCTCCCACTATCCAGTCTACTGCAAATTCATGGAAGAACAGACTAAACCAACCACAACTGTAGATAAAGTTAGCATTGCCAGACCTATGTGCTCATTCCTAAACAACAATAAGTTCTCATCAGCACTTTCATATTTCTGAGTTTGAAATTTAAATCAATCTTTAAAATACCATGGACACAACAGTGACCCTACTGCAGTGTTGCGTCTCTCATAAAACTTCTAAATAAATTACAATAATTGCAATAGCAATTTTTAAAACATCCCAAAATTTTTGTTTTGTTAGGTAATGCAACAGTAGTATACATTTTGCTTATTTATTTACATACATGTTGTTTTCACACAAGTGTGAAAGAATTACTGATATTTTCCGGGACAACTGTGGCAGTTGTTTAATATAAGTCCACTGCACAAGACCTAAATGCAGAGTAATTTTAAAAAATTCTTTCATCATACAAAGTCATTTGGGCATGCAGATAAGTGATTTTACTGATATACCACTTCCTTTGCAAATTGCAGTCGAATGTTTTTGTTTATTTCATACTGACTTCTGAAATTATGTGGAGTTGAAAAGCAGGAAACCTTTTTTTCCTTTTTGGGCTTAGTAGCAGAATATCTTACTGGAGACAGTTCTTGCATGAAGTGTGTTTAACATCTGCTTGTTATTTAATCTGGTATACTTGGAGCAATTGTCATGAAAACTGTTAGAAAGTGCTGCCTTTAATAAAATAATTCTTTCAATTTGGGTACAGCTTCGTTTTTTAAAAACAGAATTCTGGTTAAACCCACATTATTGCCCTATTTTGATGAACAATTCCAAAGGACAATTATTACACTGCACACTGTACAATGCATTACATTTTGTACAGACTCCAAATGTACAGACTCATTACATTTTGTTCAGACTCAAGCGCTAGTTTTATATTCATTATACAAATCAATTTGTTCTTGAAACTATTGTGCTACCAGAAGAACAAACATTTGTGCTTGCATGTTTTTTTGTTTTTAACAGTCTACTGCTTTTCTTCTTTCCAAGAGACGAAATTTAAATAAAAACTCCGATACTTCACTAAATAAACAGGAATTAAGAGTATCATCTTCCACAATCTTATCAATATAGCTCTGTGTTAAAACCCCTTAGAAGTAACCTGATGAACATATATCATCAAATAATTGCAGTAATTTCAAAATACTGTCTTCACATCACGGTGGAAGAAACGTAAAAGAAAAAAAAATCCTCAATTACTGGCATCTGAATTTCTTGGTATGAGCTGTGCTGTGTAAGAGTATGGAGTAAGATGGGAGAAGAAAAATTACCCTGCAGTACTTTTTTATTAGGTGCTCTGAAAAATATGGCAGTTGTATATCCAATGAAGACTGAGTGGCACACAGGAAACTGGGGCATCTTTACAAAAAGGCAATCTTTGACTTTCTACAGAGAGATTCCTTAACAAACAAACATAAAAATACCAAACATCTTCAGGAAGTAAACCTCTAAATGGCAACTACCTAAATCATGTGTTTGAAAGCAGCTATAAATCAGTAACTTTGCAAGGTTCGTAGTGAGCTGATACGTTTCAAAGCGCATAATAAGAAAAACCAAGAACAACTTGGGAAAAGATTTCATGATCAATGAGAAAACAAACAGATCAAGAATTCAATTGTACCCATTTGTCTTGTGAAGCTGGATAAAGCTTACTGTTCAGCAGTCCATCTGTGTATCTCCAACTACCATTTTGAAATTACATTAATATAATCTATTATATTAATATCACTATATTTTGATATTACTATACTCTTAACAGAAATAAAAACAAAATTTACCAAGGTCATCTGGGTAGCTAAACCTTCAACACCTAATAAACAATCAATTAAATAAGAAATAAACAGAAATCATAACATGAGATGTGCATCAGCGGCTAAATTAATTAATTCAGTGGGAAAAAAAACACAGAAGAAGGAGAGAGGTAGGTTTAACTTAAAAAGGGAATGTCAACCAAACTTACTTCCTGTTCATGAGATGTCTGATTAATGAATGCATGCTTTGTGAAATTCATCTCTTTAACGTCTATCTTCCTAACAACATCATATACTTTTCTGACCTTGAACACCTGACTTCTTGGAGTTTTATTTCCATTGTAGCCCATGTCATTTCCATTACTGGGAGAGGATGGGCCAATGCGAAAGACATGGCAAAATATCCTCACGATCCTTAAGAGACTCTTCATCTGAGCTTCATAATTACTTGACAAGCTGGGGAAAAAAATGGAACGTTTAAGTTTCTTTTCCTAGATGAAACAATTTAGTTTAATAAGGAGCAAGCAATGTAATGGTAGGGTCTGACACATATGCTGAAAAAAAACCCTAAGCTTCAAACCCTAGAAAATTTTAACTTTTATTTCCTGCACGAGTCCCAGAAGTCAAATACAAGCATTATGATTTTACTAACATGTAAAGGTAACTTTAACTAGAAGTAAGAACAACAAATTCCAGATCTTTCAAAATACTTCCTTTTTTTTGATACACTTCTTATGAACCCCTGGGAGGAAATCCAACTTCCTAAGGACCTCAGTGCATGAAGCAAATTGGGATATCCAGATGAAAATGTTTCTCAACCCAGAAAAGAGAGCACCCAACAGTAAAAGCCTACTGACTGATCAGATAAGCTGCCACAGCTCATCCTCACCAGCTATAATTCTAGATGCCCATTAACTACCTCAACCAGACAAGGGATCAGGATGGTAAGGATGCCACTTTTCTACTCAAGAAAAATGTAATCTAAAAGATACTAAACACAACCACTACTGTGTTATTTATTTATGCAATAAATATACTAAAAGTTTTCTGTCTCCTTAATTGAACTGGCAAACACTGAACTCTGTACCAAAACAGTGCAAAATATGAGATATTCATTACTTTATGCGCAAGCAGAACATTCTCCACCAAACTCAACCAGGTTTTCTTTCTTAAACCCCAAATAGTAAGAATTCTTCTGTTTTGAATGCATAACAAACTACAACAAATTAATTCTTTTTCTATCAAAACCTACTAACTTATAAATATTATAGAAGTGAGCACATACTCAATTCTATCCTTAAAGTACTTGCGACTTAAAAGCATGCTTCCCAGCCAGATCAGTAAACACCAGAAAACTGACATCTTATAGGGTGCTGTAAACATCTCTTGCAAATAATAATCTGTTAATACACAAACGTGAAACAAAGTTAGTTGTAACAGCTAGCACAGCTTTATGATGATCTCATTCACTCAATGGCATCAGCAAAATACTTATTTGTTTTCAGCACTACATTTTAATGACTGTGAGTTAACTTTTAAAAGCAACACACTAAGAATTTTACCAAACTACCATACAAAGTACAACTTTCCTGTGACAATTTATACTTTAACCTGGTAAGTTTTCAGTAAATTAATTTAAGAAAGGAACAGAAAAAGCAAATAATGCTACAGTAGGAATGTTAAGTTTTTAACCAGGTAAAGAAAATCCCCTGACTGACAGTCTACAATTGTGTTACCAGAAGCTCTCATCACAGATAAAAGCTAGCATTTGTAAAATCTTTGCTTATATACCAAAAGAATCTATGAATAAAAGAAGCTAAGCTAACTCAAGAAGTTAACTATTGAAAAGAGAAAAAAAATAAAACCTTCAAACATTTCAGCTGAGGTTTATCATGTCTCAGCAGCGGTGTTTTCCTGGTGAAATTTCCTGGTCTCCAGGATAAGGACCCACACATGTAGAAAAAAAACCTCAGAGGGCTTTTAATAGTTTACTGAAACTTCTACTGGCATGTTTGTAAACATTCATCTAGGCCTAACCTGCACCAACAAGACCAAATCATGTCACATGTCAATTATTTTCTTGGAAAAAGGGAATATTTGGTGAAGATAATGCTAAGTGAAACAGGGTCTTTGC
>NW_005054417.1:1045498-1064230 GCF_000277835.1 Geospiza fortis | reverse complement strand
GAAGCATTACAAGAGACAATTTTAGATAATTTTGAACTAAACAATAAACAAATCCAAAAGCTACAGGTTGTGGGTTAGTACCAAGGAAATGAATAGAGATTGTATCAAGTTCAGCCATGCAAGAATGTCATTATTGGAGGTCTTCATGTACAAAGTACATTTTACACATTTGTTGGAAGAAGGAGAGAGAGGAAAGAGGCCCAAGCTCAGAGCATTCACCAAGTACTACCTTAATCCCCATTGTGTTTATAAGAAAACACCTGAGAAATATTTCTTGAAGTAGTAATTCACCGCTTCTGCCAGGAAACCAAGCTGGAGACAAAAGAGACACAGTTTTTGCAAAACTGTATCTGTGAAACTGTCTTGGAATTGTTTTCTTTTGCTATCACATTTCTGTATTACAAAGTACCAAAGAGGAGCTGGCCAGTAAGAGTCCACAAGACACTCCAAGTACTGGCACGTCTGGAAATGAGTCCTCATCCAGTGCAATGCAACCCCTTGATCCTGTCTTCAGCCTCCACCAGCCCACCCAAACACAGCCATACAGGAGCACACAGAGGCTCAAATTCCGAGACAGTACAGGCACAGAGCTACAGTTTCTACAGCCACGCTGAGGGAGCATTGCTCAAATCAGAAGAGCAGTAACAGTAACAAATCAAATCTAAACGACAATCAGTTTCATTTACCTCTGAAGACACTGAAACAGAAGCAAATACCACCTCATATGATGAAATCCAACTACCACAACTTCCAATAATGTCCCTATACAGAGCAAGTTTGAAACCCTTTCCTGCACTATGGTTTTACACCCTACCACAATTTATTTGTGGGAGATCTATTGGCTCTAAGGAAGTCTGGAGACAAAAAGGAATGTGTTACAAGTTAAGCTGATACACACTGCAACAGCAGAAATTCTTCAGAAAGTTATCTTTGCAGCAACAAAATTTCATTAATGTCTACACACTTTAATCCCTTTAAACCCCAAAGTTTAAAGGGATTCAGACCTTTACATTAATTCATCAAAGTGAACAGTCACCAGCATAAGATTTATTAATGATGTAATGAATTTCCCACCATCATCCAGGAGTTCTGACCTGCTATCTACAAGCACCATTTAAATTTAATGTGACTAATGGGGAAGAAAAATAAAGTATCTAGGAGTAAGAATATGCTATTTATTTTCCATCTCACTGATGGCTCCTCGGACCCCAGCCCAAGTTAAAAAAAAGCTTCCCAAGTCATAATCCTCTACAACCTATGCTGACAGGTTTCTCTGATTACAGAACACTTTCAAAGCTCTCTTTGCCAAAATGCCATCTAAAACGTGTTAATAAGGAACTTCACTCATGCTTTCAGACCCTTGACTCTTTCAGTAAAGATTTTCTAGTAAAGCATAAAGGTTACACCAAAATCTGTTGGATGTTGAAAAGAGTAAGATGCTCCAACAAATTGCAGACAGTGTTTTGCACAAACTCAAACAGATGTCACAAAAACTAAGAAAGCATACCAGGTAAATATGCTTGCCTGTGTCATGCATCTCCTCAAGCTACTGCTGCTGAGACAGCACACTGATACATGAAATTTTTTATCTCATATATATTAGTAGCCATGTAAGGCAACCAAAGCCAGCAAACATGAGACAAGTGTCTGAAGTAACAAAACTCTCCTCAAGCATACTAAGGAAGCATGTAGAAAAGTAAAAATGCGGAAGGGAAGAAAAAGTGAGAAGGATGAAGACCAAAAAAAAAATTACTTGATAGTTGTCTAAAAAGCTTCCCTTTCTAGGGCTGACATAGCCAAACTAACCAAACAAAAAGTACACTTCCCTGCAACTCAAGCTTCTAGGTACCAGCAGCTATACAAGGACACCAACTTTTTCTCTTGAAGTCTTTGTGAAGACAGTGCTCTAAATAGACATTATCATATAAATCAGATTTGAGATCCATCTATTCCAGCATGTGCTGAGCATCAGATAGTTTGAACTATTAAAACTATTAAGTGGCACTAACTGTGGGGTAGTTTATCAACCTGTGACCTCACACTTACCTGAGCAATTTGTGACCATTTGTTGTAGCAACTTCAGCAAGACTTGTCAAGATTTTAAGATACTGGCTTTCGCTCTGCTGAGACAAGTGTTCCAGAACCTGCCGCAACTGAAGGATTCAAACAAGAACAATTGCATTGTGTCAAGGAGCATCAGATCAACAATAATTTATCCATTATGTAGAACACCATCACCCAAGCATTATAATAATGTATATCTATACTGTACAACCTCTAATCTAGCCTCAGTTAACGTTTTATTATCATTTACAAAGATTACAGATGTGCAAAGGTACACATCCTAGTGTTGATGTATGTACTAGAGGGTATTTTTGTTACACTGTTTTAGTTCTTTCTCTTTTAATTTAAATCATCTATAGATTCTCCCCTCACACCTAACATACACTTTGAGCATTCTCACCTGCATCATTTCACTCTGTAAAACTCAACCCTGTCTCAGAAATTTAAACACTGACTTGGAAATCTTTAGTGTTATAGTGGAAGTAATGGAGTTATAGAGAAAATGAAAACATCAAAAATCTAGCAAACTAAATTAAGTAAATTGGCAGCCAACATCTTACTAAACCTTTTTTTTTACAGTCTGTAAGGTTGTTTGCAGTCATTTTAAAACAACTAATGTATTAAAAACCCACAGCAAGCCAGATTTACAAGGGGGAAGAGGCATCCCATGCTTCATTTCCCTTACACAATTAAAAAACAAAACTTTTTTCCTTGACTTTTCTTTGCTTTAGATTGTACTACCCCACAATAACCAAAGAAGCAAGGTATAAGAGAACCATTAAAAAAGAAACTGAGTAGTTTCATCTACAGAAGTAATAATCAAATGAAATTTTGGCTGCAATCTTTTACTCTAATTGTACAAGACAATTTCATACAGATGAGTGCTCATACCACAGAATTTTAAGTTAATTCCAGATGATTCAGCCTCAAGACACATCCTAGAATGGATGTCTGCAGATAATGACTAAAGGAAGGAAAATAGGCCCTGCTACACAAAGTAATTATATATATAGGATGCTCTAAGAACGCTCTGCCAGTACCTTTGTATTGAAGCTTGCCCTGTCTGTTCTTTAAACTGTCTAGATCACTTTACCAAATGTACAAAGCTAGAACACTAAATGAAAACAGATCCTACATTTAATTCCAAATTCTTGGCTTTAATATTATGTGAAGACTGCCCCTTTTCCATGAGGAAAGAAAGATACCTAGTGGTCAACTACTGTGGTACTGACTGCCACTCATATTCAGCACTAAGCTCTCCTCCCCACACACAGAGATCCCTGGCTATAACACACAGAATCCCATATTACCATGTTTTCCTGCAGATCTTCATTCTGTGTCATTTGAATTATTGTCTGAGAAAGCCAAAGATTCAATTCCAAATTCTTGGCTTTAAAATTATGTGAAGACTGCCCCTTTTCCATGAGGAAAGAAAGATACCTAGTGGTCAACTACTGTGGTACTGACTGCCACTCATATTAAGCACAAAGCCCTCCTCCACACACACACAGAGATCCCTGGCTATAACACACAGAATCCCATATTACCATGTTTTCCCGCAGATCTTCATTCTGTGTCATTTGAATTATTGTCTGGAAAAGCCGAGGATGGTACTGTATTAAGACTTCACAAGTCTCTCCATAACCACCCTAAGAAAACATTTTAATTAAAAGAAACGTTAGAATTGAGAGTTAGACTATTACAGGCAATAATTTCTATTAAGGATAAGAATTTTGTTTTTTAATGCTGGAGAAATCCTATTCTAAAATAATTTGAAATTCAAGAAATGTAGCAAAGTTTGGTATCCCAAAATGTTTGGGAGAAGACAGAATCAATTTTTTCCAGTATACTGGTTCACATATATCCACTACCGTTTTTATGTTTTTTAAAACATTTTCCTACTTACCAAAATAAATGTACAGTTGAACAGTGCTTCAGCCAACAATCACCAGAGATTAAAAACAGTGCAATATTTCACTTCTCCTCCTCCTGCTGATATCTACTTACACCCAGAATCTAATATTTCAGAACAAACATTTTCTAAAGGTTCATAGGACACCTATCTGACTTGTTACAGGAAGAAATAGGACAAACCCATGAAAGGGTTACTTAATTTTAAAATTAATACACAAGTATAATTCCTTAGAATGTGCCTTGGACTAACTTCCCACCCTTCTGAGAAAAAATGTTTTCTGGAAAGAAAATAACTTGATTTTGTGATTTATTTGTATCAAATCTTATTTAACACAGCTGCATTTTTAAGCAGACATCTAACACCTGAATATGCATGAACTTCTACTCTGGGAAGATGACCATATAATGTATTAACTGCTGCAACTTCAGGGACTCCTCTGTGAATGACAGTTGACATTATCTCAGTGAAAACCCTACATTAAAAAGATTAATTTAATTGTTTCTGGTACGAAGAAATTAAGTATTAAAAATAAACCCACCCAGATTCTGTAAAAATTAACGAAAGTCAAATCTTCAAGATCAAGGTAATGTTTGCAAGAAGTGTATGAGTCTATAATTTCAGCCTGCTGAAAGCATGTGGTTGTTTGACAAACAAACTTTTAAGCATAGAATAAAACTCAAAAGTAAAAAGAAAGAAAACATACTGTTTTCTCCTTTCTTACTTGGCATCATGAACTTGTATACTGCATGATCTTGAACACAGTAAGATCATCACTACAAAGAAACACCAGGTGTCACTACTCACACCTAAATAAAGTTAACATAAGTTTTATGTGTAAAACACTGCCCTAGGGATTGCAAAACTGGAGACTGAAGCAGAAACTCAAAACATTAATCATAAAAAATAATAACTCTACCATTAAGCACACACTGGTAAAGAATCATTTAGGTTGGAAAATACCTTTAAGACCATCAAGACCAAACATCAGCCTGGCACCACCCCTACCTATGCTACTTAACCACATCCTCAAGTGCCATATCCACCATTTCTTTTAACATTTTCAGGGGTGGAGACTCCACCACTTCCCTGGGCAGTCTTCTTCAATGCTTTACAGCCCTTTCCATGAAGAAATTATTCCTAATATCCAATCTAAACCTCTCCTGCCATATACTGTCTTACAGGACTGCGGCTGCAGAAGACCTTGAAACTGATCAGACTCCATGTGGCTTTATGTAATGATAAGTCATTCTGCCATAGCAAAGAAAAAAAAATCTGACTGAGTTTCACAATCAAGTCAGCAGTGAGATAGTATTGTGATCTGGCACCTCTCAGTAACCAGAGCTGAGGACTTACTTGGTTTCTTATACGCAAAAAGAAATACTGTAAATAACCTAATTGGAACAAGGTCTTACACTGATAGTCTATGAAATAAAGCTTTCAGAGTTAAACACTCCAAAAATATCCCACAGATATCCTGCACATACACACAACTATTTCAAGTCCAAGTCTTAAGCACATGAGGACACCTCAGAAATTAAATACCTTGAGGCTGAAATAGTCTGAAAACACAGAAAAACAATTGAAAATTTCAATTTTATCCTGACAAACTAATGACACGTACAAAGGTAGCATGATGTCCACTCACTCCAGGGACTTATTTTTTTCAGCTTTCAGTTCAGTTTTCTAGTCTGATTACTAGCAAAAGTTCAAGGGCTTCCATTCAATAGTGTTATTTACCCATTGACCTGCAACTGATCTGACAGAAAAAAGTGTAAGTGTTCACAAACCAGAAAAAGTCACTTTAGGAAGTAGTACAAGCAGTAGATGATGAGGAAATTGTTTTGCAGTTGAAAATGTCACATTACTTGAAAATATGTAAGAATTTTGTTCCTCATCCAGATATAGAAATATCTCTGAAAAGTAAGAGCCATCATCATGTAAGTTTTGTTTGTTTTTAATAGCAACATCTCCTCAAGAGAAAAGAAATCTATTATTTGAGATTTTAAAAAATCACTCCTTTCTGCATTCCTTTACTTCTTACTTGTTAACACGTAAGCACCTAAATGGTGTACTACCATTATACCAAGGATTCCAAAACTTTCTAGTCAAATGGAGTTCTGGAAACTCTTTCTCATGATTCTTGCATCTGACTTATGCAAAGGGTAGAAATTATGAACCTGCCTGTAGGATCAATTTCATTATTAAAAAATTATGTTTTGCACTTGTTTTGCCAAAGGACTACCATCTTCCAGAGGCCTTAGAAATAAGAAAAGGTAATAATGATCAGGTGACACTGTAGTAAGTCAGAGAAATTCACTGAAAAAGTGTTGCTAACTTAATACCTGTACACAGAGATCCAGTGGAGTAACACCGTTCTTGTCTGGTAAATATTTGGCTCCTCTCATCAAAAGAATTTGTGCAGTGTCTCTCTGACCATGGCTATTCAAAAGAGAAGAAAGACAGTTAATAGAGCATTTATGATCTGAGTCATAAATCTGTCTTTATTGCATCTAACAAACAAAACCAACATAAGCTAGAAGAAAATAGTTACTGCAAAAGAACAGTGCAAAATTCAGGCTATTTATGAAGTCAGAGTCACTCTCATCATTCAGAAATGATTCATCTTAGCCTCGCCTCAAATATTTATGAGCTGTATTTCCTGCAAAAAGAGAGCTTTTTCTCAATTTACATCCTAATTTACTTCACAGAGGAAGTTATCTTTGCCAAGTTCTTTGCTCACTTCTACCATATTTGGGGGAAAACAATCTACTTGTGCTTTAACCATCAATAAAATATCAGCAAGATATATTTATTGATAATTCCTTTTTTTGTACAAGAGATAATTCATTTTTTGTACAAGAGATAAACACATCACTCAAATGGCTCTAATTTCTATATATAAATGTCTTGCATAGCTTCTAGAAGTGATGAGTTTTACTTCTGCATTCACAGTCTATTCATTAATCTGCTTATAGGTTGTATAGGACCCCTAGTTCTCTTGAGTTAAAAATTTCCCAACATGCCAGCATTGCCTAGAAAACAGAAAAACCGCTATTTATATCTCTCAACACTTTCCCAAATCCTTTCTTCTGAAAAAAATGAGAAATTGAGTACCAGTGATTTACTTCATTAAAAACACATGGAACGATTACTTGAATATTGCCTTCACCAGCATTAAGTGCATATACTGCCAAACATAACAGAGACGTGTGTAAAGCACAAAATGAAAGACTGATAAAAAAGACGTAGCAATTAGGGTCATAGATACAAGCTTTTTCAGTGACATTTTATTCCTCAAGCTAGTTTGCAGTACATCCTTTACACCAATGGATATGAGTATTTGGCATCCTGGAACATACAAGAGGCTGCCTGCATCCTCAGCCTGATAGGTGCAGCCTCTCAGTTCAGATAGGGCACAGGTAAAGTGACAACTAACAGCAAGAGGGGCAAGACGTAGCTTCACTGATCTCTCAATAACTCACAGATGAGTTCTCCTCAGTCCTGTCCTTCCAGCCCAGGAAGCCAACAGGTTAATCTAATGTACCAGACTTTGTCCCAATGCAAACAAACATTAAAGGTCAGAAAGGAGATAAGACTAATGGCCTACTTGCAGCATCTTCACTGTAATTCTCTAGACTAAGTGCACAACCCAACACACTGACAAAACAAGTGCTTCAGACTCAGACTTTGAATACCGATACCCTTCCTGCAGCTACCACCTGCCACTGCTACCACATCCTGCCCTCCCTGTCATCAGGAACCTACACCCTTTCTTTCCAGGTTTCCTGTAGTACACACCCTGTTCATTCTACCCTGCCAGATGCTCCAGTCAGTAATTTCTAAAGAATATGACTCCCGTACTTGCCACATTCCCTTCTTGTGAAAAACCTCCAAGCCAAGACAAGCTGCTTACTTCTTTTAAAGTGTGTACAAATACCAGTCCCTAAATCAATGACCAAGGCTGGCAGCTATTTATTCTCCCCTTCTTCTTAACTGCCACAAGTCAACATACACAAGTCAACACTCCAGAGACCACAGCTCCCAGAATGTAACTCTTAGCAGACCAGCAGGTCATCCATTTCTACTTTTGCTTATAGTAACAGTTAATCTTATGTGAACCATTTAACCTGTAATCAAAGCACAGGGATTGCAAAAATTGTCAATGTTCTAACAAATAGCAGAAATGCTCTAATTAAAACAAAAGATCATTTATCATGTGTGTTAATTTTGAAATATAACTACGAAGAAAACATAACTGATCAAAGTAGCAATGTCATTTTAATTCAATATTGTAACTTTGACACATATATGTACATTTCATGCATACTGTAATACCATACTGTACATTCAGGAATAGCCAAACTTGCCTTATAAAAGGCTCTGGTTTTAGTGTACTCAAAATAATCTAAGTTGGCAGAATTCATTTTTTCAGAAAAGCATTCAGCAGTCGCCAATTCATGATGTGCTAGAACATGTACAGGTATGTGTTTAACATGTCTGTTAGAAAGAGGTACATAAGCCTGCAGAACGAACCTAAGTATTTAGAAAAGACACTAAACCACACTAAAAAATTAGACAAAATTAAACACCAGTCAGCTTTTATATTTCCTATATTTTGTAATTTCTAATTAGTTATTGCAAAAGCAGAAAAAGTATTTCACTTTTAGGCCAGTATTCGAAAGTGAAAAGTATATAACCTGCAAGCAAAATAAAGCGGAGTTGCCCCAGAAACGTTTGGCCTGTTTATGTCTGCGCCGCTGTCCAGCAAGCACTGCACCGTCTACAAGAGAACAAAACATCACCTTTAGAAAAAGAGCAGTGGAAAACCCTACTGGCTTGCAAATATTTAATGCATGTCGAAAATATGAAAACACTGACCAGACTCTCAAACAACTTTTGTTATATTTCAGTCACATAAATTTGCTATATTTATAGGTAACTGTTTTTCAGAATTTGGCCTTCCAAAATCCAGGACTGACAAGGACAACAGAAAGGATCTAGACAGAATTACAATTTATTCTTTTTAGTAGTAAATAGTTCTAGCAGCAATCTGTGTAACTCTATAGGGCTCTAATGCAGTTCAAGTAAAGTAATCAAACTTATACTCTGAATATAAATAGTCACCCCTAACACAAGGCCAGACATAAAAATTATTCACACAGATCAATAATGGAAGATTTTATTTGAACTTGTTTACTTCTAAAGTTAAACTGTAACTGATCCAACTCTGTTTTCATTTTTTATTCACAGTAAGTTAATATTTCAGATTTCAAAATCACATAATAGCTTACACAATTATGAATTAGACATATTCTGAAAAATAAGGCAAAACATTTTCAAACATTTAAAATTGCATTAAAAACTTGATATTAACAAGCCAATAACAGCACTGCAGAAGAGCTGAACAGTATACAGTAAGTCATCTCAACTCCCATAGGCACTGAGATCAATTAGCTCCACAAGAATAAATAAGTTGCTCCCAAAGAAGTGCATGCAGTCAATACTAAGACACACAACAGCATTCTTCATACTTGTAGCCATTATCATGTGCATTACTACTCTGAAGTTTATAAAAAAGCCACAACAACTTTGAGGCATTACCAAGTTCTTCACAGATCAATTGTGTTCATACAGTTTAGAAACTTACTGTCTTGTGTCCATTTTGACAAGCTACATGAAGGGCTGTCTGTCCCATTGCATCTTCAACATCTACATTACTGACATGCTGAACAAGATCATGAAGCAATTCTGTTCGTCCATTGACAGCCAACCAATGAATCTAAGCACAAAATGATGATACATGTGTTTCCTTTAGCAATGATACATATATATCCCATAAAAATATTTCAAATCTGGCTGTATTATTGTCAACACTTTCACAAAGAGAAAATTTGCATAATATTAGGAGAAGCTTTGAACAATACAATCATATGCTTGGGTATTTTGATCACATCTTTTGATTCTTGATGGCACTGGATGCACAGCAGTTTGGTTTTATGTGTAAGATGGCAAAAGCTTAAAAACCAAGAATCTCCAAATTCTTCATTCATTTTATGAATATCGTGATAACTAATAGCACTTACTGCAGTCAAGCCTTCATTATTACAAATGTTGACATCTGCACTGTATTCCAACAGCTTGCTCATACATTTTTTCTGGCTGTAAGCAAAAGAATACATTAAAATCCAGTCAAGGAAAATCACTTACAAAGACTAAATATCTTATTAGAGCTCCACTCACTCTAATTTACCATTTTTCTAAGCATAACAGGTGGTTCCAATTTATAAGGAGTACAGTACTGAGCATGTGAAAGAGAGAACTGATCTTCACAGAGACTCAGACAGTGCAAGGGTAGCAAACAACAACATAGGGCTAAAATC
Organism: Geospiza fortis; assembly: GCF_000277835.1. Lineage (NCBI taxonomy): Eukaryota > Metazoa > Chordata > Aves > Passeriformes > Thraupidae > Geospiza > Geospiza fortis. The sequence goes on along the minus strand of NW_005054417.1, from coordinate 1,053,871 downwards.
ATAGCTGCTTTGTGGAAAGTGCAGAAGCACTTAACCACTACTCTAACAGTTTCAGCCCTGCATGAACCACCATTTCAAGACAAAAAGCCAGAGTTCAGCTAATAGAAGTCCATGAAGTTCACCGTTGCCTGTACATGTCAGTGGACATGTTTACAGTACACCACTAAATCATTACTTAATGAGACAGTCATTGTAAAACTATGCAAATCCTTGTTAAACACAAGCACTTTCTTAATAAAAGTAGAGGTATTTTCTCTTAATTCATGTTTTGTTTGGTTTTTTAACATTTTTAATGCTCTAAGTGCTTTACCTTTACAAATTTATTTTGCTTTTCCCTTTTATTTGGTACCTTTCACACCTTTCATATACCCCCTTTCCACATAACTGTCTCCTCAGTGTATTTCTGCATTCATCATAAACCATTTGCCTGCTTCTTTCCCCTCCTACAAATAGACCTCACACATACCCAGAAGCCACTAAGCACTACCACCTCCTCACCTGAAGTACCAGCTGTGATACAATTCAGTTATTGTATCACACACATGCCCTAAAAAGAAAAAAGAGAATATTACCTTCACAGCTGGATGTTTTCACATACTACAGTTCCAGAAGTAGGATCTTAAAAAGGTACTTGCTCACTGGTTTAGAGTTCTTTCTCTTCCTCTCTCCTAACACTGTGCCAACTTTGTATTCCTTTTCTTGCAGGAAAATTTTTCTTAGAGACACTATCTCAGAAAAATCAGAAGTCTCTGACCCCCTCCAAGCCCTACAAAACCTTTTCTTACTCAGGTAACTGGAAGGTGAATGTATCTCTCATTCAATTACTGTTGTAAGAATCATTATGCCCCTGTGTCACAGACACATTTTATGAAAAATCCTTTCCTTAGAATTTTTTCTCCTGAGAAGCTGAGAGGCCTCAGGAAGAAACAATAATTGTAAACAATAATTATCTGCTGCTGTGGAATGCAACAGGTGCATCTTTGATTGGTCTCATGTGGTTGTTTCTAATTAATGGCCAAACACAGTCCATATATCTTGGAATGTGTGGTCAGTCACAAGATTTTATTATCATTGCATTTCCATTCTTTTCCTTTCCTTTCAAGCCTTCTGATGAAATCCTTTCTTCTACTCTTTTAGTAGGTTTTAATATAATATATATCATAAAATAATAAACCAGCCTTCTGAAACATGGAGTCAACATTCTCATCTCTTCCCTGGTCCTGGGACCCCTGCGAACACCACTACATCCCTGACTAACAGAAAACACTAAAATGACTGGTACTGGAATTGGTATTTCAGACATGACTTACTATTTATAAAATATTACTCTGTGAATACTCAAAATAAGGATTTTAACCTCCATGGTCTCGATTTTCAAAAGTGAAAACCAAAGGCCTTTTTTTTAACTATGCAAAAATATTACAGAACATGCTAGCTCAAATGCATTATGTAAAAATTTTTCAAGAGTTTAAGGATTTTAAAAACTTACCCATTCCTTGCTGCTAAATGGAGTGGAGTACATCCTGAGATGTCCTGATAGTTTGGATTTGCTCCTTTTTTTAATAATAGAACAAGGCATTCAACTGATCCACAGCTAAGAAGAAAACAAGAAAGGGAAAAACTGTAACAAGAATATTTACAAATCAATATTGGCATAAAGACAACAGCAATATTATGTACAGATCACACTCACTAGAACATCTTTACATAAAATTGTTTTACACTTCAGGCTACACAAAGCTAAAGCAAAGTCACTTAATGCAGTGAGAAGTGACCAAATATAACTGGTAGCAATGAACAGACACCAGTCTTCTCTTTGATTTTAATGACTTTAAAACACAACAGAGAATCTTTAGGACTGTTAATTCTTTAAACTATCAACTGTTTTAAAAATTTTGCTTTCAATTTCCTCTCACCTTCCTCATCCCTAGTTTATTAACAGGACTGAATTTTCCATTAAAGATTTTGGGGTTTGTTATGCTCCTGTGTCTGGAAGTTATGTTCAGAAGTTTGAATATCAGGAAAATTCTAAAACTTGTACAAATATTTATTTGCTAATAAAAATATTTATTTGCTATCAATTTTGAACCTGTCATAAAGAGCTGAACTCTTTTACTTTACACAATATAGCAGCTCTTCAGGATAACCAATGTCACTAAGAGGACAGAAACTCTGCATTACATATTTATCTTGCTCCTGAACTCTTTAAGAGGAAAAGCTGATTGAAAAGATAAACAGAGTAGTTTTGTATCTGTTGCAACCAGCTAATCAATTTTTACAGATCTTCCCAACATCAGAACTGCTACACAACAACCCAAAGAAACTGAAGACTAACTGTACAATATGTTGCAAAACCAGCAGCTTGATGACCCCTTTGTGACCCAATAACTAAGTCAAGATAAAAGACAATCCAGAAACTAAGTGTAACACACCTTCTTCTATCTTTAGAATCAGGAAGCATAGTGTATTTTCAAATATAATTCTAAAGGATATGCTAAATATTTGCTTGCATTTTTGTAAGTACTTCCTTAAGTAAATTTTATATAAGCATTATGTAATTAGATGAAATAGTTGGGAAAGAGCTATTTTTAATAGTCTGTTTGAGAAGCTGGAATTTCCACCTTTATTGTGACCAAATACTGCTATATATATGCAATACTACTACTATTTCCTTTTTTTGCTTTTTGCACTTTTTTAACCGTTTAAATGTAAGAACTTTCAATATATTTAAAAGGGGAGATAAATACAGGGCATTCATTCATCAGTTTAAAGTTTAGTTTCCTGAAAAGCCATGCCAAAAACTATCTGGTTAATTTCTATTTATATGATGGTAACCTGTCTGTTTCTTGGCAGAGTTACATATAAAATGGAGTCATCCCATTGAAGAGCTATACAAACAGTAAATAATGTAGATCAAAATTTGCACTGAAGCCCTCTATCCAGGATACAAAATTTATTAGAAGTGAGCTCCTGAGTTATATTCCCTTCAGTTACAGTCACATGAAGTACTTTGGAACAGCTGCTTCCCAACAAACATCCAAACACTTCCCACTGTTTTAGAATACCTCAAAAACAATCAGCACCTGCCAATGAGAGTTCTCTGCCTCTACAAAGGCAAGAGTAACCCAGCTATACAGGATGCACATCATGGCTGCATCTCTTTAAAAGACTTGAGATTTCACAGAAGGGTAAAAAAGTATCTAGCCAGACTTCCTTCACTGGAATTTGGAGAGCCATTTGATACCATGTGTAAAATCCTCTTTATGAGGCAAGCACATTACTAGGCAGAACAAACAAGATACAAAAAGTGTGAAAACAAAATGTTAACTGACACTATAGAGTTTTCCAGCTTACATTGGTGCCTTAGATTTGTGGCAATATTTTCATTGTTAACTTCTGGACTGGACTCAAGTAAGTCTTACTTTGCTGCAATATGAAGCAAACTTCTCTTCACACGTCCAAAGGCATAATTCACATCAAATTTTGAATTTGACAGCAGCTCTGAGACAGACCTTCAAATAGAAAAATAATTTTTTAATTTTAAAAATAGCTCACAGTATTCAAGCAAAGTTCATACTCTAAGTTGTACACAAGTACTCTATTTCTTATTTAATCATTATTTCTTTTCCATACAACTAATTACTAAGAGATCACATAGTTTTTAAGCATTTGCTGATTAAGAATTCTTTCCACTTCTTACTGTACATAAAAAATGAACTGCGACACTGGGAAACTGTTTCAAACTAGTAAGTATGTAAACTAGTAAGAATTAGACCAAACAACCAAATCATTTCTTTACAAATACGAAAAACAAGCATTTCAATAGCTTTGGTTTAAACAAAATAAGAATTCCCATTTCCCCCCTTATCACAATCATCCCAACCATATATCCAACAGTTTTCCCAAACATAGGCAAAGTTCAGAGGGAAGACTGGTATGTGAAATCATGATGATGAAGTAGAAGGATACAAGATCAGGATAAAAAATTTAAATAGGACCTTTCAACTTCCAGTAATGGGCTGATGTAAAACCCTTGCATGGGATCTCAAAATGCAACACAGCAGAACAAATGTTTATCCTGGCTGAACAGCAGCTCTCTCTCACAGTAAGAGTTACTGCCTGCTTCCCTACAAAATTCCTGGGAAGGAAGCACCACTTAGCTGGCATTATACAGCCTCCAGGTTCCAAGCACTTTGAGGACAACTCAGTAAAAGAAACAGCTGCTCACCTGAGGAATTCCAGATGTCTAATGAGACTAAGAGCTTCTATGTCATCCATAAATAAACACTCAGAATTAAGACACAGTTACAAAACAACACTTTTTTTCTTATCCTAGGACAATTTTCCCATGTGCCTCAACAGAACAAATCCCAGTTCCGGTCTATGGCATAAATCAATGCAGGTAAAATTAAGCTGGAATGCACACAGTCAGTGACTAACTTCAAATTAGAACACAAGTCAGCAATTCAGCAGCTGGACTTCTGGGAGTGCTTTAGGAGCTATGACTTCAGCAAACAGGCTGGGTTTTCAGACCTTAAAAAAAAAAAAAAGGTAAATTTAAAGAAGCTCTCACCTGTGCTGGTCAGCCATAACCATTGGCATCAGTGTATAGACAGCAGTTTCATTATCTGGGAAGAAATTTAATTACTCTGTTACCATAAAGACATATTTTATGTAAAATAAATGTATCTAGCAACACTTATTTACATTTTCAAGTGTCCACTTGAAATAGATTTTTTTTTACACAGATTCTACACATACAAAGTTTCATTAAAAATAAAAAGCCATCACACTTATTTAGATAAAAGAGAGAATTAACAGAATTGTAATATATGAAATTTCAATGTGGCTTTTTTTCTTTTACAAAGTAAAAAATACAGAATTTTCAGTGGAGTGTCAATTTCGTTGCATTGACAATTCTGTTCACTAAATCCAAGCTTTTAAGAGATGTGCATTAAAAAAAACCCAAACCAAACAAAAACACTTAACTATTTAATTTTAAAAAGAAGGAAGTTTCCTGTCTTCCAAGGTGACTTCCATAGTCCTGTGACTATGATTTTGTAGTAGTGACTTTTTAAAATTACTTCATAACCATTCCATTTTGTCTCTATACTTGAATACCTGAGTGCAATAAGTTTCATTTTACTTTTTAATCTCTAATCAGTTTCATATTTCACACTTGAAGGCAACAAAAAAAGGCCAGAAGACAAAAGTCCATGCCACTGGTGGGAACACACTGACATTCAGCCACACAGACTCTCTCATCACTACTGCTGCAAATCCCAGCACTCTGCATGGCTGTGATGAGCCTGTTTGGTCACTTACAGACTTCCTGAAATAAAATACTATTTTTAGAAGATTGATTTGACAAAACTTAAAATCTTTTAACATATAATAATTATGAATGGTTTTAATGCACATTAATTTTTTCTTTTATTATGGACAATTATTGTAATTATTCCCTTCAACAAGCTACCCATTTTTGAGAGTACAATCTCCACAGATTGTTCATGTAGATACCAACTCATGACAGGAGGGGCTATGCTTTCTGAGAAGCCAGGTTTATGGTTTCAGGATATGGAAATACTGTTCTCAAAAAATTTTTATTTTCAAGTTTTTCCTCATCACCTTCCTTGATCCAAACTTACAAAGCAACCAGAACAGGAAGAATTAAAACAAGCATAGTATCTTGTGTCTTTTACATACCATGCTCTACATATTCACTACTTCCACTAGGTAGGCAAGGTGGCATTTACTGAATTTTAAATAAAGATTCTTCAGAATTATGAAGTGGAATCCAGGAAGTTGTTATCATGCTGCAGCTATGCTATTTGTTGTTATTATTGTTTTACGCTGCTCCAAGATTACTGCTGCTATCAGCTAGTTGAAGTTGTGTGTCCCTAGCTAACAAAAGAAAGCAGCAATGCTTCTTTCCAACAATCTATTATTATTAACTTTGAACACTGGACAGAGATAAGCCAAATTCAAATCACATTTCATCAGCTATAAAAACTTTAAAACAAAAATTTAAAAAATCAACATTGCTTATAGAAAACACATGGTGCAAGAGACACAAGCCTCTTAAAACACCAAATTATGATTAAATGTTGCAGAGAGCCACCAACCATCACCAAGCTCAAGTCTGAACTCTCTACAAATTGCCTCTTATGGCAGAGTTCTGTGAGCATCAGAAAACTCCAACACACACCCCTAGAATTTGACTGCTGGGGAAAGAACAAGCTGGAGGGAAGAGAGAAAGAATCCTGAAACAAAATTAAATAGATGCTAAATAAATATCAATTGTGAAAAATATTTGAGCATTTTTCCAAAATCTATCCATGATTAGCTCCAAGTATACACAAACTAAAAAAAAAAAATCTCCAGCTCTGTTTCAAAGAGCTCTGGGCAGGAAGATAAAGCTTTCCAAATAAAACAAGAAACCAAACTTAAGAACATCAACTAAATTTAAACATTACATTCTTATGTATTTCCACAATCAGGCCCTATACAAGACATCAAAAAAATGGTGAAAAAAACTTTAAAATATATCAGCACACTTAATTGAAATGCTTAATATTGATTCTAACTACATTTAACTATATTGCAAGTGCAGTGATCTAGAAAAAGTCAATAGTTAAATACAAGTGTAGCTGGGCCACAATAGGCATTTATGGCACAGTTACAAAACCAAGCTTTTTGTTATTCTGTTAACAGAAATTACACTGTGGAGCACATGCAGATTTTCCCAGAGTTTTTCTGTAAGAATTAAGAGGGTGTGGGACTAAAGAGCTTTTTATGTCTACCTTTGGTGATTATTTTCTCTAGTAATAAAAAAAAGCTCCAAATGACACAAACTACATGACAGCAGGTAGAGAAAAAGCATTATACACCTCATGGACTCACCAAACTTATTTGCTTGTTTTTCAAATCTTGATTATATGAAGACAAAAAAAAGGCACACCAAACATAGTGTCACAGCTTTGAGCTGCAAGACCTAGTTTTCAGGCACTGAGCCTTAATAGTAGCATCCAGAAATTTGTGTCCAGCTCTCAAGTGTCCACAAAACAATTGCTGAAGGATACTTTGGGAGAGTGATTAAAAAAAAGTTCTACTTGCAAGCTCAGGGTATTCACTGGCACTGGACTCAGGTCTTAAGACTTGCTTTAAGAAAAAAAACCACTTGAAATTCATAATCTTGAAATTCAGAATCCTGCCCTGGCAAGATACACTGACTACTTTATTTCCACAGAGATACCGTCGTGAAGTTGGCAGAGATCACAATCTCAAAGTGTCAGCACTGTGCACATAATACCCTGGTGGCTATGGCACATGCAGTGGAAGTTTAATACTTCCATTTATTGGGATTTATTGCCTTCTTCAGCATAAGTAAACTCAAACATACATCTCCATCTCCTGCGAGACAATGATGATTCTCACTTTAAGAATGGAGGGGTAAACTCCCTGTATCCCTGTATAGAGGTAAACTCCTATGTATCTTTCAAATTAAATGTCAAATTAAAGTTATTCAAATACAGTGGGGGTAAAGAGGGAGGAGTCATAATTCAAGAGGCCAGACACAGCACACAACAAGCCACCAAACTACATATTATCCTACACCAGTGTGGAATATTCCAAGCTGATCCTGTCAGTACATGTTTGGAACAACATACTACAAGCCAAACCTGCTTCTCAAGAAGAGTTTGGGCAGACCTGCACGAACCTAAGGAACACCAAGGTCAAGAAAGAAGATACCTAACGAGCTAAGATGGACCCAAAGCTGGATGGCCATTGAACAGAGACCTTCTTGCAACGCAGTTTGAGACTTCAGTGTGGAAAGCTTTAAGCCCATTTATCTCTTTATATCAGTCTCACTGATTTGTTTCATGCAATTCCTAAGGAATGCATAGAACTCACACTCCCTCTGCACTACAGGATGATAGACGTACTTGCTCCAAAGGTCTCAGGGCTTGCACTTCCACTACAGGATGACAGAAGCACTTGTTCCAAAGGTCTCAAGGCCTGCACTTGCACTGCCATTCCACAGACATAACTACCTACAAAGTGTAAGATAAAAATGCCCAAGATGTGAAGAAAACAGAAAAAATTCAGAATCAATTTGCCTACATTAGTACTGAAGTAAATTTAAAGCAGCTCCAACTGACACAGGTTGTGCAAAGTGTTATTCATATTAGCATCTTCAATCAGTTAAACTGGTGCTACTCCATTATTTCTGTAAGTCTAAGCTTAAGTTAATAGTATTACATCAATTTTCACTGCTGCCATTCAAAGGCTTACAAGCAGCAGCAAAATCTGCCTGAAACTTGCCTGTCGAGTGAAATTTATGAGCAACTACACTGCAAGACACTGGAACTG
>NW_005054417.1:1045029-1045446 GCF_000277835.1 Geospiza fortis | reverse complement strand
CAACAGGGAATGCACAGAGAAAAGAGAGTATTACTCCCTCTCCGCCACCACTGGAGATGAAAGCTGGCAGAGAGGCAGCCAAGGACTCATCCATTAAAGTAAACACTGAAGAAAGCACAGTGACCGCATATGACTCACAAGAACAGGAATTCTGCACGTCCAAGAGCTTTACAGTTAGTCCTCCCAAAAACTGGACCTGGCCGGAACAACAAACCACTTGCCATAAGAGCCTGAAGCTCTGCTTTCAAACCCTCCTGATATGGGGGACCAGCACCCATGTGGTTTAGAGCCAAAAAAAGATTAGGCTGTGACCGGTGACAGTGACTTACAAAATTCAGCACCACTAAAAGACAAAAAAACAACAAACCAAAAAAAAACCCATGAAGACTTTTCATCACTACTCTGTCTCGACGAGGC
>NW_005054417.1:1035765-1044723 GCF_000277835.1 Geospiza fortis | reverse complement strand
CTCGCTGCCACCGGCCGCCTCACTCAGCCCATCGCGGCGCTGGCGGCGCCGAGGCCGCCCAGGCCACCGCCACCCCGGGACGCTGCGCGCATGCGCGGGGCGGAGCTGGGGGCGGTGGTGAATTCCCTCAGTTTGCTTTTTCCCCGAGGAAGGAAAGGGGCGTGGGCGATGGATTTTCAAATCTCGTGGAAAATGGGTCTTTAAACGTCTGCTTGTTATAAATAAAAATAAAAATGTGATGCCTTTTGAAGCCGCCCCTGCCAAGGGATCCTGCCCGTGCGGGCTCATTTCCCCGGAGCACGGAAGGGAATGGGGCTGCAAACGCGCCTAAGCGGGACAGAATGACAGAACTGCTCAAGTTGGAAAAGACCTCTGAAATCATCGAGTCCGACCTATGACTGAACACCACCATGTCACCTAGACCGTGGCACCAAGTGCCACACTCAGTCTTTTCTTAAACACCTCCAGGGATGGTGATTCTGCCTCCTTCTTGGGCAGCCCATTCCAATGCCTCATCATCCTTTTTGTGAAGAACTTCGTCCTAATGTCCAGCCTAAACCTCCCCTGGAGCAGCTTAACACTATGTCCTATCATCCTGTCGCTGGTTACCTGGGTGAAGAGACCAATCCCACCTGGGTACAGCCTCCTTTTAGGTGATAAGGTCATCCCTGAGCCTCCTTTTCTCCAGGCCAGACAACCCCAGCTCCTTCAGCTGCTCCTCACAGGACTTGTGCTCCAGACCCTTCACCAGCTTCACTGCCCTTCTAGTGCCAGCACAAAATCTACAGACACTTGGAACTGTGCAAGGAAACAACTACAAGCTTGAGCCGGTCAATTCATTTCTTCCTCTAGGACAATAAAACGTGTTGTCAAGCATGAAGAAGCATTCAGTGTTGGGTATTTGGCTTTAATGATGCTTCAGGTGTTGATGCAATCTTGGCAAACCAGAGGAGTATGGGCTGCATAACAATGCTGTAAAGTGAGAATGAAAAAATTATGTAAAAATTGAATGTAAAGAAAACATACCCCAACAAGATTTTATTCATCAACTTCCAAATTCAAGAAGGTATATGGGACACCACAGGGATCTGTTGTGATCTGGTTCTGTGCAATGCTTCCGTTGTTTCATTCTGTAAAATGCTCCAATGACTCTGACTTGGAAAAATGAAGAAAAGCTATCTAAGATTTGAAAAAAGGTTCAGAAAGGACAACAAGGACAATCAAGAATCATAGGATAGTTTAAATTGGAATAGACTTTTAAAGGTCACCCATTCCAACCTCTCTGCAATGAACAGGGACATCTTCAACTAGATCAGGTTGCTCAAAGCACTGTCCAACCTGACCTTACACATTTGCAGGTTTGTGGCATCCACCTCTCTGGGCAACCTGTTCCAGCATTTCACTATTCTCATTGTAAAAATAATTTTTCTTATATCTAATCTAAGTCAACCCATGACTTAAACCATGACCCCTTGTTCTATTGCAAAAGGCTCTGTGAATTGGATTCCATGTAAGCAAGAACTGACTTGACTCTGCTTTCTGACTTGGACTCTGCTATCTGGAAAAGAAACACTGTACAGAACAAAGTAGAAGTGGAAAAATAATGAATGTCATGAAGATATGAAGTGAGAAAAAAAATTAATTTAATTTATTATCAATCAAATCAGGGTAGGTTAATGAGAAACAAAACCTAAATTTAAAAAAAACCCTTCCCTCCCCACAACTCCCTTCCTCCTCAACTTCATGCCTAAATTTTCCACCTTCTCCCCACCAGCAGCATAGGGAGGCAGGAAATGAGGGCTGTGGTAAGTTTATCACACACTCTCTATGCTGTTTCTTCTGCCCCAGAGGGAGGACATCTCACAGTCTTCCTCTGTTCCAGTGTGGAGTCATTCCCACAGAAGCCAGTCCTCCACAAACTTCTCCAACATATATCCCTTCCACAGGCTCCAGCATGGGTCCCTTCCATGGAGTGCAGGCCTTCAGGAACAGGCTGCTCCAGTGTGGGTCCCCACAGGGTCACAACTCCAGCCAGCAAATCTGCTGCAGCGCAGGCTCCTCTCTGCACAGGGCCTTAGAGAGCTATTTCCTTTGATTCCAGGTTTGTAGGGGCTGAGGTTAAAGTTTATTCCAATTTCTAAATGTTCTCACTAGTGCAGAGGATTGATTAAGTGACCATTTCTTTTTCTGTGAGAATGATTCCAGACACGCCTAATATTAGAACTACAATATATATGAACAACTGTTCATAGAAATCAAAGAAGAAGAAAGTGAGGAAACTGGAGAATATATGCTTTTTTCCTAAATTAACATCTTTGGAAACTCTCTGTAAGTACAGTAATATCCCTTCAGTGCAACACTGCCACGAGACATATTTGGTGGCATCTTTTAAAAGCACCAAAATAATGGGCTGAAACAAAAACATTAGGAGTATGCAGTCAGTCACAAAACATTATCATTCTGTATGTGTTTAGCTTCTAATTCAGTGCTAAACACAAAATATATTCAGGATGCATCCTCAAAAGTTAAAGGATTGATACAACAGTATAAAATCCTTAGTAAATTTTTGTTTTAAATATAGAGTGTGTTACCATGATCTGCAATCAGCAGGGAGGAAATGCTGTTAGTGGACGGTGAAGAGATAATACAAGTACTTACTCTTACTTAGCCAGCCTTGCTTGATCTCATTGTGGTTTAAATTCTTCGTAGTTCTTCTTGGGACAGAGAGTGGATAAAATCTTAGTGGTTATTATCTTCCATATTGTCACAAACTGCTCAGGAAAGAAGGGAATGGACATACATACTAACTGACTCATTTCCGTAGTAATAATCTACACAGTCTCCCAACGCTAAACACAAGGTCTTCCTTGACCTAATAACAGGTGTTTCTACTCTCTGTCTCCTGGGGTCTTTGTGGTTTACCCACAGCCAGCAACTCAGCCCCTCCCAGCCATTCATTTACTCCCTCCCGGTGGGATGGGGAAGAGAATCAGAAGGGCAAAAGTGAGAAAACTCATAGGATGAGACAAAGACAATTTAAAAAGTAAAACAAAATCTGCACACAAAGCCGAATTTGTTCACCATTTCCCATGGGCAGGCAGGTGTTCAGCCATGCCAAGGAAAGCAGGGCTCCACCACGTGTAGCGATGGCTTGGGAAGACAAACATCATCATCCCAAACGTCTCTGCCTTCCCTCCCTCCATTTTTGACCCTATTTCAGGTTTTCTTGCACAAACTCATTCTACTTGCCAAGACATTCCCAAACAGATAGGACATATGGAAGGGCATTTGCAGCTTTGTATCCTTATTCTTTCTTTCCACTACAGCATGAAGAGGTCTACAATATTCAATAACTGCTTTAATTGATGACTGTGTAAATCTTCAAGGAAGGAAAATCCACTGAAGGCCAGAGAGCGATCCAGGCAGGGGTGACATGATCTCAGTGATCAATGGTCACAACGTTCAGTATCCCTTTCAGAGGATGATCTAATTCCAGATCCACCCAGTTGGTTTGAGGGCTGCATGTATGGCTAAGGTTTCTCTTTTTTTTAGACTACTTTGTAGTAGACTTCATCATTCCAAAAAAGTCTCAGCTTGACTCTATGAGCTTTTAGTATGTTCCAGGAAATTTCTACTTGAACAGTTTGCTTTTCCAGTGGTATTGCAGCTGTCCATGCCTATATTGACTGCTGTGGAGAACTAGGCACCTCTGCATGGTAATTAATTCTGTCTAGTTTAGAAATGGTATTGCACTAGAATTGGACACTTTTGGAGGTGTTTGTAAGACACCTGTAGTAAGACTAAATCTTAAATGGAGAACTTTTAAGTGAGTAAAATTAGCTGGAAATAGTAAAACTAGATTAATTTGTTTCAATACTGAGATAAAAGGACCTCAATATATCTGTCCCTTGCACTTACATATCTGAAGATGTCATGTTCAACTGCCTACAAGCAATTGGTCAAAATTGTCTTTCACAGTGAATGAAATCAAACCAATTATCAGCCCTGTGAAAGAAACACTGTCCTTGCTGTGTGTAATTTCATTGCTGTGACCAGTCTCAGGGAGGACTAGAGGTAGACTGTCTCTTTTCAAAAAAGATAATCCTTTACAGTTAAAACTCTGGTGCTCATGGCATTTTTTTTTCTACAAGAAAACTTTTCTTCAGAGATAAGAATTATTTTGTTTTCAGGATTGGGAGGAATACAGATTGTTGTCAGAAATTGAATGCAGTACTGTGAAAAACTAAAAACATTCAGCTCTTTCACTCTGTTTTTTCCTCTGTACATTCTTCACAAAGACATACAAAATTAGAAGAACTTTATGCTAGTTAGCCTACAGCAAAGAAGTGAGGAATTGATATTGATTTTTCCGTGTTTAAATGCCAAGAAAAATTTGTGGCATAAAGACTTAGTAAACTTTGGATCTCAGTTTTTTTCTGTCTGTAGATTGCTAGTTATTCACAAAGAGCCTTCTCTGGACAGCGCTGAGCTCAAGCATCTAGTCCTAAACTGTACCTTTTGTCATCACAGAACACCAAAATACAGGAACAAATTCAATATGTGGGAAAGTGCATTTCATCTATAGTTTGTTGTCTCCTTTTACCAAAAAAATAAAAGGGTTTCTGCTTGGATTCAGTTCAACAGGCCCTGTTAATTCACAAGAAAACTGTGAGACAGGACTACTTTGAAAAAATCCTGAATCTCTGCAGAAAGGGAAAATATCAGTAAATACTTAGATAAAAGAGCATAATTTTTTAATTTGCCTGCAAAGTACTCTAGGATCACTGAGTCCAACCATTAACCCAGCACTGCTATGTCCAGCACTAAACCATGTCCCTAAGTACCAGTACTGCACAACTTTTAAATACCTCCAGGGATGGTGACTCAACCACTTCCCTGGACAGCCTGTTCCAGTGATTGACAACCCTTTTGGTGAAGAATTTTCTTCTAATATCCCATCTAAACCTCCTCTGACTCAGCTTGAATCTGTTTGAATTTGGTCTTATCCTATCTCTTGTTACTTGGGAGATGAGACCAGCCCCTGCCTGACCTACTCCTTTCTGGTAATTGCAGAGAGCAGTAAGGTCCCCCCAAGCCTCCTTTTTCCCAGGCTAAACAACCCAGGTCCCTAAGCCATTCCTTAGAAGACTGTACTCCAGACCCCTAACCCGCTTTGTTGCCCCTCTCTGGACTCGTTCCAGCACCTCAATGTCCTTCCTGTAGTGAGGGGCCTGAAACTGAACACAGGATTCCAGGTGCAGCCTCACCATTTTTGAGTAAAAGGGTATGATTATTGCCCTGGTCCTGCTGGCCACACTGTTTCTGATACAAGCCAAGATAGCACAATAGTCCATGTTTCATCAAGGAATCAGCTAAAAATCTGAAAAGAATATGATACTTTTAAGGGGTACCCAAGATAGACAGGCATGAGCCAATGTTCTTCCTGCTGCAATTCCATTTGCCTTGACTCTTCCCTAGCAGTGAGCTCTAAGTGCAATCTGAGCTCTTTCTGGAGGGAGCTCTGCCAGCAGAAATTTTCTTCTCCACACTGCATTGCAGGGTTAGGAGTCAGCACATCTTTGGAGTGTGGCTTGGAGCCATTTTTCCCAACAGCCATGTGCTCCTTGTGGGCTGAGTCAGCTTCTTCTGGACATGCCAGCAGACTAAGGTTGAAAACTGCTCTCATATACTGTGCTGGGACTTGCCTGCTATGAAGATGAAGCTGCATAACTGAGGACCTTTGCAGAATTGTAGTGGAGATCAACTTAATTTACAGAGGTCTTGAACTATCTTTCTCTTCCCTGTGTTACCATCAAAGACCATAAGATGTTCACAGGCAATGTGTGCATGGTGCTTTCCCTCTGCTCTTGAGGGGGCTTGTCTTCATAGAATCAAAGTGTGGTTTGGATTAGATGAGACCATAAAGGCCATCTAGCTCCAGCACCCTGCCATGGGCAGGGACACCTTCCACTAGACCAAAGTTCTTAGAGCCCCATCCAGCCTGCTCTTGAACACCTCCACGGATGGGACATCCACAACTTCTCTGGGCAGCTTGTTCCAGTGCCTCACCACCCTCACAGTAAAGAATTTTTTCCCATATCTATTCTAAACCTGCCCTCTTTCAGCTTAAAGCCATTCCCCCCTTGTCCTATCACTACCTGCCCTTGTGATAAGTCTCTCTCCAGGCTTCTTGCAAGCCCCTTTTATGTGCTGCAAGGCCACAGAAGGTCTGCCTTGAGCCTTCTCTTCTCCAGGACAAACAGCCCCAACTCTCTCAGTCTGTTTTCATAGGAGACGTGTTCCAGCCCTGTGATCCATCCAGTGATCCCATAAATGATCCATTCTTATTGCTGGATGTTTACTCTTTGGGATTGGGGAAATTAGATCAAGGCACTGCAGTCAGAGAACTGTGCATAATCCCAATGAAAACAGTAACAGAGGGTCTATACACATCTCTGAGAATTCCAGTGCTAACACAGCTGCATGTCTGTCCTGCGCACTAATTCATGCAGCTGTGTTCTACTGTATCTGGCCATGTAAAATGCTACCACTGTGAAACTTCAAGCAACATTTTTATCATCGGATAGATAAGCTTTATGCATTTATACATGAATCCTTGTTTTTCCAGAGATTTTTCCAGAGTTTTTTTGGATTCTAAAATCTACATTTCACCTTGTTATCATTAGTATTGAGGGTAAGAAAATGTAGCTTTAAACTGTTTCACTTTTATGTGTTATTTGTACTGGAAATCAATTTTTAATTTGCATATCTATCTTAAAAACAATCCATGAAACCCCACTTTTTTGTCAATGGGGTTAAAAGTCAATAACAATAACATGGATTATCTGTACATTTATTTGTACTGTCAAAAGAAATGTGAACTTGGCTGATTTCAGATTTGATTTCTGAACCTCATTTTTTCTCCTACAGATGCCAAAGCAATACTAATAGATGATGCATTAATTATTAATAATAAAATAATATTTTATATTTATTATTATCCTAACAATAATTAATATAATAATGATTCAAAACTCACAAAATAAGATCTATTATTTTTATACGTTGTCTTATTTTTGAGTAATATGATCCTATGTAAAAAGATGCTGGCTTTATAATCACTGAATGGGATTTCTTGAAGTCATTTTAATATATTATTTTAATGGACAAACTTAGTGCCCTAGATAACATTGGAAACCATGTTCTAGAAAAATATGAACTGTATATACTTTTACTGGGGTTTTTTTCATTTTAGGATGAAAAAATTTCATCAAGGAGGGAAAATTGCTCAGAGAGGGCCCTGAAAGCACCACAGCTGCTTTGATTCTGCAAACTGACAGGTCAGCAGTTATGGCTCAGGACATCACAAAAATTCCCCATCACTTTTTCTGGTTTTATTTTATCTACCTTGTTGAGCTATCTTGCCTTTTATTTCTGTACTGCTTTGCTGCATGAGCTATGCTATGTCCTGGTTTCTCTTTCTGAGATTATGGCACTGCTGAAAAAGAGGTATAATTTTTTTTTTTAAATAAGGTTTAAAATTCTATTGTCTGTTTTTATGACCCAGATGATTTACATAGACTGTCAAAATTTCTAAACTAAAGGACCATCAATTATAGCTTGTGCAGCATCCATTTCTATCCTCTGTGGAGTAGTTAATGCTACTTGACGCCTACCTACATTTCCTTAAAACTGGGTTGCTGATATTTCTCAAAAATAATATGTCCAGGCTTGAAGATATGTTTTTAAACTTTGTCTAATTGACCTGGCCTCCTGGTCTGAAGCAGCTCCTACCAATTCTATTTCTGCTATATTTGTGCTACATCTCCCTTGCATTAATTTTTCAAAAGGAAGCTTTAATGTGCCTCAAAACAAATCCAAAGTGCTCAAGAATTATAGTGAAAATACTTTGAACTATTTTCATAATGTCATAGCACTGAAGTTAACATTGTCTTTACTGGAGTTTGAAAAGCTTACAACTATATCTCATACATAAAAAATGTCATCACTCTTCTTTTAGAAAAACTCATCTGCACAAAGCAGATTTTTTAAGAAAAAAAATACCAAGGAGCAAGTAAGATATAAACATATGGCTTTTTTTTCATGCTAATCATTATGCTTCTCTCAGTATTAGTCTAGGTGGACTCAGGGAAGAGCCAAGTATTTAAACACCTGCTTGGCCAAGAAAAAAATCAATAACCATTCTGTCCTTGTCTCTCTAACACTGGTGATGTTGTTCTTGCAAGATTATTTCTGGCTGTCATGTTTTTCCTACCACTTCTCTGGGTAGTTGTGTTTGTTTATTCTGTGCAGCAGGAGCTCTCTACAGATGTTAGGAAAGTTTTTCTCCAGGTAATGATGACCATTTCTTTATATTCTCTCATGTTTCTAGAACATGCATGTTTACAATTCTTCAACAATAAACATAACTTAAGTCTGTAACTCATCAAGCAGACATCAGAAGGAAACCTGCAAGGTGAAAAATGCTGAAATACTATGTTACATCCTGAACAACAACATAAAAGTGTTGAATGAACAGTGGAACCATTATTTTGCTCCACTTGCTGCAAATTTTGAGTTTGTGCTATACTGAGGTTTTCATTATCTCTCCCTGTTTCAGGTCCTTGTTAACTCTGTAAAAATTGAATTCAGGCTGACACTATTTGCTGTCATTCTAGAACTGATTCTGTTTTGAAGGACAAGCAAAATCTATTCATTTGGTCCTAATCAGCTCATTTTCATCTTGGGAGTGTATTAAAACTTGGTTATTTTTAGTTGTTGGGAGACAAAGAAGCATTCTGTCAGTCAGAAAAGTTCAAAGGAAGGCAATCTCCTTTCTTTTTTCAAGCAAATAAATAAGTGAATTAATTACATACACAGGGTTGATCTATCCTCACTTGATAGAGTAACTGAAGAGATTTGTTCTGCTGTTTCTCTGTTACTTGCTGCTGATGCTAC
>NW_005054417.1:1028933-1035705 GCF_000277835.1 Geospiza fortis | reverse complement strand
AACAAGCTAATCAAGTACCAATAAAAGATTGCAGAGCTTCAGATAAACATCCCAATTACGTTCTAGCCTGGTATCAACACATCAAACATCTGTTTAAGAAAGAATCTTCTATTTTAAGATTTAGAATACTGTGATTATTGAGCCTCTTAACACAATCCCTGAGATTAAAAAAACAATGTCACAATTTCTATAGAATTTGCACTGGCAAAAATAATATTCTCTGAAATGGATTCTATTTTGCAGAGATAGGAGGTGCATCTTTTACCCTTGCACCACACTAAAATACATGATGAAACCTTGGAGAGCGCACCTGAGTCCCAGTAACTGTCTTGATTCAATATATGCAAAAGGCAGGTCTTACTATACGCATTCTGCTGGACATGGCAACTTTTAACTCACAAAAGACAGAACATCATTAAAGAGACTTTCAAACCAAAGGAGACTCCATTGTTACTCTAGCCAATGCCACGAATTTGCTTAGTGTTCTAGGATAGGATTACTAACAATTTTAAAAATATTCGAGATGATAAATATTGTCATGAAAACAGAAACAAGATTAAAGAGACTGTGATTGCAGTGGTAAGAATGCTTTTGTGCATTAACAATTCAACACCATAAAGCTCTGCAGGGGAAATAAAAAAGATAATTAAATTTTGATAAAGCATTAATTCTTTTCTCAGCTCCCTAGTGGGGATACTGCATAATTTTCAGAATCGTGCGACTAATAACATAGAGAGGATGTACAGTAGCTGTTTAAGCCGAGGGATAAATTCAGTCTTTTCTTAGTTCGGGCAGAAGGCGTCATCCTAAAAGCAGCCACAAGATGTCAGTCTTAATGAATTACAGTAGATTGTTCTGATTGGCTCCTTGCTGGTAAGTAACTAGGCAGGGGAAAACTATTGATCGTGTTGAAATATTTGTGGAGGAAGTGATATAGGAATAATATTGATAGTCTTAAACATATTCATGAAAATGAACGATCAGATCCAAATATAGCTCCTGTCTTCTAGAAGATTTAACCCTTTCGCTGGGGACTCACAGGAAGGACACAGCAGGGATTTGTTCCTCCCCACTTGCCCTTTTCCACACATTTTCTCCAAGCATCTTTCATCAGACTATATAGACTTCGGGCTTTTTTCTGTAAAGCTATATTTGTTTTCCTAATAGTCTTGACCACGTTCTAATCATACAGTTCTGAATGTTTGTAAGATAATAAGAAAGTCCAATTTCCATTTCCAGGTTTGGAGACATCCAAGTGACAGGTATTGATCATTGTTCCTGGGATACTTTACAATCCATTCCTTCACAGTTCACCATTTGAGCCTGACAAAGGAGCTGTGCTCTACATTGGTGTGGGGTTTTTTGAGGGACATTCTATTTACCTCCAGCTGTAACACCAGCACTGTTCTTGTATTTGCTACCTGTTTGCTCACCAGATTTACCATTGGCTATTGCCGGCAGTCACAACCTCCTGTTGTTGTTTCTGCTGGTTGTTCACACTGTGTTGCTTTGCTCTGCTCTGATCTGCAGCAAAACTGCTGTCTGCTTTTATGCTTCTGCTCAACCCTTCATCTCTACAGTCCATACAATCTTCCAGTTGTGCTCAAAAAGTTGAAGTGATATCGAGCATCTGTAAAAAGATCTTGTGGGGAAAAAAAAAGGCATTTTTCCAGCAGGATCTTTCCCAGATTCTGAAAAATACAGACAAAACACCAAAATATGCTTTGACCCAAATTTGCTTTCGCTTCCTTTACTGTGAGATCCAATGATAAGCTGCAGCATTTGCTTCCTCACCAGTCAGACAGGTTGCCCATAACGCAATTAAACCCCTTACAAATCATCTTGTAGCTGAAATATCCCAAGGCACCACAACACTTACCAGGAAATTAAACTTGGAATCTTTTTGTTCCTTCACGGGCTCACTGCAGACATGCCATCTTATGGGATCCTCCCAAAGGCTGTCAGCCTGCCCTGCACCTCACACCTCCAGCCTTACAAACCACTTGACTGAAGTTCACTGACTCTTGGCATTCAGCTATTAACGGAAAGCAATTTTACTAAAGTTACTTTATTAAAATTTAATTCACCTTCTGTATCTTCAGGTTTCATAATGCACTGTTTGATGGTTGCAAGTCTCCCTTGGGACATTTTCTTCTGCTTTCTGACAAGAACAGGCATCCTAATATGCAGATTAAAGGTGCTGTGGGGTTTGGCTCTGGTTTTCTCAGTGGTGAGAAGATGACAGAGAGCAGAGACACCACTCTGCAACTGCCTAATAGTAATCCCAAAACAGGGACATACCAAATGCACTCACACAGGGCAGGAAGGGAGATGATGCGCTCGTGTGGAGCCTCCAGTTGTCTGCACCTGCATCCCATGGCGGAAAGTCTCCTGCCATCTACATAGCATGGCTGCAAATGTAGATTATTTGTGTGCCTAGTTGAAAGATGAATCATGTGCTGCTGAGATCTGTTCTGTGCTTTGTAAAATGAATGGGCTGTAGTAGAATATTTCAAAATTTAGGAGGGAAAATGTTTCAGGATGTTAAAGCTTTTTCCTTATACATAATTTATTATAATAGTATCCTTTACTTACAATAATATTTTGTAAATATTAAAAGTAAAAAGGTAAAGAATTAAAACCTGTTTTTTTCCTTGTTTCTCTCAAATTCTTCTGGTAGTTTGCCTGGAATCTTGTCTACTTTTTGATTCATAATCAGTTCATTCCTGTGTGCTTTCTGTTCTGGAAAGCAGCTAGACATATTGGCCACTAACACAGTCACAAGGGTTGCAGAATCATAGACTCAGAAGTTAACTTACATTGATTTAGTGCTCATCAATTATGTTATAATGAGTACCACTGGAGCGATGCAAAATGTCAGCAAGACAACGAAATTTCAGAACTTATCTAAAAATATATCTAACATAGATAATTTCTGCAGAAAGTCCAATGCTTCCAACAGAAAAAAAATCAATTTTCAGATTAATCTGATAACAATATTTATATTTTTCAATACCTATAAACACACTCTGTTAGAATTTATCATTTAAAGATCTTCTTCATGTCACAAGACTAAGTAGTGTAACACCCCAGCTCTTACACTAGAAGATCATGAAGCACTTGGTTTCATGGGTATCTTTACATTAGTCAGTACAACCCAAGCTCAAGTTTCATTGAAGACAGCTAATAGAGTTACTGTATTTCATTAAAAGAGAGTTTTCTTTCCTTGCCTGATGCTCAATTGGTTTCTTAAATGTTATTCTCTTGCTCACTCTTCTCAGTATGTGCTTTTCTGGTTTTACCATTTTAAGACAAAATTATTGTGCTGGTTCCAGCTGGGGCAGAGTTAATTTTCTTCACTGTGGCTCTTATGGGGCTGTGTTTTGGCTATGTGCTGAACACAGGGGTGATAATACAGAAATGTGCCTGTTATTGCTGGGCTTGTACAGAGCCAAGGCCTTTTCTGCTTTCCATACTGCCATGCTGGAAATGGCTGAACATACCTGCCCATGGGAAGCAGTGAATCAGTTTCTTGTTTTTCTTTGCTTGTGTGCTTGTGTGCTTAGCTCTTGCTTTCCCTATTAAATTGTCTTTATCTCAACCAAAAAGCCAAGTTCTCTGGCTTTTACTCTTCAGATTCTCCACCTGATCTCTCTGGTGGGGGAGTGAGTGAGAGGCTGCATGGGACTTGATTGTTGGCTGGGGTTAAACCATGTCTGTCCTATTTTGGCACCCAATATGGGGTTCAAAAACTTTGAGATACTGGTAGATTTGATTGGGATGTGGCAGACTGAATTTACATCTGATAGTGCTGTTTAGCTAGTAATGAGCAGGCTCCTTTGCTTCCATGGGGCTTGCCATCCTGACTGTATTGTGCTGGTTATTGGCTGCTTTTCACTTTCCCTGCGGCTGTACTGCTTATCAGCTCCCTCTGTTGTGCCTGGGAACATTCTGATAACAGCCACGGCGATGCGCCTGGGCTGGCAGGTGGCCAGGCAATGCTGCTGTGTTCTGTGCTGCTCTACTGGACAGGCTGGAACTCCAGTGTGCACTTGAGTTGAAGGGACTGTGATGGGTGAGTGAATGAAATGGCTCCCGAAGTATTACAGAGTCTTTTTTCCCAGCCCCATGACAGAAGAAGAAGTTGAAGTGCCTCAGCTCTGGTTTTCAAGGTTGTTTATTTTCTCTTATCTATTACATTCTTTGTCTGACCCGCTGAGGTCTGTCTGGCAGGTCAGTTCGTGGCACACTGCCCGTCCTTGGGGCAGTGTTAGCTTTTTATACTAAAAACTACATGTACTTTATTTACAATAATTTTCCAATACCTATCACCTATGTTAGACAGTCTGTTCTGTACTCTAAAACAATCCAGAAGTGTCACCATCGCAGCAGAAGATGGAGGACAAGAAGAAGAAAAAGAAAGACAGGACACACCCAGATTCCTCCATCTTGCCTCTTGAACCCCCATTCTAAATCCCCAAAACCTTTTCACCCTGTGACAAGTTAACTATTATTCTACTCAAACTCTTGTGCCTTGTAAATATTCACATAAAGCTGGCAATTTTCTCCATGGGTTGAAATCTAAGGCACAGGTGTCTTTGACCCCGTGCCAAGGTCTCTGAGCCCCTCACAAGGATCTCAAGTCCTCCAGGGCAATCAGAGGAATGTCCTGGGTTCCAACAAGTGAATCCACAAGAGCACAAAGATACACATGTAGTCCGTGGAGGACCCCATGCTGGAGCAGGTGGATGCCTGAAGGAGGATGTGACATGACCCTGTGAGAAGCCTATGCTGGAGGAGATTTGCTGGTAGGACTAGTGACTCCACAGGGGACCAGGGGTGGAGATTGTAATGGATGTGCCTTTAAACTGTTGTAAGCTATGATTTGAGTTGTGTGTTTCAGGAATTACTGGAACAGGAACCACCCAGCCTAATGGAGGAGAAACCTTACAAGAGGCAGTTGCAGTGGAGCAGTGACCTGACCTCAGCTGGCTTTGGTGCACAGTAACTCCCCACATACACCACCTCTCCTGTCCTGAGTGATCATAACAGATGGAGCCCAAAGTCATGGACTGCATAAATTCAACAGACATTTTGTGGACATGGTGTGGACATTTTGCAGGGGGGGTCCATGGGCTAAGGGAACAATATCTTTGTGTTATATCAAAGAATTGGAAGGGAGGTGGTGGTTAATGAGGTTGTATTGAATAGTGTGGGACCTGAGCATGATGTAAATTGTATGGAATATGCTGGTTTCAGCAGAGGTAGGGTCAATTTTCTTCATGGTTGCTGGTATGGAGCTGGGTTTAGGATTTATGCTGAGCACAGGGCTGATAATATAGAGATGCTTTTGTTATTGCTGAGCAGGGTTTGAACAGAACCAAGGCCTTTTCTGCTTTTCATGCTGCCATGCTGGAAAGGAAGTTGGGAGATTCATTGAAAACTGGGAGGAGACACAGCCAGGACAGGTGACCCAAAGTGACCAAAGGGACATTCCAGACCATGTGACATCATGCTCAGTATACAAAGAGTAAGGAAGAAAGGGGAAGTGGGGCAGGACATTTGGAGTGGCGGCTTTTTTATCTTCCTGAGTTACCATTACACATGATGGGGCCCTGCTCTTCTGGAAATGGCTGAACATCTGCCTGCCCATGAGTAGCAATGAATTAGTTCCTTGCTTTTCTTTACTTGTACGCTTGGCTTTTGCTTTCGCTATTAAACTGTCTTCATCTCATCCCCCAAGTTCTCTGGCTTTCACCCTTCCAAGTCTCTCCTCAGTCTCGCTGGTGGAGGAGTGAGTGAGTGGCTGCGTGGGGCTTGATTCTGGCTGGGGTTAAACCACGACAGCCACAGATGGATGCTTCTGTCAATGCCAGTTTTAACCATTGACAGTGATGATGATAGATGATGTATATCTTCCCCCATGGCAAGACACTAATTCAGAATGCATTTCCTGCCCTGCATTCCTAAGATTGCCCATCACATTCCTTATCTTCTATTCTGCCACTTTCATTTTAAAAACTTGCCCACTCATAACCACTATAGTCAATCCACCTACTCTGCATCAGCTTCCACTATCTCTTGGGACCTCCCGAACATACACAGGCAGAAAACAAACCAACCCAGACCTGATGAGTGTTACCAGTCTTCTGTCTCATTTTTCTCCTTGCACTAGAGCATTTTCCAGAGGGCAAGATGGGGCTAAGGACTGCCTGAAGAGCCAGCCAAGCAAATGGGAATGTTGTGTACCATAAGATAATGTGTCTTTTTAAAAGCTTGTGGCATGGCTTTGGAAAGATAGGATTGGGGTGTTATCCTGGATTTAGCTTCCAAAAAATTATTAAAAATATTATTTTCCAGATTTCTTTTTTTTTTTTGCATGTGTGTGTGTTTTCCTGTACTGTATGAAACCCATATTTGGATTTTGAAATTTTCAGACCTCTCAGCATCTTTGTCACTCACCTTTTTTCTCCCTGAATTTGGATGTATGGCAAGGTTCCTGTGCAACAAGGGACCTGCTGAGGGGCAAAACTGTAGCTGGGGAGTCTGTTTTACAGCACATACCTCTGGGTGCTCCTGAACCTTGTGGCCTCCCATGTCCTCCCTGCCACATTGAACTGATCACTTGGGTTTGCAGCTGTACCTGGCCTGTGGGATTCTGGATCCAGAAAACAGATTGAGTTTAGTTTGGGAATATATCTTGTAGGTAGATCTTTGTTTGGTACCACAGCTTGGGAAAATGGGCCAGGAGATAGTTAAACAAGGGTCACTT
>NW_005054417.1:1022531-1028888 GCF_000277835.1 Geospiza fortis | reverse complement strand
GTTGCTTTCAAAACACCTGACAAACTTTAAGCACACTAGAACACAAGTATATAATGATAATACAAATCAACACTATTACTTTTTCTTATTATAGTATTTTTTCTTTCTTTTAATTCCTATTCTTTTTCAGATAAGTGTGTCATTGGGCTGTGCCTGTTGCCAAAGAATTCAGCTCTATAATTGAGAGCAACTTTGTAAGTGAAGAGTTAATCATCTAAAGCATATATACAGTTGGGAAAAATAACTGCATAGAATAGCCAGTCTTGTCACACTTGCTTATATCATCATCTGCATAACTTCCTTGGAGCAAGAAGGGGATGTGAAGCCTGGGAAGAAAGGAAGGGATATGCAGGACAAGAAGCAGAATGGTTTACATCACTCTGAGCTGTTATCTTAGGCTGTTACTCACTTTCCTCCCTGAGCTCTTTGGGGCCACCTCAGAGAAATCAGTGAGATTAATTTTCTATTTCATATGCTTCGGACAAACCCTCCGTAATTACAGCTCAGCTTTTCTGAAGATAATGTATGTAGAAAAAGATTAACTTATGGAAAATGAAGCCATGATAAAAACAGCTATTACAAAGTGCTAGAAAACATAGCCATAGCCAAAAAGTGGCACACAGCCACTGACTGTTGGGTGAAGTTTACTCGTACATTGTTTCCTTGTAACTTGAGTTACAGAAGCGAGGGAAAGTGACACCCTCCAGCATTCTGCTGCCTGTAACATGCGTGGGGCGCCAGAGAGGGCACCGGGCAGCAGGGAGCAAAGGCACCCTGCTCATCGTGGGACGAGCAGACAGGAATGCACAGGAAACGGCAGCAGCACAAGGCTGCAGGGAGATGAGCACTACAGAGGAGTTTAATTTATGGCCACTGTCTTCCAGAGGCTGGAACGAGCTTCCCACAAACAAGGCTCTACTAGCAGAGCCCTGTTGAGGCCACCCATCCTGGATTAATTGTAGGGCTGCATGGAGCACCAAGATCATGCGCTGTGGAGCTCACCCAGATGTACAAAGCAGAAAACCAGAGTTTTGAAATTTTCATGTCATATGCAAGGATATTTAGGTCATGAGGTCAAGAAACTTCTGAGCTGTCACATAAAAGTTGCTGAGACAGCCTAGCACCCACAGGCTGTGCTTGGCTTCTACCTCCCTTGGCAAGTTTCACAGCTGACAGAACTTAAATTAGGGTGTTCCAGAATAAGACATGCCAGATCTCACATTAATGATATACTGTATTACCTACACGTAAAAATATAGAATATGACAGACCACTGCGATGTTTCCACTTCTTGCAATGACCTAGTTTTTGGCTATTCATAAAAGCAGACAATAGCTATTTTAACCTGAAACTTTGATTTTTGTACTGCATCTGAATAATTAAACAAGGAACAAAAATTATTATCCAAACATATTAATCTACAAATTACACTCAGCTATATATATACAAGAGAATTACTATATTTTTTGTCTCTGTCTTTCAAAAAAATACCATCAATAAGACTGGAACAGGGGTTGAATAATATTTTTGGCCAGTTTTCTATATATAGCCAGGGCATCAGATTCCTTGTGAATACAAGAATCAAAATCTAACCATAAAGGAATTAGTATTGATCTACTTACATACAAATTATACCCTTATGTAATATTTAAATAAAATTTTGGGGAGGTATCTATCCCCATGCAAGACTGGATTTATATATGGCTATGTATGTTAAAAATTATTTAACCTGCTGTTAAGCAAATCTGATTTCTGGATATGCTAACTCTGCAGAACTTGTGTGCTCCAAAGGTTTAATGTCCGTATCTAATCCTGATTATTCCTAATCTTAAATCAGAGAAAATCCTCTACTCCCCTCTGCAACACCTGGTCTTGATTCCTGGCTTACCTTATAAATACGTAATGGCTTATTAACATGAATAATCTCCTTTTTAAAATATATATTCTACATAAATTGGACCCCAGCACTGCACTCCTAAGCATCACTCTCTTACAGTATTATATCTTCTAGGAATTCTAGGTATATTGTAGAAGAAAAGAGCTGGACTCATCTAATTTTTGAACGCTTTTCTTCTGCTCCAAATACAGTGCAAATGCATGGGGAAGCAACATCAGAGATTTGAGAGGACTTGCACCTCCTCATCATGTACACCACAGTGCAGATCTTATCCACCCCATGCTTCTCTCTCTACAAGTCAATCTGTGCCTAGGACTGTTGCTGGTCATTGGAACTGAAGTGTCTGTAGTGCTAAATTGTTCAAGGAGTCCCTGGAAAAGTCTCACCCAGGCACATCTCTCCCAAGCAATTCCCAGTCATAGCTAAGGAGCTGTCCAAGGCCAGGAACCATTTCCAATAGGGCATGCATATGGCCACTCTCATTTACAAACAAGGGCCATTATTGGCTGCTGTGCCAGTTAACTTGTTTGTTAATTAATTGATTTGTAAGCCAATTCATTCACAGATTAAATGTGAGTTCATTTTATTTTGAAGAGCAGATGTTCCACGCTAGGTATGGTAGGCGGAATGGCAAGTACAAGGTGTTACCTTCATGTAGGCATCATCTCTTCATGGTATTCACATGGAAGCATGATCCATATTCCTTGGTAAATCAATGGAGAATAAAGAACAAATAGAAAATGCCATTGCACCACTGAGCACTGTAGGCAGTTCTGCCTCCTCACCCAGCTCAGAAAGAGTGAAAAAATATGTCAGGGGACAGTCAAAGTTACAAAACTGCTCCTATCTGAGGAGCAGTTGGGGGTGAGGAAGAATGTATAATAGATCTCTGTAAAGTCAGGAACAGCGCAGAAAAGGTGCACACCAAGTGATTACAAGCATCAGTGAAATTTCCATGCATTTTCAATATAAACAAGAGGAAGGATTACTGCAGACAGCACAAAGGAAACCAGAACTCATTGACACAGGACACTGTACTAACACAAAGTATAAATGAGTTAGAAGAGCAGCTAAACATGTTCCTAGAAAAAAAGTTTGCCAAAGGCTGTTAAACACCAAGTCCTGGATACAACTTTGTCTCTAAAATGCCAGTAGACCAGGAGAATATACCAAGCATCACTATATGTTTTACATTCACTTCAGCAAATCACATTGATCATTGCCTGAGACTGGAATGCTGGTCTTTGCATTCAAATTACTAAAATCTTTCTTCTTTTTTGTCCAGTCTATAATATAATCATCCTAATTAAATTAATGTTCATTAACTGGAGTTTAAGCATTGATGAAAACACAAATAGGCCTTATCTGAAAAAACTTCTTGGTTTGGATCTTTGGACTATTTAAAGTGAAATAACTTTGAGGAAGAATGATAGCAGCAACTCCTCAGATACTGGTCTGCTAGATATCCAAGATGTGCAGTGAAACACATGCTAGGGATAGTTTTAAAAGAACAACATTTCCATGCCTGTTGTTAAACGGATATATTATCATTACTGTAGCTCAGAGGTGGATTAACTTTGGATATACAAAAATAGCTTCAGCAGCTGTGCAAGGTGGGTTTTGACTCTGGAGATTAGTGTCTCACAGGAAGAAGAGATACTCCAACAAAGTCTCTACTCACAACCATGTCTCAGAAATTATTGAAGTCAGGCCAACTAAGCTCATGATTCTCTTCAGAATAACACTGGAAAAGGTTGACATTATGTAGCTCTGGACCAAATTTCTGCTAAATGAGATCTTAATAAGTGAATTATGGAAAAATGGGCATCAATATAGGAAGTTCTAGTACACAAAGTCACACAAATTTTACTTAATATCCTGACAGATCTTTAAGCTGATATTTGAGAAAAAAACTTGCCATGTTTTTCACCATCTGTTCATCATCTTCTTTTTTCTTCATATTTTTCCTTCCTTCCTTCAAACTCTGGCAAAGTAGATATGCTTTTGGGCCTGACAAGAAAACACTACACTATGAAAAGCTATACAGGTGAAAGGCATGGATTTTATCTTCTTAACCTCCTAAGAATTTGGCAAATGAGCTTGTGCAGATCTGTATTTTTTACATATTTTTCTCTGTAGGATATAAGTTTAAATTAATTTTGCTATCAGCACAACTATGGACTTAGTTAAAGGTCTGCACCAGCTCTTGGTCAGCTAGGATTTATGGCCTCTAATTTCTTTTGAAAAAATTTGTACAATTACTGATGCCTCAGCCCACAATGGAGCATCCTGGTACACTGCATTATGATATATCTTAGTAGAAGATATCTTGATGGAAAAAGTAATCTTGTTAAAGGGAAAAAGAGCATCTTAAATATACTCCTATGAAATCTTGATTTCCAAATATTGCATTAAACCTGCCCTTAGAATGCTGGAATCTACTCCTGCAGTTTATTCCATCCTTGAGCTCATTTATATATTAATATGTTATATAATCATATTAGAAATGTATGTGTGTGCCAAATTATGTTCCCACTGGCACTGAGGACAATGCAATTTACCATCAGTGAGGTGGAAATGCTGGCTGATTCAGAGATCAGTGGAAAACAGCGTAACTGGCATCACTGCCTGAGAGGAAAACTAACAGAGATACAAAAGGGCAGTGAGACAAGCACTGTCTTGCAAATGTGCAGAACTTCTGAGCATATTGCCTTGACATCCTAAAGACCTTGAATGTTCAATTCCTTTGCATCTTCCTTGAGCACATGCTGTTTCCTCCTCCATTCATGGTCCATGATGCGTAAATCAGAAGCCATCATTACAGGCTTGTGATGAACTCAACAGCACAGATGAATCGTCCCAAACACACAGTCAGGAAAGAGCTGGCTGTGGATAGTTTTTATCTCCTTTTTGTACTTCAAAGACCAAGGTAAGAAGCCTTCCAAGTGGTGCCTTGTAGATATATGACTTTCTTGGAAGGGGATTGAGGTGAGACACAATTCAGCTGAGGAAGAAAACTCATCCTACTCTGAAAAGACAGGTTTTTCAACACTTTCCCACACAAGTCCAGTTAATTTATAGGTTTAAGTGCAGACATAATAACATGGGTTGGTGGGGTTTTTTTTCCTTTTCTGGCTGATCTTTTTTAACTTGCTTTTCATCCAGTTCCGTTAACCAAAGTTTAACAGACCAACTGCACAAGCCTAGTTTCTGTTGTAATGCAGCAAAAGATGCAAGCTTGGGAGTTTTGATGGTGTGAATTTGGAAGTGACATTCCACACCAAGTGAAAAAAACCAGTGAATTTCACCAAATCTCCAGCCTTCTCTTCTGAAGTTCAAAAAATGCTGAGATGGGGTTTTGTTTGTTTTTTATGAAGGGGAGCTGATGACCAGTTCCAGAGTATGCAAAAATATAATGCTGTAGAAAGGACAAGAAAGTAATTTCACAGTTATGACATAGATTGTTGGTCACAACCACAATCAATTCCTTTCCTGTTGACATTACAAATTGGTAGTTGGAAAGCCTAATTCCTGTAGTATTTTATGGATAGGTGAAACAGTTATTAGGGAACAGCAGAACAAAAAAATTTTTTGAAGAAAAAATAAGTTCACTTTGATCAGTGTAATAAATGGAACATTGTCTTTAGGGAGAAGGGCTGATGGCATTTTTTTACTCTAGATCATCCTCTTCTCTGGAAGCCTGCTCTATCTCTGTCTTTAGTTCACAGAGAAGTAGAGCCTCAGCCCTTCCTTAGTTACTTCAGCTGAGCACTGAATTGTCCAAGGGTTCACATGTGGTGGTACTCTAAAGGTCAGGACATAATCTGCAATGTGGGTCACATTTGCCACATGAAGTCAGCAGAACAATGGTACTTTGCTCCATGAAAGTTTGCCTCTGACTACTTTGTTGTCTTTCATACACAGAGTAAATGTGCATGTCCCAAGTTTCATTTACTTCATGCTCTATTACGATTTTGTTTGAGGCTCCAAAAGGACAGCAGAATTGGTCTGCTGCTAGATCTCTCCTGGTTACATAAAATTCTTTGGACAAAATTAATTTATTAGCAGCCTCTATGTAGATTGCATATCACTTACCTGGTGTCCTGCTGGTTTTTCAAAGAACAGACTTATTTCCTTAGTACCAGTGCAAGTTGGTAGAAGGAGTGTCCAAGTTAATTTAAAACAAAATATAAGTAGAAAAGGGATAAAAGATTATTTAATTTCTTTGAGTATATTGAAGGATGAATGGCTCTTCACTTGCAGAGTCCTGGGGTAGACATTTTGGAAGGTGGTGAGAATAGCAGCATTGTTCAATGGAGCTTCTCAAGAAAAGGGACAATGAGCTTTACACAAAATATGGGCGATGTCAGGAGTGCCTTGGAATGGGGGAGCAAAGAGAAACGAAAGAGCAGCTTCATTTATAGGATTCTTATTTGGTCCCAGTCTACTTTCTTCTGTGT